>NC_069780.1:160174770-160477800 GCF_027406575.1 Nycticebus coucang | reverse complement strand
TCAAGCAAGGAAGCAAATCTTATATTCTACACTTAAAGGCTTTGCCTATCCTGTAGTGAAGAAATGTAGTTACTTTTCAGTTTAAACATATTCCTAACAGAAAAATATCATAAAACCTTCTTTCCCACTCCTGGCATAATTCTGCACTTTAAATATGCTGTGTGATTTGATGGACTATCTTCACTCAATTTTAATTGTTCATTTTGAAAATGCTTACTAAAGTTAACTTTAGATTTAAGGATCATCACCCATAAAGGATGCTTCTCACTGAAGCCAGGAACTACAGAAAGCACAGCAAAAAAGACAAAATTAAAAAAAAAAAATAATAAGCATCGGGAACCTTACTGCCAAGGGACATGTCTATAGTAGACTGTCACCTTCTGCCTCTTCCCTCACTTTTCGGTAGAGCTTCCATTTTCTACTCCAAAATAGTTTTTGGAACCAATTTCATGTTGGCCCCAAAGCAGAGTTTCAACAATTCCTTTTCAAAATTGACCTTAGTAAAATGAATCTAAAATGTTTGAGTCAAGTATTTGAGGGGAGCTACATCAAAATTTTCTGTTTTACTGTAGCATGACAAATATATCTGTAAAATGATGTGCCATTCCACTAAGACCCTTTTTTAACCAGTGGTAGTTAAATAATATCTAATAGATATTAACTATTAAAAAAATATATTATTAGAACAAAAGGTCAGATAGTGATCATATGACAGACATTTATTGAGGACCTACTATGCGCACAATTGGAAAGGATAAAATGTGATTTCTGCTTTCAGTGAATGTATAATCTAATTGAGGAGGCAAGAACATAAACACACACAAAGTAAATAATGTAGGATACAGCCTGAGATATAAGTAACTATCAGATGAATGACATTTTGATAAATACCATTATTCATAGATGATGATAATTAGAACCATTTATTCTGTACAAGGCATTCTGCTAAGCACTTAATATACATTATTTAATTTTTAAAGGTAGTATCCCCACTCTATAGGTGGAAATTACCTCTGATTGCCACATTCTGGAGAAAGCGAGAAGAATGGTGTATGGTGAGCAAAGATCTAGCATGAGAAACATGCCAGATGGTGAGCATATGCATTGGTTTGGGGCTAAGAGTCCATTTAGGGGAATAAAGAGAATAAACCTTAGGGCCTGTGTTAGTCTATTCACAACCATATCCCAGTGCCTAGTATAGTGCCTTGTACATAATAGGTGCTCAATAAATAGCCCTCTAGTCTGTGTCTGTGACCCAGATCAAATACCATGGGATAAAGGTAATTAGTGAATTAAAACCACACACATCAATCAGAGAATCAGGAGGGAAAGTACATAAAATAAAACTACACACTATTTAGCCTTGGGACATAGACCCAATACCTCCCAAGTCCCAACTCTTACAGTAAATGATTCAAGTAGGGTGGACATTCTAATGGGTCAGGTCTGGCAGCAATATCAGCTCCGATTTATTGGGGTCTATTTCCCCTGACATGGTGTGTGGTCTACAGGTCCTTCCCCTGGCTACAAAGCCCTGCAAGACTGGCCCTTCTGGCACGCCTGCAACCTCAAATTCTTCTACTGTCCCCTCACACCCTCTCTGCACCTGACGCACAGGCTTCCTTGCTGCTCTTCAAACCCATCTCAGGGCCTATATTCCTGTATTCTTTTTTTTTTTTTAAGACAGAGTCTCAGTCCATTGCCCTGGGTAGGGGACAGTAATGTCATCATAGCATCACTGTAGCCTCAAATTCCTGGGTTCAAGCAATCCTGTAGCTAGCACATGCTATCACACCTGGCTAATTTTTTCTATTTTAGGTAGAGACGGGATTTTACTTTGCTCAGGCTGCTCTTGAACTCCTGACATCAAGTGTTCCTGTCTCTTTGATCTCCCAGAGTGCTAAGATAACAGGCATGAGCCACCGTGCCCAGTCTAGGGCCTGTGTTCTTGATTCCTTCGCTTGGAACGCTCTTCTACAAAATATCTGTAGTTCATTATCGCACTACTTTCAGGTATATAGTAACCACTCTCCCTACACCTTACCACTCTACCCTGCTACTTGGCATTAGATTATTAGATTAGATTACAGATCTATTTGCTCATCTGTTTACCCAAATGCATACCACAGCATGGGTCCAGGACTGCAGAATTCCACCTACTCATCAGATCCCCAGCAACTAGCATGGTGCTTGGCACATCGTAAGTGCTCACACATAACAATTCTAACTCAGGAGTACTTTCTCTAGCTCTGAAATAACTGCTTATTTACCAGGAATTTATTCAAGAAATGATGGACACTGATAAGTGGAGGCTGGAAGTAAGAGGCAGAGTGTCAGGAGCCCAGACCAACCTGTTTACAAAAGATAAGTTTGCGCAGAGAAGTAGAATATGTTAAAACATTTGCCAAAGTATATTCTTTCTTAGGATAGCCCTGACATGTGATGCTTCTGAAATGCTGCCTCGTCTGAACAGGATTTGTGAATTTGCCAAAACAACCAGTTCGTAAGAGTCACTACTAACCAGTTCCGCCTAGTAAATAAGCAACAAATGCCACATATCTGAGTATCAGAAGATCAGCTTGCTGCTGTGTGCAAAGCCAAGCAGATGTATCCACCCAGGTGACAGAAAGGGAGTAAAGGAAATTGAGTAATTTTATTTTCATTATTCCTTTCCCTCACCAAACCCTAGCAAGGACCCTAGATACCTAGAAACCCTAGATACCGTGAAAACTAGTTAAAATATTCTGACTTTGCCTCAAATGTGAATATCCATGGTCCCAGAAGGACACTTGTTATAGGATCTGAAGATATACTTTAGAATCTTTTGTGCAAATTGAGAGATCAGGAAAACAAAGTAATTGATAAATTACTACTTTTGTAATCATAATGGTGCTGACATGTGGTGCTTCTTAGTACTTTTCTTGAAAGTGAGATCTGCAGTAATTTCACAAATATGTATTGCTTATTCTCTATATTTAATGAACTGTTCAATGCTATGTTTGATCAAAAGGAGAATGTTGCCTTCAAACTTCAAGTTAACATTTCATTGGTCAAGTTGTATAAGATACTAGACAGAGAACAATAAGTGCCATGTTCCAGATACTCTTTTAAAAATGTTATGGAAGCAAAAATAATGAAGAGATGTATTCCAGCCTCCAAATGGGAGGGGAAAAAAGTGCTTCATGAATGAGAAGATGTTCAAACTGACCTAGAAAGGTGGATGGAATTTTCACAGGATTGGGTGGTAGAGAGTCTTTATTTGTAGCATTTGCCAATTTTTATGGTGTAAATATTCCCACTATGGCTGATTTCAAGTTAATGATGTGATGTCATCACAGGGCTGCTCCAGCTCCCCATCTGTGAGTAACCATCTGAGCTCTGGATTTGATTTGATTTAATTTAATTTAATTTAACCCAGACTGATATGTCTAGTGTTTGTAATGAGTGAATTCACAGGTACTAAAAGCATCTAAGACAACATCAGAGGGGAAGAGACCCTTCTGTCCTTCCCTCCCAGTCGGATGCTTCTGACAGGTCTACCTAGGATTGACCTTGGCCTATCATCACAGGCCTATCAACTTGTGATTCTGTTTTTTCTTTTTAGCATTGCTGTGGTTAATCTGGGTTCCTTGTATCATATGGAATAGAGGACTCTCTTGCTGCTCAAGTCCTGGTATTGACACCCCTGCTGTTCTCCACAATGAAAAGCAGCTGTGGGTGGCTAGTGGGGAAAGCTGGAGGAATTTCAGAGAAGCTTTGCAGAAGGAAGATGCAGGCCAATTGAGACTCAGCATTTATATTAACTGCTCTTCTCAGTACTCTCTGTCAAAACACCACTGCTGGTGTCTTCTCTAAAAGTCACTGCACCTTTACCTGGCCCTGTCATGCAAAGGACTAGCATGAAAAGCAGGTTGTAGTATCTGTAATTGCAAGTAGATGCCTCAGGACATGTGTAAGCTTGGTGTCAGGAGGATGTCTGTAAAAAACTCAACCAAGCGAGCACCAATGGACAAGAAAGGAATATGCAGAGCTTGAAGTTATTAAGAAACTTCCACATTTGTCCCTGTAAGCCAAAAAAGTGACCTGTGATAAAAGAAGGTCTTTATGATCTCTCATTCCACATTAATTCCTGTTACCTCAAGGCCCACCTATTCTCAAAATACATTTACAGAACAATGTGGCTCCTGCAGATTTATGTAAACCTATGCTTTTTTCGTGACACCAGTTTCTCTTCCAAATTTGTTAAACATAATTTGTCTGTAAGCTGGCTTCTTTAGCATTAAAAAATTTTTGAAACAACCAGCACCAGCCCCATTTCAGGGTTCTTTTTTTTTTCTTCATTTACATTCCCTATCTCATGTAATGTGCTGTATGATTTATTGTTCAAGTATAGAAGAAACTCACTCCCTCATGGAGATGTGGGGAGGTAATGGTGTATGTTGGAAAGGCTCACAGATTTCCGGTTCAGATTACAGTCTTCTTTAGAGCTGCCAAGAGTTATATCAGCTACAAGATAATATAATTGAGTTCAGGAGAAACTACGGATGGGAATGTAGTAAATTCAATGAGCTACAAAAGAAAGGAAATTCCAGCTTAGAATTGTCTCTGCACTCAGGACCAATGGACCTTGTGACCAAGATGACAATCACAGCTGGAAGACCTGCTGGATGATGCCACCCAGTGACAAGCAGGAGGAGGCCTGGCTGCAAGGGCAGCACACGCCTTCCCTGCTTCCTCGAGAATTGACCCCTGAAGCATATTTCAGCCAAAGCCTCAGCTTTCCAGAATGTGTGTGACATTTTAAAAAATCAAGTGCCTCGTGTTGAGGACCAGCTGTGAGCACACAGCGGGGAAGCCCTAGAAGTGGAGCCCTACAGAGAAGATGGTGGCTCTGCCCAGAGCAGGAAAGTACACTGAAGAGTTTCCCCTTCTTGTCTCCTAGTTTTAAGAATCACGTGGCAGGGATGGAGGTGGGAAGGCAAGATGAACGTATGGATTCCCAAGATCTTGACAATATGCAGATTGACTAGGATCCTAGAGTTAAGACTCCATAGATCTGGGTCATGGTCTTGGAGTCTGTATGTTTTATAAATGCCGCCAAGATCTTAATCATCAGGCAAGTTTGGGAAACAGGTGGAGTGGGTCAGAACCTGGCTCTCATTCAAATTTGGGCTTTCCCATGTGATTGCTGGGTAGTCTCCAACAAGGTACTTCCCTTCTCCAGGCCTCAGATCTCTCTTCCATAAATCATAATAATACCCATTTCAGAGAGTTGTGAGGGTAAAATGGGAAAACCCATAAAATGTGCTTATCCATTCAAAGGCAGCAGGCTAGTCTGGGGCACTGCTTCAATGCAGCCGGACTCTGAGCCTGAATTTGAGCCATAGTGCAAGGGCAGATTGGAGAGAGATAACAACTTCCAACTGAATACTCTTTGATAATTGGAATTATAGTGTGACAGAAAGGAAAGGCAGGAAGGCAAAGGTAGGTCTGGAGAGAGCTTTAGGGGTTGAAATCTTAGCAGGAAGAATTTCTAGAATGTGGTCAAGGATAAATAGACTTATAAAAAGACAGGAAGGCCAGGCACAGTGGCTCACACCTATAACCCTAGCACTCTGGGAGGCTGAGACAGTTGGATTTAAGCTCAGGAGTTCGAGACCAGCATGGGCAAGAGTGAGATGCTATCTCTTAAAAAAATAAAAGAAAGAAAAAAATAGCCAGGTATTGTGGTGGGTGCCTACAGTCCCAGCTACTTGGGAGGCTAAGGCAAGAGGATAACTTGAGCCCAAGAATTTGAGGGTGCTGTGAGCTAGGACACCACAGCATTCTACCGAGGGTGACAAAGTGAAAAACACTGTCTCAAAAAAGTAAAATAACATAATATAAAAGGACAGGAAAAGCAACCTTGAAATTTCCAAAGGGAGACATCATTTTCTGAGAATAAACTATTTTTATTCATTTCCTTTTAACCCAAAAGCCAAAGTTTAAAATGTTTTGAACTCATTTTTGTGCGCCTCGTTTATTTAGCATACTTTTTTATTCTGCTAGGTACTACACCCTATGCTTATACCAGAGGTTACAAAGATGAAAGCAGCAATGCCTGCCCCAAGGAACTTACTGGGTACCATTAGCCTCAGGCAAATACAGCCAGGATAGTAGGAGCCGTACCTGGGGCTGCTGGATGGAGACCAATTCTTCTGCCTGAGGGATAAAGCAAAACCTCTCAGAGGAAGTCTTGAAATAAAGATTTCATGACAGTCATAGCACGTCATTGTCATTATCACTATCATAAGCTAACAGTAATAATAACAGCTAGCGTGACGCAGTGCTTATGCTGGTCAGGTACCGTGGAGGCCCTTTGCATGCCTTGTCTCCCATCATTGGATAGGGTACTGCGTGCAGTACTGTGTTCCACTTACTTGTGCCGGCACTGTCCAGTCGGGGGTGCTTCTAACGACATTGTTGCACAACTGGTGAGGCGCTATCCTTGCCAGAACATCAATTCTCCTATTTTTGCTCCTTTCATAATACCCTGTAGACATAAGGAGATTCTCATCCCCTACTCCATTGATACCACGTCTCCAGAGTCCCTTACTGCCCACATGCAGCCTGCACAGGGAGGGCCTGAATTGTAAGGGTCATGCAGAAGGTTGTGACAACAGGCTGTCTTCCTATGTGCAAGGAAGCCCTCAAAGTCTAATGTAAACACATTGTTGAATTCTCTGTGGGAAAAGACATGCCCCTGCTGTCAAGGTAGAGGCTAGCAATGATAACAATGGCAACAAAACAACAAGGATAAGAATATCTAACATTTACAAACCACCAAAATATATAATTTATTGTAAACTAAATTATTTGCATATGCTAACTGATTTAAAACTTCTATGTATAGATGCTATTACTGTCCCCATTTTCCAGATCGAGACACTGAGGTCTAGAAGCATATTTCAGTTGGGAAATTGAGTACAAAGTTGGGTGTAAGGAAGGAGGGCTCAATTGCAGTTAGTTTTGGCAAGTCCACCATGAGAAGCTCCAGCTCAGAGCACGACAAATCAGTAGTTCCCCAGTATCTACAGAATCAAGACTAAGTTCTTTGACTAAGATCCTCCCCAGTGTGTACCACTTGTCCCCCGCGTGACACATGCCTGCTTAGTCCTGCTCCATCCACTCCCAGCAGATTACAGCTCTTTATGTCCCCAGGTGCATCTTACCTCTGCCTTTGAGCTGTGATTTCCTTGACCTCCAATGCACTTGCCCTTCCTCTGCATCACCTGTTTGTCCCAATTTTACCTTGTCCAGATGTTTTAAGGGCTCCTCCGTTGTTCCTTTAGTGCTTGACCTCTTCCTGCCTGGAAGACTGTGAGCGCTCTGAGGGCTGCAGCTAGTTCATTTGACAATCTAACCCTATAAAAGCCCCTAAAAGTGTTTATTGATTTGTTACAAATAGTTAACAAAAGGGATCCTTGTAGAGCATATCTGAGACCACAGTGTGTGATAGTTTCATTAATTCTGATTACAGGTGGAGTTGTGACTCGTTGCTTATTGTCTTCCTTTGTTTTTCCCTTACTGCTCAGCACTGCTAGACGTTAGGGACATGGCTCTGACAGGAATTAAAATTGACGGCTAAGCGTGACACCCCCATTTGCTAAGACAGCACAGTTTTGTTCATCATGCTTTGCTTTTGTAACCAGCACCCAGTTGGCCCTGGCGTAAACCTGTGATCTTCCCACGAGGATGCCATTTGCTCCTTTTATGTCTTAATTCATTACATATTGTTCAGAGTATTAGCTGACTAAGACTTTTTGCTTCATGAATATGTCACAAATATACCATGAAGGGGAAAGCACCACATGAGTGTTTGCAAAAACAGCAAAATTCTGGTTGTGAAGAGTCAAGGGGGGGCGCCAGCTCTTCACATGTTTCCAGGTCTGAGGTTTGGCTCTGCAGTCTGCTTGGGGTCTCATAGCTGACATCCACTTCATCTGTTATTTTGGAAGAACTTGTCAACTTTACTGCTGATCAACTTTACAGTTTTCCAGGTCTGGAAACTGTTATCTACTAGTTTTCACAGAGTCAAGCCAAAAATTGAAGACAAACTTGCTGAATAACTTTGACCAAAATAACACATGTGCTATCCTATGATTAACTCATGTTTGAAGCCACATTATTGAGGTATGATTGACATATTAAAGGGCTGTACGCAGTTATTGTATACACCTTTGTGAGTTTGGAGCTAAGTTTTGCGAAATTATCACCATAATTTTTTTTTTTTTGAGACAGAGCCTCAAGCTATGGCCCTGAGTAGAGTGCCATGGCATCAAAGCTCACAGCAACCTCCAACTCCTGGGCTTAAGCAATTCTCTTGCCTCAGCCTCCCGAGTAGCTTGGACTACAGGCGCCCATCACAATGTTTGGCTATTTTTTTGTTGCAGTTTGGCCAGGGCTGGGTTTGAACCCGCCACCCTCGGTATATGGGACCAGTGCCCTACTCATTGAGCTATAGGTGCCATCCCTATCACCATAATTTTGTCATAAACCTCTTACCACCTCCGAAAGTTTCCTCCCACTCTCTTAATTTATTGTTATTTTAACTTAATTTTTCTCTACCTTTGAGTTATAAGAACTTTCTCAAGTAGTGTATATTTCTTGGTGAAACAAGTCCTTCACAGCTGGGAGTCTTAGAAACTTCCTGAACCTTGATCAAAAGTCGTGTTCTAGTGCTCAACTTTGAGCAAGAGGTAGTGAAGAAGTCAGTGTTCTCTGATTTGTAGCAAAGATGAATGAGGGTGGTGGGGTTTGTTTGAATAGGAATAATAAAGATTTAGGGGATCAAAGTAGCAAGTATACCTAAGGAGATTGTTATAAAATTCAATTTTGCTTTCTGATCACTTGAAAATCAATGTGTAACACATAATAAATTTTAGGAGAGTAAATGATCTGCAGATGAAGATAATAGTAAAATTTAGAGACAGAATAAAAAGAAACACTTTCAAAGCTGATAGATCCTTCAATTCCCAAAGCTTAACTTCACTTGGGAAAATAATTTCAATGATATGTCCACACTGAAGAAAACCTACAAAGGTTAGAGTTCTCAATGTTTAATTGAGAACAGTAGGCCCAATGACTGCTCACTGTAGTTCAATGACTGGGAAAAGATAAAGAGAAGGTACATGGAAAAGTGTCTCTAGAGCAGGTGGACCAGACTCACCTGGCTCCAGAACTCGGAGAGTGGCGAATGAATCAGCTCACTGCCCATCCCTCTTCATTTTCTTTCTCTTCCTTGTTTTTTATCAAAAACAGATTTTTTTGGCCTTTTTCCTATGGGTTTCTATTAAGGACTGAAACAAACATATCAGTGATCTAGAGGATTAGAAAAACAAATTCCCTTCCTCCTACTGTACTCTCAGAACACGGAACACTTCTGTGATCTGGTCACCAACAGTTGGTGGGGATTTCTCTCAGCAGCCACCAGTTCTCTGGCAGATTCTTCAGTGGGATACCAGTGGGTGTCCTCTAATTCAAATCAGTTTTGAAACTATCTGGAAATAACATCAGACCCCACAGGTGGAGAGCTCAGTCATGAGATACTGCCCCCACTTCAGATACCAATTAAAAGTAAGAAATTAGCTTGGCGCCCGTAGGTCAGTGGTTAGGGCACCGGCCATGTACGCTGGGGCTGGCAGGTTCAAACCTGGCCCGGGCCTGTTAAATAACAAGAACAACTACAACAACAACAAAACAGCCAGGCATTGTGGCGGGCACCTGTAGTCCCAACTACTTGGGAGGCTGAAGCAAGAGAATTGCTTAAGCCCAAGAATTTGAGGTTGCTGTGAGCTGTGACACCATGGCACTCTACCAAGGGTGACATAGTAAGACTCTGTCTCAAAAACAAAACCAAAAAGTAAATAAAAAGAAGTAATAGATCATCACCTATAATTCTGACAATTGCCTCTAAATTGGAGTACCCACAACCCTCTCCCAGGGCTTTATAATTGGCTATGATGGCTTACTTATGTTTACAAAGGATACATATGAAAAGATGGAGAGGGCAAGGTATGGGCACACCATCCACCCAGCATCCCCATGGGTGCAATTCTCCAGGTTCTTTCCAAACCCAGTCCTTTTGGGTTTTTATGGAGGCATCACTACATATGCGTGATTAATAAATCATTGGCCATTGGTGATCAACTTATCCTTTAGTCACTCTCCCCTCCTTAGAGGTTGGGGTGTGTGCAGCTGAACAGTCCCAACCCCCTGGTGAAGCCTTGGTCTTTCCACCAGCCCCCATCCTGAGTCAGCTCATTAGCATATAGAGAAACCCTTACCACTGTGGAGATACCAAAGCTTGTAGGAATTATGTCAGGAAACACAGGACCAAAAACAGTAGAACTTCTATAAGTTGACCACTCAAGGGACTGTAATAAACTGGTCAGCATACAGAGGAACTAGGCCTGTTGTACTTATATGTACATGTGGGGCATGTCCAGTCTATGAAAATTAGGTCAACTTGAGGTGGTCAACTATGGAGGTTCTACTAAATATATTTTACAATATTTCAAGTAGCTTTACCTTTAAGGTAAAACTCAGAGTTTGTTGTGGGCCTGGTCTGCAATGACCCATTAAGAAACCCAGAGTTAACATGATCTGACATGGGGCATCCTGGAGAAACACCTTTCTCCACCAAGCCCAGACAACAGTCTCATACTGTTTGCAGCTGAGATGTTTGCAGAGCAACCCAGTGGAATAATTCAAGGTAGAGTGGCAACTACATTGATCATTTCCCATTCTTTCTTGTTTTTAATGCAATCTACTACCAATGTCAATCAAATTATAACTACTTTTACAAGAGATGAATTATTGCCCATAATATGTCATAAAGTTCTGTGTCTCTCTTGTCCTAGTATTCCTCATTCCCCTCATTCCTTCTCTACTCCTGGGATAGTTCACATGTTTATTTCTAAAAATAAATTTTTTTGACTGATGTGTTTTTCATACTGTTTTTAAGAAAAAATTTATAGTCCTTGTTTTTACAAGCAAGACTCAAGTTTAGATTCAAAATGATAAAGGAGGGCACTTTTTTGCTTTTAAATTGTTTCCTACTGAGTCTAGGCTTGAGACCAGATGTGACTAAGACTAGAAGGTTTTCATTTGCTATGACTTTTATGTGTTCCTTTTAGGGGGTAGGTACAATTTTAATTTAAAGTAGGGGTATTATTATGAGGGAACAGGTCATACTTTCTCATTGAAAATGATGCCATAATAGGTCAGATCAGATGGTTTTGTCACAGATGACTGATGGCTTTCTTCTCTTTTCATTCCAGCCACCCCAGCTCTTCTTGGCAGAGAATCCCAGAGTCTGCAAAGAGTTAATCCAGCCCTAGGGACAAGTAAGAATTTCAGTCCTTTGGCTTCCTTCAGCAAAATTTTCCATGCTTAATCAAGCTACTGCCCTTTCTATATTTGGGGGCTGGGGGGATATTGATAACTGGAAGAGTGACTGAATTGAAATTTTATAAGCAAGCAAAAAAACTCCATATTTTTTCAGGATTTATTTTTTAACTTCCCTGTAAGGCTGTTTCCTTATATTTTGCCTAAACTTAGAGATTAAGCAAGGCCAGATTAATGAAGGAGAAAAAAATGAGGAAATAATTTATTGTGGATCAATAATTATTCATTGAATTTAAGAAAATCTTGTTTTTACACAAATTCTAGTTTAAATTATTATCTTGGAATATTTATCTAGTGATTTAATTGATAGATTAATCTTGTCTCATCAACCTTAGATAAGCCACCAAATTGCCTTAGGCATCAAAATTTTGCCTTTGTGGAAGCTCTGTATTCTTCTTTTTTAAAAATTAAATCATAAACACATCAATCATGTATACATTAATGCATTTATGGGGTACAATATGCTGATTTCATATAGAATTAGGAACGCTTACATAGCACTGATATATACCTCATCTCGTTTACTTAATTACTGTGTTAAGACATTTATACTCTATACTTAATAGATCCAACATGTACCCTTTTAAAAATGGCTTTACACTTTCCCTTCTCCCTTGACAATCTCCTCTTCACCCACAAGGCTGAACACAAAAATTAGCTCTGTGGAGAAGCTTGTCTAAATTCTCTAGGCCCAGATTGTTTCTCTGCCCTGTGTTCTTTCATGAAACTCTGTCACCCCATGATAGCATTTACTTCCTATTTAGTATATGTCAGCACTGAGCATAGAACTTACTGGATTGTGTGGGCTGCATAGATGAATTAATTGTATTGAACTCTAAAGCAAAGCCTATATTTTATGCTTCTTGTGAATACTTCACATCACCTGAAAAATCCTCATCACATAAGAGGTGCCTTTCTAATTAAATTCTAGGTCTGGGTTTTCTTCACTGGTGGAAGTACCGTACGTACGCTAGAGTCCACATTATGCAGTCAAAGAAGGGAAGACAGTGGACCTAGTAAGTTTAAGCTGCTGCCCTTTTTGTTGGTAATTCTGAGGTCATGAAACCATAATTTGGATTTTATGACTAAATTGCAGAGTAGGTTTCTAATGTAGATTTAAGCATCATTTCCTCGGAGGTTACCATAAAGCAGAGTTGGTACTGTTTTCACGTCATGCACTTGTCAGTTGTGCCAGACCACAAACTCTTTACAACTCTCCTGTTTCAGAAACATCTGACATGTTAATCTGCTCCCTGATTATCACAAGGGTTGTAAAAGAGGTGGGGGTTTAGTTATGTTTGGGTTATCCCAGCCAGTGTATTCCACAGCCTTCCTTCACTCAACAGAAGTTGTTGAGTGTTGTTACTTTCTCCTGTTGTTACTTTCTCCTGTTGTTACTTTCTGTGAGGAAATGAGAAGGAATCCACTGAGGGTGTGTTGCTAATGGTGCTGGTGTGTGCTTCCTGTTGGAACCATCTTCACAAGCAAACATAATCTGTTACTCTCAGCTTTCCCCCAAAGGGGTCGAATGATTTCTCCAAGCCATTTCCTTTGTGCCTGGTTGGGATGTGGCTCCTAGGTGTGGAGGAGGTGCTGAATGATTTCCCAGCAGTCATAGCAGTCTGGCATACATTGATGCCTTGTCTTTGTGTAGGTAAGAAGACTAGCTAGTTATCATTCATATGTAGTAAATTACACAGACACTGACCTCCCCTACCCTTCAACTTCTTATCAAAAGTCTCCTGCTCTCTGTCCTGGGAATAGTTGTCTGAGTGTCCATGTCAGTGCCTGTGTCTGTGTCAGTGAGTGCATGCTTGGACACGTGTCCACCTTTAGCATCATGAGTATCCCATCCAGATTTGACAGACCATCCCATCCAGATGTGACAGACCCAAGTGCTCACATCGCCTCACTGTGTCACTGTGTCAATGGAAGAGAACCCAAACTCTGTAAAATAATTTAAAGAGGTTTATTTCTGACTGACCTCGTGCAACCCTGACCTGAAGAGCCACGCCCTGTAAGCCTTAAGTAAGTGGTCCTGCCATAGTCCGGTTACACTTTGGTTTTATACTCTTCAGGGAGACAGGAATTACACATAAAATCATAAATCAATACGTGGAAAGCATGCATTGGTTTGACAGAAAAGGCAGGGAATCTGGGGTGGGGTTGGAGGGGTGGAGTGCTTACAGATTATAAGTCGGTTTAAAAATTCTTTGATTTGCAATTGGTTAAAGAAATGAAACTTTGTCTAAAAGCTTGGAATGTTTTAACTTAAGAAAGTCCATTAATAAGAGACAACTCACTGAGCATGAGTGAAGACTCAAGTGTTCCGTATGTTTTAACCTTTGTCTTACATGACCTTCGGCCTGTTAATGATTTTGTGTCTTATTGTTGCAAAGAATAACTCTGAAAGGGTCGGGACATAACTAGGTGTGTCTGAGGTCCCTTTTCCTCACAGCCAGCAACTCAACTTTAAGGTTTTGCTGGCATCTCCTTGGCCGAGAGGGTATCTATTCAGTTAGTTGAGGGGCTTAAGATTTTATTTTAATTTACAGTTGTCATTGTATCACAAATACTCAACTCTGCTTAGTACCCAACATTTATCTCTGCACCTGGAAGGAGAAAGAGTGAGATATTGTCCTGACATCAAAAGGCTGTCATTATAGACATAACTTTACATGTGTGTTCTAGCTTGAGAACACACAATTATAATCTACATATTTCCTCTTGTGTACTTTTCTAAATTCTCAGATTCTAAACAAAACCCCCATGAAAGAAAAATAAAATAAAAATCCTATCAGGACAAATCCTAGCCAGAACTGACTGAACATAAGTGAAACAAATGCCACCTCCCTCTCTCAACCACTTTTCCTTTATACTTGGCCTATGGCAATAAGCTTTTAGTAACTGTCTCTTTCCTCGCACCCCCTGCCCCATCACTCCTTCCTTGGATCCACCTTCCTATGGCAATAATAATGTTCCTATGCTCTGAGTAAGACTAAATATCTTTGGTGCTCTCTCCACTACCTAAATGTTAAACTGCAAGCCTGTCCCAAGACATTGAAAACCCACAAACCCAGCTTGTAAGTTCAGACCACTTACCACTCCCTAGACACACTGCATTTTCCCTCCTCTGAGGTATTGCTCATGTCATCAAATCTTCCAGAACTATCCTCCCTTCCACCCCAGCCTGTGTTCTATAAATAAATATAAATCCTGATCTGCTCACACATTAAGGTTCAACCAAAACACTGTCAGCTTTGGCCTGAAGCAATTTCTCCCTTCTCCCTGCTTGTCTATGGGACAGAACATTATATTTCATAGCATATGTATATTAGTCTGCTAGGATGGCCACAACAAAGTAATACAGACTGGGCGTCTTAAACAATAATTTTGTCAAAGTTCTGGAGGCTACAAGTCCAAGATCAGGGAATTGGCAATGTTGGTTTCTTGTGAAGCTTCTCTCTGCAACTTACACGTGGCCATAGATGGCTGTCTCCTCCCTGTATCTTCACATAGTCTTCCCCCTTTTCCTGTGTCTGAATCCCTTCTTCTTGTGAGGACCACTAATCATATTGCATTAAGAATTACCCTAATGACTCCATTTTACTTAATTACCTCTTTAAAGACTCTTCCTCCAAATATGGTAACCTTTTGAGGTACTGGGGGTCAGGACTTCAACATATGAAATCAGGGGGTGATACAATTCAGCTCATAACCCCACTCATAAGGAACATACTACATGCTGTTTTGGAGTCTATTATTTGCATATATGTTTTACCTCTGTATCTGGATTATGAGTAGCTATGTCTTGGACATAATTCACAGTACCTAAAATGATTCCTTCAGCATAGTAAGTAGTAAGTTATATTGCAAATAAATTTAGCAAAAATATCTTTAATTTCTCCATACTTAGCAATTTCCACCAGCACCCTTGGTTATCAAGGGCCTCTTTTCTGGGTGGGGCCATTCTTAAAAGATCAGATTCCCCACCTGTGTTAATTATATATTATCACCATAAGTGTTCCACCACTGAAAGGACTTAGAGGAACCAAATGATTTATACTCATGGGATAAAGGGTGCGTAAGGGTGCAAAGGGTGCGTATGTTGACCATGATCTCAATATCTCAATACAGGCCTTTTTGTCTTCCCACTGCTGGATCACACAGGATGCACTTTGTCTCCAGATCTGAAACTCCTCCCATGTGCCTGCCAAGCACCTCAGTACCAGGAAGCCTAAAAAGTCTTCCCATGGTGGGGATCTCCTACAGTGAGCTGGTCACATGGACACAATCTAGCTATGTGGCCAGCCTTAACCATTAGACCCCCAGCCCCTGGTTTTACCAAAGTAAATGCAAGTCATAAGTCCAATTATATTAATGAACAATGTTGACAGGCTAGTATCCTGTCCTGAGACTACTCACAGATCCATGACTATAGAACATGATTTTTTCTTTAGTTAAATATCATTGGCCAAGCATCAGTAGCTCTGGAGAGAAGCATAGGGTCAATCCAGACCAGTTAAAATCTGCCCAAACTATCACCACCTCAAGAATCACACCTTGCTGTCATCTTTCTTCTCTCATTTACCAAAAATTATCTGTCCAATTTTCTAAGCCCTCAGGACTTTGCTGGGCTGGTGAAAGGCCCTAATCCATGTAGATGAATGTGCTTACATTAATGAGAGTGTCCTAACATACTTTCCACAGAGTACATTCTTAAGAAACATTTTTCTGGAAAGGAAGAACTGTTTTTGGATAGTAACCCTGTGAGGACCTTTCAGTTCACATACGTGGCTAACAGCATGCACCGCTCATGCAAAGGCCAGCCCAGGGTGAGCATGAGCAAAAACATAGTGAGAGATGTTGACAGAGTTTTCAGTTTAAAGAGATATGTAGACATCTTCATTATATTTTAAAGAACTAATGCTATAAATTTACCACAAAAAAAGTTTCATTTTGCTTCTGAGAAGAAGGATAAAGGAGGTTATAATCTTCCTTAAAAAAGCAGAACATTTTTAGTCCTGTACTCCCAAAAAAGGCAAGACTCCCCAGCTATAGGACTATGGTTCCACATTCTTTGTTTTTTTTCCCAATAATTTTATTTTTCTGTCATGATTGGCTATTGAAAGAAGATTTGATGAACATGTGGATCAAATATAATAGACTTTATTAAACATTTACATAGAGAGAGATTTTTTAGATGACTGCACATCTTCCTGAGGGGGGATTTTTTTTTTATTCCGATGTTTAATCAGATGGAACCCTATGAAAAAACCCCATTTTTTAAAGTCATTACTTTTTACCGAATTTTCCCTGTATTAATATAAAAGTATAAATTTTGTGATCAATAGTATTTCTACCTCAAAATCAAAAAAATATCCAACTGAAACAAATT
Source organism: Nycticebus coucang (assembly GCF_027406575.1). Lineage (NCBI taxonomy): Eukaryota > Metazoa > Chordata > Mammalia > Primates > Lorisidae > Nycticebus > Nycticebus coucang. Next base: position 160,460,954 of record NC_069780.1, on the reverse strand, counting down.
TTATTGAATGCCCATTGGAGCATAAATTAGTCTAAGATTTTATGAAAACAGACATCTGAACATAAACATTATTAACTAAGGTCAGATTTAAGTGTTGAAAGGATTGCAAAAGATTATCATATTAGATGGGTATGAATTGCTTAAATTCTGTAGGTTTATAAACAACTTCCTTCATAAAGTTACTTTCACTTTTCAACAAAAACTTTTTTTTTTTTTGAGACAGAGTCTCACTTTGTCACCCTCCACAGAGTGCTGTGGTGTCCACCTCACAGCAACGTCAAAATCTTGAGCTCAAGTGATCCTCTTACCTCAGCCTCCCAAGTAGCTGGGACTACAGGCACCCCTCACAACGCCCAGCTAGTTGTTTATTTGTTTGGTTTTTTAGAGATGGGGTCTCACTCTTGCTCAGGCTTGTCTCAAACTCCTGAGCTCGCGCAATTCACTTGCCTCAGCTTCCCAGAATGAACAAAAGCACATTTTTGAGACAAAAAATTATTGCAGTGAACTTCATCTTGTGTGCTCGGGTGTTCATACCATTCTTAGCTAGACTCCTGTCCTAGCTCCCTCATTTCTCTTCCTATCTCCTATTCTTTTCTATTCCAGGCTACCATTTTTTCTCTTTCTAGATTAAATCTTCCTGTTTACCTCTGATCTAGCAATTCCTCTGCCCAGTCATCCTCAGTAGCTCCCAGCTCTTTTTTATATTATGAATGAATTTATCTCTGGGGCATTCACAAAATTCTACAACATGGATCTTATGTACTTTTCTAGCCTTATTTTTTTTTTGTCCTATTTATTCTTATTATGTCAGTTCACACTGACCCCTTCACCTGTTTCCTCACAGACTAAAACAATCCTTCCTGGATATTGTCCTGGAAGGCATATTTTGAAGAGCACATTATTCATAGAGCTTTTCCCAGTTCCTCCAAGAGGATATGTGCTTCTCCTTCGGGAAGCTCAGTAATCCTCTGTTTCTCCTTCTAAGAGAAGATGAGATAGTTTAGCACAGCGGTTTAAGAACTTAGTCTCTATAGCAAGACAGCTTTAGTTTAAGTCCCAGGTCTACCACTTAACCTCCTGCATCATCTGAACTAGGTTTTGCAACTTCTCTGTGTCTTGGGGTTTTTTGAATCTTTAAAATAAAAATGCTGATCATACCTACCTCATAAAGTTGTTGTGAGACTTACAAGTGTTCATATACTTAAAGTAGTTAGAATAGTATCTGACCCCACGGGATGTTTATGTGATATTTATCATATTTTGTCATGGCTTTTATTTTATTCCGATGTTTAATCAGGTGGAACCCTATGAAATTGCTCAAACTCAAATCTGTTTTAGACCATAAAATCATTAGATGTTTGGTTCAACTTAATGACTTTTGGGTTCTGTCCCCCACCCCTTAATAAACTGCACTGTTTACAAGGATAGAAACTGTATCTTATGCATCCTTGCATCCTTTGGTACCTGCTAAGTTCCTGGCACATGCTGAGTGTTTAATAACTAGTTGTTGAATTTTGCACATGGACAGAAAAATGGAAAAAAAATAGAAGCCCAGCTTTCCCCTGTGTCTTAAGTACTCCTGGGCTACCATGGAGTCTCCTCCATGGCCCTTCATGAATGAAAGGGGATGGATAAAGACATACAGGAAGAGAAATTTCTCTTGTCTATTTCTGATTATAAATACAGTTGCTCCTAAAAGCCTTCCACAGAACCTTAATCACAGGTCATGGAACCAGTGTGGTGGTCTAGTCCTGGAGTCTGGCACAGGAATCTCCGGGATAACACTGCTGTCCTGTTGGCATTTCAGCTGCCAAGTGAGTAATCCTGCTCCTGCCTGTGGCCTATTACTGTCTCCAAAAGAGCTGAAGCACTTTCAGCTCTTAAAAGAAGTTTTAAACCTTCTTTTCCATCAGATATTTGCAACCTCAAAGGCTTACTAGCTGACAATTGGGCTAAACTAAGCACAAGGTAAGAGAAGTATATCTGGCAGAAATGGTGTCTTAGCGTGCATGTGGAGTTTTTATTTGTTACAAAGAACTTGAGCTTCGGACGTTCAGTAGAGAGCAGCACTAACTTTGAGTACTGGCATTGAATTCGTGACAGTCTCCTTATTTATAAACAGTTCAGTAGTAAGTAAACATAGATTCTTGTGATCCCTTTTAGGGAAACAGTGTTTATGGCGGCTCTCTCTTGCACCCAAACGAGTGGTAAGCTTTTCCTGACTCACAGCACTAACCTCTAGACAACACCAAACATCCTAAGGATACTATTTATCCCCTTTCCTTGCTTCACTGAAAAAGAAGGAAGGAAATGTACTTTATAGAAGAAGAAATGGAAATACAGAAAAAACAGCTTACTTAAGTCTCTTAAGAGACCAAGAAAGTAAAAAGTAGTTTGTCAGAGCGATATGTTGTATGTATCCCTAGGTAAACAAAATAAATCCTGGATGATGTGCATGAACTTTATGGACACCCTGTATATATATTGATAATTCAAACAGCCGTGTTTACTGATCTTAAAATGGGGACTTTGCAGTGACTTTTTTCCAGCCTGAAATACCCAGATAATGACTGCCATGAGTTTCATGAATGTTAGTGCTTTATGATATACTGCCTTGCTTTCTCATGTAGTTGTTGGGAGAATTCTGTGTAAGATAAATATGAGGCCTTAACCATTTTATATTCCCCCAACTCCAAGCAATTTGCTGATCCATGCCCATGAACAATGGTAAGGAGTTACCTACCATTTGGTTGAAAAGAGACTTACCTCTCTGCATTATTTCAGGCCACTATTAAGGAAACCTCTGGAATGGAGGTCTCTTCTGGTTGTAGGGATCAATCAAGGTCTTCTATTTCTTTTGGAACCCAAACAATAAGAAAACAGAAATCTGTTCATAGGCACAGGCCTCTAAAAGCCTTGATCTTTGAAGTGAACAAACTTTTTTTAAGAAGCCTGAGAAGGATGATAAAGCATCTTCCTAAAAATTCCAGCATGCCTGTGTATACTATATACTGATTCCTAGCATGGCTTGTCTGCCAAAGCATAACACACATTTTTCAAGGATGAAATCCAAGACAAACATTCTTTCACCCTGGGTGACCCTGATGGGTGGAGAACACTTTTTAGTGACTCTAGAAAGTTAATGTATTTGACAGTTGGTTGTGACCTTTGAGTTTTAGCTTACAGCCTGCTGATTTTCTGCTTAATTCTACAGCTTCAAAACCAACTCTAATGGCTGCTCTCAAAAGAGCTCTTGCTTCTGCATACAGAAGCCTTTCACCAGGAAAGGTAACCTGAATCTGTCATTCCAGAAAGGCCCTTTGTTCACACCAGCTCTTACTGTGGTGAACAATTTTTTCAGATAATGTATACTTTGTACACTGAGAAAAATATCTTGAATTTATGTAGGTGTGCCCTGATTTTAATGCAGATTAATTTATATACTTAGAAAGCAGACTGTACATAGTGTACCTCATGACAAATACATGCAATATGAGATAATATATATTTAAACCAAAAATAACACAAGGGGTAATTATTTACTAAATAAATAACATTATTTAGAAGATAGGTTATACAACTTTCAAAGGGCTTTTAAAAATATGGTATAATGTATAGAAATTTATTTGCATATAATTCATTATATATGGTATAGAACGAACTACTTGAATTTTTTTTTCTGTAGGTCAACAAATATTTAAACCAGGGTCCGTCTGAACAAATGCTTGTTTTAGCAAATAAAGTTTTATTGGACATAGCTGTACCTAGTTATTTCAGATCAACTCTGGCTGCTTTGAGGATACAAGGGCTGAGCTGAGCAGCTAAAACACAGACAACAGACCCACAAGCCCAAAATATTTACTATCAGGCACTGTAAGAAAAAGTATGCTGACCCCTATTCTAAACAACAAAATGATCATTTCTATAATACAGTATTTTAAAGAACTAGTCATCAAGTTTGTACTGGCTGCCATCTTTTATTCTCCTGTAGCAAATTATCTACAACTTGGTAATTAGCATTAATAAGAATTTAGGATTCACTTTGTAAGTTTACTTCAAAGTTAGCTCGTCTGAAATAAACTGCAGTTATACATACTTAACAGTGGAGATTACTTAACAATGGGGATACATTATGAGAAACATGTCACCAGGCAATTTTGTCCCCCTGCAAACATAATAGAGTACACTTACAAAAGCCTATGTGGTATAGTCTACTGCACACCTAAGTTATATGGGATAGCCTACAAACCAGTTTAGCATGTTACTTTACTGAATGCAACAAGCAATTACAACACAATGGCAAGTATTTGTATATCTGAACATAGAAAAGCTATGGTAAAAACATGGTGTTATAATCTTATGGGATTACCATTGTATATGCAGTCCTTCACCAACCAAAACATCATTATGCAGCACATGACTGTAGTTGAAAATTTTCAATTACATATGCCCTTGCACCATATTTCTATTTGCAGCATTAGTATATACCTTTATGGTTTATTTCTAATAACAAAAAATCATCATGGCTATGTTTTAAAAGGTAGTCTGTTGTTGACCAAAATGTCATTATGCAGCACATAACTGTAAATTGTAAAGTAAGGATTAACTGAGTGGACATATACACTCATTATTATCAAAGATACTCCATCAAATGTAGACTAAACACCTTTCAATGCTTGGTGATGGATATAATGGGCAATTATTTGCAACTGGATTGTCTGAGACATGTCATCATTATCACATATTTATTTCTTAAAAGACTCATGCAACATACAGGTCTAGTTTGAAGTCACACTGGACTTTGAAGGTTTATGGCTCTTTTATAAGCTGACTGCTTCCACTGAATTCATGCTGAAGAACAGACAGAGGAAATTGTGTGCCATAAAAGAATCATCAATCTGAAACTTCACAGAACCCTAACAGATGTATTTTCAGTGGCCATTCATGAGGCCTTGAGGTGTTCTCAAGGGTCATTCATGTCTGCACTGCTGAAGGTTATCTTTTGACTTTTCACATGTCATAGAAAAGCAGCCTTCAGCTTTTCCATCTTTACTTTACCGTAACAAAAGCTTTCTTTCTGTGAGTTCCAAAAACTTTTAAGGGTATGCATCATCTTTTACATTGAACCAGCCACAAGTGGCTCATGTACTCATAGAACCTTCTTTTCTACTTTGAAAGTAAGGTCTGAGTCTTCCTTATATGCTCTTCTCTTCTTCTCTTGATTTAACCACGGCCTTGAACAAAATGGAAGCTTAATAATATTGTTAAGTAAGTATCATGCCAAATTCCAGGAGTAACCTAAGAGCAAAGGGAGAAGGGAAGTGGAAGGAGAGATGTTAACATATATTGCATGGTGTTTGAGTTTGGCATTTTTTGCCCAACATTAAGACTAATACAGATAGGTAACATAACTATTTTCTCAGATATGAGAACACTAGATACTTCTCTTCTGCCATTTTTCTGTCTCATGGAGAAAAAGCAAACAAGGTCCTACAAAAGTCTGGGAGGTGTTTGTTCTTATCAGGCAGTCGTGGTTGTGATAAACTCCGCTGTTGGTTTCATCTGGTCCCACAGGCTTTGTAATGAGGACTGTGGAGTTTGAAGAGCTGGGGACCATGAGTTGTCTAGTGTGTATGCACCAAGCATACTGCTAATATGCTACAAGTTTCGATTTATCCATCTGTAAATAGAGATACTAACATCTATCTGAAAGGGTCATTGTGAGGAGCATATGGATAGATAGAAAAGTTCTTGGCACAAAGTAGATATGGAATAAATGTTAGGAATGTTATTATTTTTACTACAGCTACCTCTGCTGCTACTGATACTATTACTATTACTACTCCTGAAAGAGTAGTACTTGTTCGGGTCACTGAATGCACCCTGCCCACCCCTTCGCATGCTCGCCAAAGCTTATCTCCTGTTTAAGTTCATTTATATTTTCCTGGGGGGAGAAGAAAGATCCTGCATCTAGCATAGTGTATTTCCTATTTGAATAGGATATTTTTCAAGGAAATGAAATTCTCACTGACCCTAGAGAATGCTTGTACAACCCACTTTAGGAAAAAACATTGATTTTAAAAAACAAATTTTTTAAGTTACGTGTATGATGTCTGTTAATTGCCATTTATCTCTACATGAAAATGCAAAAGTTAATTTTGAAGCCCAAAGGAGCTTAGTTGAAGAAGCCCTGCTTTCATGTTAGTGCCTTAGTCTGGCTGACAGATGGGTCAGGTCATCCTTCACAGGTGGAGAACAGGGAAGGGCTGAGAGGCTCACCAGTTTCCAGGGAGCCAGAGCGTAGCAGTGGGTAGCCCATGCAAGGCACCCAAACTAAGAGGTAGTACAGGAAAAAGAAGAGGTGTCCTAGAGCCTGGTTTAATTTTTTCCAAGTCTTCCCTCAGGGCTGTTCTTAGACAAGATGGGGTAAAATGTTTACAGGGGGTGGCGCCTTGTGGATTAATGTTCCCTTCCCTTCCTCCTTCCCCTGGTAGACTGACCTTAGCTTTATAAAAATGAGTCTGTACAAATGGCTAGAAGCTATGCTGTTAAAAGAAATACTCTCAACTTTTCCAAAGGGCAAATTCAAACCTTACTGGACTAAACTCCGTCCAAAGCCCCCTTTCTGTGAGCCTTGAAAACATTTACTGTCTGGATGACTCAGTTGTCAATAATCACATACTGCTGTCTTAGTAGGGTTCTTTTATGCGTGCACATTTAGAAGCCCCACAGGGGACCTCAAACTGTGGCCCGAAGGCCACATGAGGCGGTGCGATTGTATTTGTTCCCATTTTGTTTTTTTACTTCAAAATAAGATATGTGCAGTGTGCATAGGAATTTATTCATAGTTTGTTTTTTATTTTAACTATAGTCCAGCCCTCCAACGGTCTGAGGGACGGTGAATTAGCCCCCTGTTTAAAAAGTTTGAGGACGCCTGCCCTAGAGTCTCTAACTTAAAATTTGTTTTTGCTTCAGCAGTTCAGGTATGAGAAGGCTCTGTGGATCAATTTTAACAACAACAATAAATAAAATATTAAGTCGTGGGTAGATGCCCAGGGCAGCCTGCTTGGCTCAGGCTGCAGGTGCGCTGAGAATGGCGAGGAGAGCTAGATCTGGAGCTCTGTGGTGCATCAGGGGAAGGAATGTGTCCCACACCATCTCATCCTGCCCTCACTATCCCTGCCCTCCATCTTTCCCTATATTCCACCCTACGTACCCCGCCTTTCCTGGGTGCAAAGCCAGCTGAGCAAAAATTTTGAATTAAGCAAAATTTGTCTCCCCAAAATTTTAGTTTTTAACTGAATAATTTTGGTTATACTACCAGTAAATAACCTCCTATGGTATAGTGAGCCTTACTGTGAGAAGCTGTTGAACCAGAAAACCAGAGTAAGAAACACCGATTCCTTTCTGCCCTGCAAACCTCTGCTTACTGAGGTATTTATAAAAGCGTGTGCCTTACTTTTTAGTCTGCAGTTATTTACAGGACCAAAGCTACCTCTCTGGCTTTTCTTGGAGAAACCAAAAGATTGAGAGGGAAAAAGTACACCAAAAAGATACCAGGGAGGTAGGGTGCTAAAAAGAGAACAATTAGGGAAAGAAATCAAATGTTTTCAGATTAATAAAATCTAGGAATGAAAGAAGCAGCCCTTACAGGCACCTAATAACAAAAGAAAAAGAAAACTGAATCCAGAACGATTATAAGTGAATTAGAAGAATCAGAAGTCATTGAAGACCAAATTTCCCAAATTATCAAAATAAAAGAAGCTCAGCCTTATTCAGGCTGCAAAATGAGAATTCTTTGCAAGTAAGATCTGTATGATTAATTTGATAAACGGTGGTTTCTCCCTCTTCTTTTTGAGCCCACAAATATCTCCTTCTATGCCCTAACCTTAACCATCACCACTACCTGTAATAAGGAGCTAGTTCTTATGTACCTCTCAACAGATGACCCAAAAATATATTCTTTGGGACTTCTTTGTGTTTTAAAAAAAGAAAAAAAGAAAAAGAATCTATAGATAAATATCAAGAGACCTTACTGGTGAGTCCAGAGCCACAACAATAGCCTAAAATCCTAGTCCAGGAGTCCTCAAACTACAGCCCATGGGCCACATGAGGTGGTGTGATTGTATTTGTTCCCGTTTTGTTTTTTTACTTCAAAATAAGATATGTGCAGTGTGCATAGGAATTTGTTCATAGTTTGTTTTTTTTTTTTAAACTATAGTCCGGCCCGCCAACGGTCTGAGGGACAGTGAACTGGCCCCCTGTTTAAAATGTTTGAAGACCCCTGTAAGTGTGTTGTAACTGTAGACCAGTGGTCAATCCTTAAACCTCCAAGATCTCAAAGTGGTGGTTCTCGGTGGGTGCACCCATCAGAATCATCTGTGGATACAATATTTTCATTAAATATTGATGTAGGCATTCCATACTGAATGGATCTTCATCATACCAAATGACCCCAGATATGGTGGCGTAACCACAGAAATTTACTTTGTTCTAGTGCCATCAGGGTTGGTTCCCTCTGGAGGCTCTGGGGAAAGATCCGCACCATGCCACCTCCTGGCTTCTGGTGACTGCCAGCAATCTTGGAGTTCCTTGGGTGGCGGACACGTCACACCCTCCATCTTTAGAACAGCATTTCTCCAGCGCTTACAAAATACTGGGACATGCAAAGTTCAGCAGGCCTTGTTCTTGCAGAACCCATCAGAGCCTCTAATCTGTTTGTGTGCATTATGAACCTCCAAGAGAAAGAAAAGAACCACAACACTTTCCAGAAATAGCTGACCAAGGAACTTCTTTTTAAGAAATTGCCTATTGGCAGCGCCTGTGGCTCAGTGAGTAGGGCGCCGGCCCCATATGCCGAGGGTGGCGGGTTCAAACCCAGCCCCGGCCAAACTGCAACAAAAAAATAGCTGGGCGTTGTGGCGGGTGCCTGTAGTCCCAGCTACTCGGGAGGCTGAGGCAAGAGAATCGCTTAAGCCCAGGAGCTGGAGGTTGCTGTGAGCTGTGTGATGCCACAGCACTCTTCTGAGGGCCATAAAGTGAGACTCTGTCTCTACAAAAAAAAAAAAAAAGAAAAAAGAAATTGCCTATTACTACGTCAATGGACAGTGATGTCCAAAGGGGCAGAAGCTGCTAGGGCAGCAGTTCCCAACCAGTGGGTCACGACCCCTTTGGGGGTCGACAATCCTTTCACAGGGGGCGCTTAAGACCATCCTGCATGTCAGATATTTACATTACGATTAATAACAGTAGCAAAATTACAGTTATGAAGTAGCAACGAGAATAATTTTACGGTGGGGGTCACCACAACATGAGGAATTGTATTAAAGGGTCGCGGCATTAGGAAGGTGGAGGACCACTGTGCTGGAGTTGTGTCACTTCCTCAGCTGCATTTAGTAGTGTGGACATAGCCTGGGTCAGTCATGTGAATCTGCTGCAGCGATCAAACATTCAGAGCTCAAATGTCTGTAGTGACCCTTACCTGGGTATAAGCAAATCCTTCATTAAAAATTGACAGTTTTCCCTAGAGGGTGTGCATATAGGCATGGAATTTTAGATGTTATCTAGTCCCCAATCTTGCCTTCATGTATTTTTATTGAAGGACCTTAGCAAAATATTAGCATGACAGAGTGGAGAAAATGGGAAAGAAAGGGGAAACGTGGGCAAGATAACACAGGTGCTTTTTTCCCTGAAAACAGTCCAGAATATCTGAAAAAGAAGAATTGACTTCACAATTCTGCGATTCCAATCCCACAATTCTGCGATTCCCGTTAGAGAAATGACATCTCTAAGTTCACAATGATGCTTTAAAAAAAAATGAGGGAATCTTGGTTACCTTGAATTTTATCATGAATTATATTTCAAGGTAACTGAATAGTTGGTGAAAGGAAATAAGATTTGTTTTAATAAACATATTCTAGTTAACAAATGCAAAAGAAATGGTAGGATTAGAAAAATCACCATTCTGTATCCCCTAATGATATGAGGGGTTAGGCCAGATGATCAGTGAATGATAAAGTATTTAGGTATACTCTCTTTTGCATGAATCAGGCTGAAAATACCTTGAACCCAGATCAGTCTTATCACACGTTATTATGTTTTTCCTGATACAGGAGTTCACTGCTTGATGGATTCTTTCCAGGAGAATTGAACGGAATCAAATTAAGCCTCTAGGTCTATCTTCCAGTTTATAGGAAATAACAAGGAGAGAGGAACATTTTAAGTGACCCTTTAAAAATGCAATAAAATAATAAATTATCTGGTTTCTTCAACAGCAACAAAATAATGTAATAAAAAGAAGAAAAAGGGAGCATCATGAATTTAAACAGACTTAATCGATGTTGCATGGCCCTTGTTTGCATCCTGATTCAAACAAACTGTCAACAGATTTTTTCAATTATTTTTTAAAATTTCAGCACACACTGAGTCTCAGATGGTATTCAGAAATTATACATATTATTAATTTCTTAGGTTTGATATTGGAGTGATTTTTTAAAATGAGAGAACGCTTACCTTTTAGAGATATATGCCTAGATAGTTATGGGTAAAAGAATATGATTTCTTAAAAAAAGACAGAGAAATACACAAAACATGATTGGTAAAGTGTTGATGAACACTTGATGGTGAACACATAGGAGTTCATTAAACCAAGCTCCCTATTTTTACATTTATTTGTAAATTCCATGATAAAAATAGAGTTATCCCTCATGAACAAATGACTAAGCCCCCACCCCAGGTAAACACAATTCGTTTTCTCAGTAGAACTCATGAAATTAGCCTTACCAGAGTTTTATCTCAGAGAAGTAAGAAACTCCCATGTATGAAAACACTAGGTTAGAGAATTACTGTGGGAAAACCAAAAAATGTTTGAGTTCTAGCTAACTAGACATTGAATGAATTGTGTAGCCATTGGTGGTCCTGAAGGTTTCATGTTGAAAGACATACTTGTTTTCAAGTGGCAAGGAAAAATAAATGACTTCGCTAGAATGACTTAGCTAGGTCATACTTGAGCTCAACTTGGACTGAAGATCTCATTGCCTCTGTTCTCTGGCACACTGGCTTCTGTTTGCACACAAACCCTTTTGGTATGAGCTATTTCTTAAACCGAAATCTCATCATAGCAAACACTGCTGTGTCCCAGTAGAGATTGCAAGACTCTGTGGCCAGGGAACATTGACATTCTTCCCCCTTGGATTAAACTTTCATCACTTCTGAAACAAACAAAAATGGAAAGATAACTAATAGGCTGTTGATTTAATTGCAAACCAAAAGAAAGAGAAAGGAAAGAACTAGTTATTTGCAGTCATCTAAATTCAGGCTTTTGTTTCTTTCTGCCTTCTAACTACTTGCCCTTGGAGCTATAACTTTCAAACTTGTGTTTATAGGTCCATGGAGAACCTTTGAAGAGTGGCCTCTTTGTCCTTGTCCATGAAGAGTGGCCCCTGCTGCCTTGTCTCCACTCACCTCTGCATCACTGTCCCATGTCAGGGGCTTAGAGGCTGAGAGCACTATGGGTAGCATAGAGTTCAAGCTCACATAAGATGAAATCTAAATAATAACCAAAAAGTACAGAATTTCCAGGCCAGGCCTAGTAACTCATGCTTGTAATCCTACCACACTGGCAGGCCAAGGTGGGATGGCTTAAGGTCAAGAGTTCAAGACCAGCCTGAGCAAGATTGAGACCCTGTACCTACTAAAAATTAAAAAAAAAAAAAAAGATCAGCTGGGCATGGTGGTGGTCATCTGTAGTCCCAGCCACTCAGGAGACTGAGGCAGAAGGATCACTTGAGCTTAAGAGTTTGAGGTTGCTGTCAGCTAGGCTAATGCCATGGCATGCTAGCCCAGCAACAGAGTGAGATTGTCTCAAAAAAGACAAAAAAAAAAGGACACATTCATTTCAAAGATGATTTAGCTCTCTTAGTGTTGCTGATCATTCCTGGGAGACCTCAATTCGACTTTTGGGTGTCTCAGAACCAAGGAAAATAATCCTTTGCATCATATGCTTCTGCTTGTTGGTCTAAGCTATGAGAAGATTGGTTCAATAACTTGGCTTACTCTGAAAGGAAAAAGAACAGAAAAGCATGTATATTATTAAAAATAATTCCTAAAATACATCCAGGAGACACGTGCCTAGACATGGCTCATCTCCCAAATCATACTCTTTGGTTTCCCACAATGTTGTTTTCGTTCCTTCACTTAAGTTTCCAAGGAACAGGGCAAGTCAGAGAATGTTAAGGTTTTACTATTTTAGACTGAAGACTTTGCTTTGGGGAAACAAGGGACAGATACGTTGGAAATGAAGTGCCTGTCTTTACTCCTAGTAATGTCACAAGGCTAGAAGGCGATCTCATAGCTAATTACAAATGAACCCAGCAAATGGAACTCCAACATATTTTACTCATTCTCCTTTCCATATCAAAACAACATGGTAGGTTTCAGTTGGTGGCTCACTGCGTGATGCTTTGGAACATAAGCTAGTGTGGGCGAGTGCACATCATCCATCAGATCAAATCCATGAGCACGGAGACTTTTGCTTTGTTGGTTGCTGGGTGCTTGGCACCTACAATGGTGCTAGGCCCATAGCAGAGTACAAATAAATTATGTCTAAGGGAATACATAGTTCTACAGGATAGACATTCTCTGTGCTTGTTTGAGTGAAGATCCTAAAGCTTAGAGGATCTAGATAGAAAATACCGCCATGCTGTCAATCCTACAACCTGCCTTGGTGATGGCCTACAGCAAGGCAAAGCAAGTAAGGGTATTCCTGAGCCCCTGAAGCCATGACAACGTGCTGACCTCCATAACCTCGCCCACCCTAGATTTTCAAGTTAGAAGTCACTGTGGGGATCAGACTGGGAATTGTGTCTTGCATACTTCCTCATATTGGGGTCTGGAGTTTTAAGGATTTTATTTTCTTTGTTGGCTTCTTAGTATCTGAAATTGCTGTTCAGAGAAGCATATTAAGACAATGACTCTTCCATTACCATGCATTTCTATTGCCAACAGAGGAGGTAAATGAATCACTTAAAATGAAACAACTCCATTCACTTGAGCTTTACACTGTAAACATAGCCTTGGTTTTGACTATAATTATGTGGGTGATGCTGCTCAGAAAATGGTATAATTATAACATTATGGTTGGAACTGTCTGAGTGGAAGACACTGAATTGCATTGTGCAAAGTTTAAGGTGGGATTATAGGTTCCTTTTCCGTGTGAATAAGGCTGATTAGCCAATTGTAACTGAGAGATTGGTAGTATGATGTCAGTAATATAATAAAATTAAGGCCAAAGTAGAAACGCAGGGAAAACCTGATGCCTTCATTTAGTTTTCATATGCTCCAAGTTTAATGCAGAGTAGAGAAGCTCACCAACCTGAATGAACGTACATGTGAAATCACAAGAAGATAGAAAAATCAACACTTTATCTTGCTTTTCCCTCATCCTTCTTGGCAAAAGGACCCCATAGGTATATCGAATGCCTATTTCAAAGGTTTTTCTTTTTTCTCCTGAATATGGCTTTCTTTTTTCTTTAACAGACTTATCCAATGGTTCTAGATTTTATGCTACCATAAATTGAAGTGTTCTGTATCTTCATTGGGGCGTTGGTGACACCGTGCATTTGTCAAGTCATTCAAATGTAAATGCAAATTTGTGCTTTTCGGTGTGTTTAAACTTTTATCTCAATTTCTTTTTTTTACTTTTTAAAGACTAGAGATTTTCAGCAACAAGAAATATAAAGTAAAAAGAACACAGTCAGAAAACCTGACCTAGGGTACTTTCTCTAAGCCCTTAAAAGTTACATATTGAGGGTGGCACCTGTGGCTCAAGGAGTAGGGCACCTGCCCCATATATCTAAGGTGGCAGGTTCAAATCCCGCCCAGCCAAAAAAAAAAAACAGTTATGTATTAATAGTTATTGAAGCCTATATTGTTAAATTTTCAAAATGGGGATATTTATATTAATACCTTCACCTTTACATGCATCAGGTGTGAGAAGTTCCTTACAAGTGTTCTGGGAATCTGCAAATCATAGAGTTCTGAGGTTTCCCCCAGAGGAGAGGAAATTGTGGGTAGTTCCAAACAGTTACACAGCACGTAGAGAATCATGTCACATATCCAGGCTTTTGAGTTATTTTCTAGGGTAAGGGGGACATGGCCAGCACTGCAAGTAGAGTGTGTGTGTACATGTTTATGTATACAGCAGGTGTTTAGAGGATGAAAGAGAGGGAAAATAATTTTTCTTCCTGACTTCATCTCTATTCCTGAATTTTCCTAGAGTCTTAGTCCTCTCTTTACCCCAAGCCTTAAAACAGAGACTCCTTACCCTTCTTTGTTCATATCAAAACACCCAGAATTTTACTTATCCTTGACTTACCCTACTTCCTTGTTCTGTTATAAATGTCTAATAGCAACCATAATAGCAGTAGTATTAACAGGATGAAGAAGAGAGGAAAAGTAGAAATAAAAATATAGTAGAACCTTTTTCAGTTCACTCCCCAAGGGACTTAGCAAACTGGTCATTAAACAGAGATGCTCAGGGTGGCGCCTGTGGCTCCGTGAGTAGGGCGCCGGCCCCATATACCGAGGGTGGAGGGTTCAAACCCAGCCCCGGCTGAACTGCAACCAAAAAATAGCCGGGCGTTGTGGCGAGCGCCTGTAGTCCCAGCTGCTCAGGAGGCTGAGGCAAGTGAATCACCTAAGTCTAGGAGTTGGAGGTTGCTGTGAGCTGTGTGATGCCACGGCACTCTACTGAGGGCCATAAAGTGAGACTCTGTCTCTACAGAAAAAAAAAAAATCTTAAAAGTGGGCTTTCCTGGACATAGAGTGGGGTGATTTCTGTAAACATTTTGAAAATAAAGTACACCAAAACAAGGATTTGGTTTGATTGCTATAAAACAGTGTGACAGATCAAGAAAACTGAAAATGTTCTGAAAATTATGTTGACGTTGGTTATAAGCTAGCCATCCAGGGGAGAACCCAGAGTCTCTTCCAATAAGAAGTATAGATTTCAGCGGAAAGGAAAAATTATAAGTAGGTTTTAAACTTCTACCTGTTATTGAATTGGGAGCATTTTTGAACAGCTAGAGTAAGCATAAAATTATCTTTTGACTCGGGGTATGGCTGGGAGACAGAGGGCAATGGTTGGAAGAAAGAAGATATGGCCTCTTGATCTGAAGTGCTCACAGTCTATTGAGGGCTTTTGTCCCCATTTCCCTGAAACCATGGTATTATTCAAAATCATATAAGAGGGCACACAAACTTAATGAATGTTACAGAAAGCAGCAGTGACACTGAAATGTTTGCATTATATTCTGCAGTTTGCTGGGGGCTTTGCAAGCAAGGGCAGGAAAAGGCCAATTCCAGCCACTTCTGGATAATGAATTTATTTGCTCCAAAAACTTTCACTGTATTATTAAATTAGGTTGGTTAGGACTAAAAAGAATTAAAGATCCTTTCCTTATGTGAGTCATGAATTAATTTAACTCCAAATAATGATTTCCAAAGAGGAGTTTTAAAAATCTTTTGAGTAGTAGCAACATTATTGGAATATATTTAAAACTTCCCAATGTACTCAGTCTTACTAATAACATATTTAAATATATGAATACCGGCATAATAATTAGCATTATCAATTTTATGACTTTGTAGTCACATTAAGTACTACTGATAGTTGGGATAAAATATAATGGTAATACATAGTATATGGCATTCTTTCTCTATGAAGCCTGTGATTGCTGTAATTGTTGTTAACCTGTTGGGACCCTGAACCAGATTCCCCAAACAAATACATAAAACAGCATTTGTTCAGATAGCTGCTGTCAGCTTATATCTATCAATTCCAAGGTAATAAATTCTGAAGGGTTATAGGTTTTCCTTAGGATGAACTGGACTCATTGTCTAAATCTGCTCCACAAAGTCTTTGCTGGGAAGGAAGTAGAGTTGTTGAATAGGGAAAAGAGATAAAGGTAAAGGAGTTCTGATGTCTCTGTCCTAGTAAAAAGAGTCATGCTGGGGGGTTAAGAACCCCCACTGTGATTCTGGGACACTTTCAGGAAAGTCTGGAACTTCCCATGACTGGATGCTAAAGAAGCCACACTGTACATAAGTTCCACTAACGTGGGCCTTGTTTTCATCTGAGACACAAGGCTCTATGCAATTCCTTTGTCCTAAGTCACTTTCAAACACCACCCAGCCACATCTCTAATCTTTGCATTGCCTTCCAGCATATTGCACATTCCTAGAGGGTCAGGAATCCTCCATGGTCTCAAGGCTAGGTTAAATCGTAAATGGATACTCTGCAAAGTATGGAGAATGAAGAAAAACTTCAGCTCATGGTAGCCTGCTCTCGGCAGGGATTGAGAGGAGCAGGCTAGGGGCCCCGAGCGAGTAGAAACATGTGGACCAAGAGGCAGGCTTCTCCCTGGGTCAGACCACGGTGTTTGCTGGAATAATGAGAAATGAGAGAGGAAGTACTTCTTGCAGGGACACACTGAACTGTTTTCACTCACTTCTCTCTGTTTCTCATTTCCACCTATACCCCCATCACATCTGTCAAATAACTTTGTTTCTTCAACAGTTTTTTCCAGATTGATATGATCAATGTAGAGAATGGTGACAGGCTTTTAATAAAAGGGAAAGCTTATTTCATTTGATGAGATTTCTGCTATGATCTCAATTTCAGTGTTATGAGCACTTTAAAACTTGATGCTAAATCTGATGGTATAATCACTCTACTTGCGAATTAAACTTGTGGCCAGAAAAGTACAAAAGGCACTATTTTAAATTCTATGAGTGAGCTATGTCTTAAAATTTTGGGAGCATGATTCAGTTGTGTTTGTTTTTATTAAGTTTCATTTAAAAAAGGGAAACATGTATGTGGGTGCTGCTTAAATTCTACATCATAACCAAGAATTGTGAGGCCAGAGGCAAGTACAGAATTCGAACCTGATAAATTCCCTGCTGCAAGAATTAAGGAAAATGTTGCACACATCCCACTCCTTACAGCAAATAGAGGAAATGAAAGTACTAGATTTTGTATTATAGGCCATTGTGAATATTCTAGGGAATTCAGAATTTTCAAACTTTCCTATCCTAACCTTGAATGTTTTGGCTTTAAAAAATAAAACTGACAAAACTTGTACAGTGTGAATTTTCAAAATTATAGCCTAAATGTGGTATAGGTGTTGACACTCTCCAGTGGTGTGGCTGGAAGTCAGATGGAATCTCTGGTCTAGTGGATGCTGAAATTTAAAGACCATGTTTTCTTTCTTTCATTTCTCTTACCCTATAATTTCACTGATCTAAAGTGGATTTTAGTGCTGGTCAAGTCACAGGCCAAGACTGGTGACTGTGTTAAGAAGAAACTGAGATGTCTTAGTCCATAAAACACTCCAGAGTTATTATTACTTGATACAGAATTGTAAGGAAGTTTGGTAACCATTGAAAGGAACAAGAAAACACAGACTCTTTTTCAGCGCTATTGTTGAGACATTCATCATCAGACTTACGCCTGAAAACATTGTCATGATGGTATCAGCAGTGTTTCCCATGAGCTATTCTTTTTTTTTTTTTGTCTTTTTATGTTTTTAATAATAACTACAAGTTTTCCATGTAGAAATACTATATATTTCTGAAGAATTATTTCTTTTTCTTAATTAAGTCATTTGTACATAGATCATAAATACATTTGTGCCATTATGGGATTCAATGTGTTGATTATTTGCACAAATTGGAGTGCTTATATCCTACATAGCCTTCACCTCATTTACCCAATTACAGTATTAAGACATTTGTGTTCTACACCTGATAGATCCAACTTGTACATACAACATGTTCCATAGGTGTGGTCCCCCTACTAACCTTCCCTCTATCGACCCACCCCTCTCCCTTCTCCTCTGTCTCCCCTTCCCTCCTTCATCCTAGGCTATAGTTGTGTTTCATTTTTCATATGCAAGTGTGAGCGATTATAAATTTGTTTCACAGTAGTACTGAGTACATTGGATTTTTTTTTTCCATTCCTGAGATACTTTACTAAGAAGAATATTTTCCAGCTCTATCCATGTAAACATAAAAGAGGTAAAGTCTCCTTTTTTTTTAATATTGCATAGTATTCCATGGTATACATATACCATAATTTATTAATCCACTCATGGGTCGATGGGCACTTGGGCTTCTTCCATGACTTGGCTGTTATGAATTGTGCTGCAATGAACAATCTGATGCAAATATCTTTATTGCCAAATGATTTTTTTTGTCCTTTGCATATACACCTGGAAGACGAATTGCAGGATCAAACGGCAGGTCTACATGTAGATCCCTGAGTGTTCTCCAAACTTCCTTCCGAAAGGAACGCACTAGCTTGCATTCCCACCAGCAGTGCATAAGTGTTTCCTTTTCTCCACATCCACGCCAACATCTGTAGTTTTGAGATTTTGTGATATGGGCTACTCTTACTCGAGTTAGATGGTATCTCAGAGTAGTTTTGGTTGGCGTTTCTCTGATGATTAAAGATGATGAGCATTTTTTCATGTGTCTGTAGACCATGCGCCTGTCTTCTTCAGAAAAGCTTCTGTTCAGGTCTCTTGCCCACAATGAAATGGGATCACTTGTTTTTTTCTTATTAATAAGTTTGAGTTCTCTGTAGATTCTAGTTATTAGACATTTGTTGGAAATATAACTTGCAAAAATCCTCTCCCATTCTGAAGGCTGTCTTGCTTTTCTTAGTGTGTTCTTGGCAGTGCAGAAGCTTTTTAATTTGATCAGATCCCAGTAATGTATTTTTGATGTTGCTTCAATTGCCAGGGGTGTCTTCCTCCTAAAGTATTCTCCCAGGTCAATTTTTTCAAGGGTTTCCCCTGCACTCTCGCTAAGAATTTTTATAATTTCATGTCTTAAGTTTAAGTCCTTTAACCAGTGACAGTCAATTTTTATTAGAGGAGAAAGGTGTGAGTCCAGTTTCAGTCTTCTACAGGTTGCCAGCCAATTCACCCAGCACCATTTGTTGAATAGGGAATCTTTCCCCCAGTTTATATTTTTAATAGGCTAATCGAAAATCAAATGATGATAAGTATCTGGGTTCACCTCTTGGTCTTCAATTCTGTTCCACACATCTACCTCTCTATTTTTGTGCCAGTACCATGCTGTTTTGATCACTATTGATTTATAGTATATCTGAAGTCTGGAAGCATGATTAGATTCCTCCCAATTTGTTTTTATTTATGAGTAAAGTCTTGGCTGTTCGAGGTTTTTCCTATTTCCATATAAAATTAAGTACAAATTTTTCCAGGTCTTTAAAGTATGACAGAGGTGCTTTAATAGGGATCACACTAAATCTGCATATTGCTTTAGGTAGTATAGACATTTTAACAATGTTGATTCTTCCCACCATGAGCATGGTATATTTTTCCATTTGTTAACATCTTCAGCTATTTCTTTTCTCAGAGTTTCATAGTTCTCTTTATAGAGATCTTTCACATCCTTAGTGAGATACACTCCCAGATATTTTATCTTTTTTACACTATTGTAAAGGGAATAGAGTCCTTGATTGTTTTTTCCCCTTGACTATTGGTGGTATATATAAAGGCTACAGATTTGTGAGTGTTAATTTTGTATCCTGAGATGTTGTTGTATTCCTTGATCACTTCTAGGAGTTTTGTAGTTGATTCCCTGGGGTTTTCCAGATATATAATCATATCATCTGCAAAGAGTGACAGTTTGATCTCCTCTGGTCCTATTTTGGATACCCTTGATTGCCTTCTCTTGCCTGATTACGGTGGCTAAGACTTCCATTACAATGTTAAAAAGCAGTGGAGATGGTGGGCATCCTTGCCTGGTTCCTGATCTGAGTGGAAATGATTTCAATTTTACCCCATTCAATACAATATTGGCTGTGGGTTTGCTGTAGATGACCTCTATCAGTTTAAGAAATGTTCCTTCTATACCTATTTTCTTAAGCCTTCTGATGAAGAAAGGATGCTGGATATTGTCAAAAGCTTTTTCTGCATCAATTGAGAGAATCATATGGTCTTTGTTTTTTAATTTGTTTATGTGATATATTATATTTATGGATTTACGTATATTGAACCATCCTTGGGACCCTGAGATGAAACTCCCCTAGTCGTGATGTATAATTTGTTTGATGTGTTGTTGGATTCTGTTTGCTAGGATCTTACTGAATATTTTTGCATCAATATTCATTAGAGATATTGGTCTATAATTTTCTTTTCTTGTTGGGTCTTTTCCTAGTTTGGGAATCAGGGTGATATTTGCTTCATAGAATGTGTTGGGAAGTATTCCTTCTTTTTCTATGTTTTGGAAAAGATTAAGTAATATAGGTACTGGTTCCTCTTTAAAGATTTGGTAGAATTCTTATATGAAACCATATGGTCCCAGGCTTTTCTTTTTGGGGAGATTTCTTATAGTTGATGCTATTTCCCACGAGCTAGTCTAAGCACTTTACAGCTTTTAAATCATTAATAGCCCTTCTAGCTAGGCTCTAAGGTATTTTTATCCCTATTGAACAAATAAGGAGACTGAGGTATAGCAAAGAGACATGATTTTGCTCAGAGCACACACAATCAAGTGCAGAGCCATGATTCAGACCCAGTCATCCTGCACCAGCACCCTTGCTCTACACAACCGCTCTGGTGCCTCTTTATCTTCCTGATGTAGAAATCTTCTAGAATAATGGGAAGCAGTTTCGGCTTTGAAGCAGGACATCCTGTGTTTAACACTTCATGTCTCTAGGCCAAAGTTTTCTTATCTTTACCACAGGATGACTATCAGCCCCCATCTCATACTGTTGTTAAGAAGACTGAACAAGATGACACAGTAAAAGGTGTCATAACTGGGCCTTTCAGATGATAATTCCTGTTATTATGATAAATATGTTAAAATCAACTGTAGCATGTGTATTATGGTAGCATAATTCCTTGAGTGAGAGATGATAAATACATATTAAACAGGCACTTTTTAGAGTTTATATCACAATAATTTAGTAAGGTTACTCTTTGTCTCCCCATTTTGCTGAATTTGAGGAAACTCAGACCATAAGAGAGCATATTGGTTTTCTAAAATCAAATAAGCAAGGATTAAAATTCAGGGTGTACTGACCCCAATACCTCAGATCCTTCTACCATCCTTATCTTGTTCTAAAACCCCAGGTTTATTCAGCCAGTCCCCATCCATTGATCAAAAAGCACCAACATAAATCAGAGGAGAAAAAGTAATATGAACAGTGAATAACAACCCCATTTAACCTGAGTGCTAAGGCCTCCATCTGAGGCCTGTACATAAAGTTTCATTAATAACTATGGCATAGTGGAGGCCACTCAGAAAATCTTGGTTGATGTAGGCAGTGGCAGCTCTGGCCCCTAACTGAGAGATATTGCTCCTTGAGTCAGTGCTAGATAATTGCCCCTGGGGATATTAAGCCTTTTCTGTAGACAGAAGATGTGAAATTCAGCAGCTGACCTAAATACATGTTGCTGTTGACAATCCTATGAAATTTCTCCTGAGACAAGAACTCTATGTTCTAGTCCAAATCAAATGAATATTTCCTGTTTGTTGACCTACAGCTTCAAGGGTACTAAGTCATTCTTTTAGAAGGATTCCTTTACTCCCCTCTGTTGTGAGAGTTATTGCAGTTCCATCAAATCCCTTACTCCCCTCTGTTGTAAGAGTTATTGCAGGTCCATGAAATGGTCCAAAAGAATGTTTGCTTATTTTCTTTTCCTCCTTTTTTAATCTTTATATTTGTACCTTTTCCCTCATTTGTTTGCCATCTTTTCTCCTTTTCCAGTTAAAATTCACTCCCCGAATTTTAGAGCCAAATGGCTAATAGCATGAGGTAGGTGAAAATGCACTGGTTGTGAATTTTAGAGAGCTGGTTCCAACCCCAGCTCTGTCTCTTACTAGCTGATTGGAGATAGGTAAAACATTCTAACTTCTCGGAGTCTTACCTCCCCATCTATAAAATGGGGGTAATACTAACTGCTGTCTGTGGCTGTCCTGAGCATTAAATGTCTGTGTTTCTGGAATGTAGATGCCTACAGTAATTGCTCACTCTGTCTCAATGCCCTGCCTACCACGTAGGCAAAGGGACATCCCAAAAACCCAAAACAAGTTGTCCATCTTTCACAATGAAAATTTTCTTCATGGTGGTTTAACTTCTGTTATGAGCCTGAAGATGTTGCCTTATTTCTTACCAAATCTCATAAGATGAATATTATATGTATTTCAAATGTGAGCCTCTATGATCTTAGGTCAATGGGAGAACATCAGATCTTGCCTTTTCTCTTTTTCCAGTTACCAGACAGCACATTCTGAGAGTTGAGCCCCCAAAACAAAAAACAAAAAACAACAACAACAAAATTCAAATCAACTAGAGGAATAAAAAATAGGGATTCTCAAGCCCCTCTAAGGGAGTTTGTTTGATTATGTAGATCTCAGGTGGATCCCGAGGCGGTTCTGGTGGTGGTAGATCAGACTTCCAGGATCACATTTCTTTTTTCTTTTTTTTTCTTATTTTATTTATTTATTTATTTATTTTAGAAATAGAGTTTCACTTTATCACCCTCGGTAGAGTGCCATGGTGTCACAACTCACAGCAGCCTCCAACTCCTGGGCTTAGGGGATTCTCTTGCCTCAGCCTCCTGAGTAGCTGGGACTACAGGCCCCCACCACAAAGCCCAGTTATTTTTTGTCGTTGTTGCAGTTTGGCCGGGGCTGGGTTGGAACCCACCACCCTCAGTATATGGAGCCAGCACCTTACCCACTGAGCCACAGGCGCCACCCCCAGGATAATATTTCTAAGCACAGGCATGTGGCAAGAGCATATATCTTCTGTAGCAGATCTTGTTCAGATCCTAACTGCAGCCTGTCAGCAAAGCTCTACAAAGAAAAGGAAGTCAACAAGTTGGAAAAGCACAGGGCATCAGGGCCAGGAAACCCTTACAAGAGGGGTTTCTCTCATCCTCTGTATCTTCCCCCAGGATACCAGACTATTTTCCCCATAACCAAGTCAACCTCCTATTTTCTTTTTTTTATTGTTGGGGATTCATTGAGGGTACAATAAGCCAGGTTACACTGATTGCAATTGTTAGGTAAAGTCCCTCTTGCAATCATGTCTTGCCCCCATAAAGTGTAACACACACCAACGCCCCACCCCCCCTCCCTCCGTCCCTCTTTCTGCTTTCCCCCCCATAACCTTAATTGTCATTAATTGTCCTCAAATCAAAATTGAGTACATAGGATTCATGCTTCTCCATTCTTGTGATGCTTTACTAAGAATAATGTCTTCCACGTCCATCCAGGTTAATACGAAGGATGTAAAGTCTCCATTTTTTTTAATGGCTGAATAGTATTCCATGGTATACATATACCACAGCTTGTTAATCCATTCCTGGGTTGGTGGGCATTTAGGCTGTTTCCACATTTTGGCGATTGTAAATTGAGCTGCAATAAACGGTCTACTACAAGTGTCCTTCTGATAAAAGGATTTTTTTCCTTCTGGGTAGATGCCCAGTAATGGGATTGCAGTATCAAATGGGAGGTCTAGCTTGAGTGCTTTGAGGTTTCTCCATACTTCCTTCCAGAAAGGTTGTACTAGTTTGCAGTCCCACCAGCAGTGTAAAAGTGTTCCCTTCTCTCCACATCCACGCCAGCATCTGCAGTTTTGAGATTTTGTGATGTGGGCCATTCTCACTGGGGTTAGATGATATCTCAGGGTTGTTTTGATTTGCATTTCTCTAATATATAGAGATGATGAACATTTTTTCATGTGTTTGTTAGCCATTCGTCTGTCATCTTTAGAGAACGTTCCATTCATGTCTCTTGCCCATTGATATATGGGATTGTTGGCTTTTTTCATGTGGTTTAATTTGAGTTCTCTATAGATCCTAGTTATCAAGCTTTTGTCTGATTGAAAATATGCAAATATCCTTTCCCATTGTGTAGGTTGTCTCTTTGCTTTGGTTCTTGTCTCCTTAGCTGTACAGAAGCTTTTCAGTTTAATGAAGTCCCGTTTGTTTATTTTTGTTGTTGTTGCAATTGCCATGGCAGTCTTCTTCATGAAGTCTTTCCCCAGGCCAATATCTTCCAGTGTTTTTCCTATGCTTTGAGGATTTTTATTGTTTCATGCCTTAAATTGAAGACCTTTATCCATCTTGAATAAATTTTTGTGAGTGGGGAAAGGTGTGGGTCCAGTTTCAGTCTTTTACATGTAGACATCCAGTTCTCCCAACACCATTTATTGAATAGGGAGTCTTTCCCCCAAGGTATGTTCTTGTCTGGTTTATCGAAAATTAGGTGGTTGTAAGATGTTAGTTTCATTTCTTGGTTTTCAATTCAATTCCAAGTGTCTATGTCTCTGTTTTTGTGCCAGTACCATGCTGTCTTGAGCACTATGGCTTTGTAGTACAGACTAAAATCTGGTATGCTGATGCCCCCAGCTTTATTTTTATTACTAAGAACTGCCTTAGCTATACGGGGTTTTTTCCGGTTCCATACAAAACACAGAATCATTTTTTCCAAATCTTGAAAGTACGATGTTGGTATTTTGATAGGAATGGCATTGAATATGTAGATTGCTTTGGGAAGTATAGACATTTTAACAATGTTGATTCTTCCCGTCCATGAGCATGGTATGTTCTTCCATTTGTTAATATCCTCTGCTATTTCCTTTCTGAGGATTTCATAGTTTTCTTTATAGAGGTCCTTCACCTCCTTCGTTAGGTATATTCCTAGGTATTTCATTTTCTTTGAAACTATG
Organism: Nycticebus coucang; assembly: GCF_027406575.1. Taxonomy (NCBI): domain Eukaryota; kingdom Metazoa; phylum Chordata; class Mammalia; order Primates; family Lorisidae; genus Nycticebus; species Nycticebus coucang. The sequence continues at coordinate 160,436,185 of NC_069780.1, read as the reverse complement.
GTGAAGGGAGTTGTGTCCTTAATTAGCTTCTCATCTTGACTGTTATTGGTGTATACAAAGGATACTGACTTGTGGACATTGATTTTATATCCTGAAACATTACTGTATCTTTTGATGACTTCTAGGAGTCTTGTGGTTGAGTCTTTGGGGTTCTCTAAGTATAAGATCATGTCGTCAGCAAAGAGGGAGAGTTTGACCTCCTCTGCTCCCATTTGGATTCCCTTTATTTCCTTGTCTTGCCTAATTGTATTGGCTAGAACTTCCAGCACTATGTTGAATAGTAAAGGTGTCAGAGGACAACCTTGTCTGGTTCCAGTTCTAAGAGGAAAAGCTTTCAGTTTTACTCCATTCAGTAAAATATTGGCTGTGGGTTTGTCATAGATAGCTTCAATCAGTTTTAGAAATGTGCCACCTATGCCTATACTCTTCAGTGTTCTAATTAGAAAAGGATGCTGGATTTTATCAAATGCTTTTTCTGCATCTATTGAGAGGATCATGTGATCTTTATTTTTGCCTCTTTTAATATAGTGGATAGCGTTTATGGACTTGAGTATGTTAAACCAGCCTTGCATCCCTGGGATGAAGCCTACTTGATCATGATGAATGACTTTTTTGATGATAAGCTGTAATCTATTGGCTAGGATTTTGTTGAGAATTTTTGCGTCTATGTTCATGAGTGAGATTGGTCTGAAATTCTCCTTTTTGTTTGGGTCTTTTCCTGGTTTTGGTATCAGGGTGATGTTTGCTTCATAGAATGTGTTGGGGAAGATTCCTTCGTCCTCAATTTTTTGGAATAATTTCTGCAGTACAGGAATAAGCTCTTCCTTAAAGGTTTGATAGAATTCTGGAGTGAAGCCATGTGGACCAGGGCATTTTTTGGTTGGAAGATTTTTTATTATTTCTTTGATCTCAGTGCTTGAAATTGGTCTGTTCAGGAGCTCTATTTCTTCCTGGCTGAGTCTAGGGAGAGGGTGTGATTCCAAATATTGATCCTTTTCCTTCAAATTGTCAAATTTCTGGGCATAGAGTTTCTGGTAGTATTCAAAGATGATCTCTTGTATCTCTGTGGGATCAGTTGTTATTTCCCCTTTATCATTTCTGATTGCGGTTACTAGAGATTTTACTTTTCTATTCCTCGTTAGTCTGGCCAATGGTTTATCTATTTTATTTAGTTTTTCAAAAAACCAACTCCTTGTTTCATTAATTTTCTGAATGATTCTTTTGTTTTCAATTTCATTGATCTCTGATTTGATTTTGGAGATTTCTTTTCTTCTACTGAGTTTAGGCTTAGATTGTTCTTCTTTTTCCAATTCCATAAGATGGCTTGTGAGATTGTTGATGCGCTCTCTTTCTGTTTTTCGAATGTAGGCATCCAAAGTGATGAATTTTCCTCTCAAAACTGCTTTTGCAGTATCCCACAGGTTTTGGTAGCTTGTGTCTTCATTGTTGTTATACTCAAGGAAGTTAATGATTTCCTGTTTTATTTCTTCCTGCACCCATCTGTTATTCAACAGAAGATTGTTTCATTTCCATGCCTTTGGGTGGGGTTGAGCGTTTTTGTTAGAGTTGAGTTCCACCTTTAGTGCCTTATGGTCTGAGAAGATACAAGGTAAAATTTCAATTCTTTTGATTCTGTTGATATTTGTTTTGTGTCCCAGGATATGATCAATTTTGGAGAATGTTCCATGGGGTGATGAGAAGAATGTATATTCTTTATCTTTGGGATGGAGTGTTCTATATGCGTCTATCAAGCACAGTTGTTCTAGGGTCTCATTTAAATCTCTTATATCTTTGTTTAATTTCTGTTTAGAGGATCTGTCCAGCTCTGTAAGAGGAGTGTTAAGGTCCCCTGTTATTATGGTATTATCAGATATCATATTGCTCAGACTGAGTAAGGTCTGTTTCAAGAATCTGGGAGCAGGGTGGCACCTGTGGCTCAGTCAGTAGGGCGCTAGCCCCATATACCAAGGGTGGCGGGTTCAAACCCGGCCCCGGCCGAAATGCAACCAAAAAATAGCCGAGTGTTGTGGCAGGCGCTTGTAGTCCCAGCTACTCGGGAGGCTGAGGCAAGAGAATCGCTTAAGCCCAGGAGTTGGAGGTTGCTGTGAGCTGTGTGATGCCACGGCACTCTACTGAGGGCCATAAAGTGAAACTCTGTCTCTAAAAAAAAAAAAAAAAAGAATCTGGGAACATTTAAATTGGGTGCATAAATATGTAGAATTGAAATGTCTTCTTGTTGTATTTTTCCCTTGACCAATATAAAGTGACCATCTTTGTCTTTTTTGACTTTAGTTGCTTTAAATCTTCATGTATCTGAAAATAAGATTGCAACTCCTCTTTTCTTCTGAATTCCATTTGCTTGAAAAATTGTCTTCCAACCCTTGACTCGGAGCTTTAATTTGTCTTTTGAAGCCAGGTGTGTTTCTTGCAGATAGCAAATGGATGGCTTGTGTTTTTTAATCCAGTCAACCAATCTATGTCTCTTCAGTGGGGAATTCAAGCCATTAACATTTATTGAGATAATTGATAAGTGTGATAGTATTCTATTTGTCTTATTTTGTGAGAGTCCATTGCTTAGTTTTATCTTTTGCATCAGTGTGGAGGTTCGGTTCTGTCCTTTAATTTCTGAGTTCTTACTTTGCTGCTGATCCATTGTGGTGGTCAGTGTGTAGAACAGGTTGAAGTATTTCCTGTAGAGCTGGTCTTGTTGTGGCGAATTTCCTCAATGTTTGTATATTCATAAATGATTTGATTTCTCTGTCAATTTTTAAGCTTAGCTTAGCAGGGTACAGAATTCTGGGCTGGAAGTTGTTCTGTTTAAGTAGATTAAAGGTAGATGACCATTGTCTTCTTGCTTGGAAAGTTTCATTAGAGAAGTCTGCGGTCACTCTGATGGATTTGCCCCTGTAGGTCAACTGGCGCTTACTTCTGGCAGCTTGCAGAATCTTTTCTTTTGTCTTGACTTTGCACAGGTTCATCACAATGTGTCTTGGAGAAGCTCGGTTAGAGTTGAGGCGACCTGGGGTCCGATAGCCCTCTGAAAGCAGTGTGTCAGAATCTTTGGTGATAGTTGGGAAATTTTTTTTTATAATTTTCTCTAGTATGGCTTCCATTCCTCTGGGGCATTCTTCTTTCCCTTCTGGAATTCCTATAACTCGTATGTTGGAACGCTTCATAAAGTCCCATAATTCTGACAGTGAGCGTTCTGCTTTCTCTCTCTTCTTTTCTGCCTCTTTTACTATCTGAGTTATCTCAAGAACTTTGTCTTCTACCTCTGAAATTCTTTCTTCTGCATGGTCTAACCTGTTGATGATACTTTCCATTGCATCTTTAAGTTCCCTAACTGACTGTTTCATTTCCTTCAGCTCTGCTATATCCTTTTTGTATTCTTCATATTGTTCATCTCTGATTTGATTCTGTTTTTGGATTTCCTTTTGGTTATTTTCCACTTTATTAGCAGTTTCCTTCATTGTTTCCATCATTTCTTTCATTGTTTTCAACATGTGTATTCTAAATTCCCTTTCTGTCCTTCCTAACATTTCTTTATAGGTGGAATCATCTGCAGTAGCTACCTCATGGTCCCTTGGTGGGGTTGTTCTGGACTGGTTCTTCATATTGCCTGGAGTTTTCTGCTGATTCTTCCTCATGAGTGATTTCTTTTATCTGTTTCCTTGCCCTAATTTTCCTTTCACTTCCTCTTGCTCTTTAAGTTCTCGTTAAGGGTTACAGGACCAGAAGGGTGAGAAGGTTGAAGAGCAAAAAAGGGATGAAAGAAAGGAGGACCGAGTGATAAGAAAAAAAAAAAGAAAAATAGAGAAAGGAGAGGGGGTGTGTAAAAGGAATATTGACAAAAGGAAGAGAGGCACAGAAAGAGGGAGACAGAGCAATATAGGTGTACAGTAGGGTACTTTGATACAACCTTAAAAAAAAAAAAACCACCTTCTGGGGGTGCCCAGTGGGGTGGTTCCCTTGAGGTCAGCAGCTCTTTGCTAACCTGATCAGACACAGTACCCCACCTCCACCAAGTAGAGAGGAAAGACAAAAATGCTATAAATCAAACCAAAACAAGCAAACAGAAAACTTTACGGGATAAAATTGGCTGGAAAAACCAAATAATAGCGGTACAAACACTGACAAAAATGAAGTTCTAATTATTGAAATAGGCAGCAATGGGAAATTATAATTAAACTAGAGAAATTGAGAAAGAAAAAGGATCTGTATGGAAAAGGTTGAACTTAAAAAACAGAACAACAATCCACAACATCAAAATAAACAAAAAAAAATCAAACCAAAAAAAAAAAAAAAAACACAACCAAAAACAAAGCAGTATGTATATGTTATTGAATATTGTCTGGGCAAGACGTGGTCTTCTGGGGTATGAGATGTTAATCACAGTTCTGATACGACTGGAGGCTGCTGATTTCTCAAACCCCAGCAGGTAGACACCCTAAATCTCTCTTCAGCCCACTTAAAAGGCACTTTGAACTTGTAAACTTGCTGAGCAAAAGCTTTCCCAGTAAAGTGCTTGTCACTGGAATCACTGCTGAAGTGGCTATCCACTTACCCAGTGTGCCAAAACTCGTCTCACTCTGCCCCTGAGGGTTAGGGCTGCAAGGTGGCTCAGACCCCACCCTTAGGCTACTTGGTCGCTGGGTTACCAGCTCCCACCCGATTCTAGCTCTGCGACCCTGAGGGCGGAGCTTACCGGGGCAGATTGCTCACAATGGCTCTCTGTGACCCACAGCCAAACACTATTAGCTCCGTCTGGCTCAGCGGCTCAGACTGGGGCCCTAGACAACGACCAAAGTTCTCCGCACTCCCGCTCAGGCTCTCCCCAAGGCAGTTCAACTGAGTGCCAAGTCCAAAGACACCAAAACAGTTCACAGGTAAGGCCTTTCTGGTTTGCAGTCTCACTGCTACTGAACTTACAGTTGCGGGCGGGTTTAGATGGATTGAACACATGCGACCACTTGCCGTTTTTCCACTGTTTTAGTCCTCCTCTTGGGGTCCAGAAGTCTCTCACTGACTCCCTGTATCTCACAGGGGTGATGATAGGCAGATCCCACCAGCCAGAGATGCCTGGACAGATAGGGAGATATCTGTCCTATCTCCCCAGACTCATGGTGCCCAGATGCAAGGAAGCTGTTACTGGGCCACCATCTTGCTCTGCCTCCTCAACCTCTTATTTTCAAGAGCCATTCCTCCTTCTCCTACACAGTCTGAAGTAGAGAATACATTTTTAGTAATTCTCTTGCTTTGTGGGTGTTCATCTGAAAAGATTTAATTATAAGAATAAATCCCTAGCTTAGCCTGTAGTCTGTCTTTTCTGCTGTAATGTCTAGGTCTTTCCTTTTCACACAGATGCATTTTATCTACTGGGAAGATGCCTCTTCTTTAACATTTTTTATACCTTTGTGCTTCCAACAGAGCCCTCCTTTCATGATAAAAGCACTTAGAGAGTAGTAAGGAGCCCAAATCTTTGCCTTGGATGTGTGTACCTAAATGTTTACCTGATAAGGTAAACCTGAGCCAGGCATGGAAACAGAGTGGAATGAATCAGAGCATGTTTGAAAATAATTTGAAAATCTAAGCCCCGTGGTGACATTGGCATTCTCTAAACGTCTTGCTTCATTCTCATTCATATCTGTAGAGGCTATGCTCAGTCAAAAGTCATTAAAATTATAATTCTATAATCCATTAGTATAATAATTTTTCAACATACACATGTTTGTATAATTGTAAATTATATACATGGCACTGGATTGTGACAAATTGTTTCATCATAAAACATGCATGAAAATTTAAGTTGTAAAGTCTTGATACAGTTGAACCAAACATTATTTTTAAATATTTTACTTTCAATGTTCTATAGAACAAAATACTTCCTACAATGTGCTTAACAAGTTTACTTCTTTTGCAGGGTGTGGGGGATCCTCATTTAATAGTTTATGAAACAGCACTTTGAAAGTTGAGTCTGTGTCTCACTTATGGTTTTTCAATATTGGATTTTAGTGGCTGTCTCTGTTTCATTTTTGAAAAAGGCACACTATCAAGTTAGAGGTGATGGAAGCAGAGTAGATCTTTATTCCAAATAGTCTTTGGAATAATTTCGAAAGTTAACTTACCAGTTTTCTTTAGAGCTGATGAGAGTTTATTCTAGGGGTAAAAAAATAAAAAACAAAAAGGATCAGCTCAGCCGTTTTTTAGGTTGTTGACTTGGGCTTACCTTAGTACTTTTACCGTCAATGTGAGATTTGGTTGTTATGGATCATTAGTTAAACTAACATAATGTTAGTAAAATCTGTTTATCAAATCAGCCACGTCAAACCCGTAAAAACATGCTCTTACATGCTGTAAGAGGTAACTAAAGATACTATTATACGAATAACCCCTCTGAGCTGTAACCCTCCCTCAGAATTCCTTCAGAATTCCTCTCATAGCAGCTGTGACATGTGACTCAGACTCACAGGCTGAGTGAAGGCTCTGTGTGACTGTTACAAGTTAAACATTAGGATATCATCATTTCCCTTCCTATTTTAGAGTTAAAACACATATAAACAAAAGTATTAGTAGTTCCTTCTCACTCCCCAGTGGATTGTTTTATATGGTCCATTTTGAAGACAGTAAACTAGATAATCTTTGGGTCTTATGGATGCTTATATAGCCTCTAACTTAACTGAATTTCTAATACTTCTGTTGCCAGTATTCAGAGCCAGCTCTTGTTAATGTTTTTTTCTGTCCTGTGAATCCTGATATTATATCTAGGAATACCCACTCCTAAACCTATTTCTTTACTCCTTCCCATCCCCTATCCTCTCATTATTATGCTACCTCTGAGGGACAGGAAATACATATCATATACTACTCAGGAGTCAGCAATTATACAATTTAAATTTTTGCACCACTTTGCCACAAGAAATATTCAGCACCTTACTATGTGCCAGGAGGAACTTCCATAATAAAAATATAAGAACCATGACATCTTCCAGAATGTTTGAAAGCATGCAAGAGCTTAATGCCCCATGGAAACTTTTACTTTATTCAGGTAAATTTACACCTAATCTGTGTGTAGTTTCATTTTCTTTTCAATTTCCTAGTTAGCTATACATCTAGACGCTAATTTGCTGCCATCTAGTGTAAAAATATGTTGATTCTACATGGAATTTTGAGCCCAATTGCATAGTTGAATATCAGTACTCAAAATGATTCTTCTTTGTGGTTTCCTGTATGCTTTCAAAGTGCCTAGTTAAGGACCTGTCTTTCTTATCACAGTGACTCTTAACATAGTTGTCTTATCATATGAAAGAGTCTGGCACTAATTTAGTGTGATTCATAAACGTGATACTTGGAAATTGGGTAAGGCTTAGCAAATATGAAGTAATATATAACAGTAATAATCAAGAGGTCATCTCAGTTTAGTGACCATGACTTTCACCTCATGCAGGCATGAAACACACAGCCTGGTTTCTTACCAGCAGTGTCACCTTAGATAATTTGCTTTTCTTTTAGGAACAGCCATTGTTTTCTTTATACCTAAAATTATATGGTGTGTCCAGGTGACTGTCAAGATTTTTTCCAGGTCTAAGAGTCTGTAACTACATATAAATGATTTTGTCTGCCAAAAATCATGTTCCTAGAATCCTTTTTCATGTCTGGATGAGTATGGCTTCTCTAGCTCCTCTGTGTGGCTATCTATCCTTTGCCTTCAGTTATGGTTAGAAGTAAGCAGAAAATCCTGAGCTGGAAAAGAGAGGACCATTATTTTATCCCCCTTATCCTTGAGAGTTGTTCAATGGAATATTGTCTACTAGTGGATAAGTAGATGCTTTTCAACATAATCTAACCTTTTTTCTTCACTCGCGAAAGAAATTGAGATGTATGGTATCTGTTATAATCAGCTTACTGTACTGTAACCCCATTTTTGTCTCTGTTAGTTAATGTGAACTTCTTTATGAAGAGTTCTAAGCTTATTGGGACTTGTACTAGTCTTTCCCTTCTTTTATATAAGAGGGCTATCCCAAAAGTATCCAGCCATGTAGGCCTCTATTCTTCATATTACATGGCTGGCTACTTTCTAGACAGCCTTGTAGTTCTAAAAAGCTATTCCCATACACTTCAAAATGTTTTATTTTAATATCACTTCCTGTGTATAAATCTTATTTTCCCAAACTGACTGAAAATTTTCAGAGGCAGTACTCCCTTTAGTTCCTCATTTCCAAGAGGGAATCTGGCACGGTTGTTTAAGGAATACATGTGGTTCTGATAATAAAGATGCTTTTCCTATTTGCTTCCTATAAATGAGGGTAAAAGGTGAAATAGAAGGCCATCTTAATCAAGTACAGGACAGTTAATCTCTAGGCTCTAGTCTCTATGAGCTGTCTAAGAGCTCATGGAAGCTGGTAAATCTCTGAGCCTAATGCCAAAAAAGCAACTTTACCATAGAGAGAAAACTCTACAAAGGACTAAAAGAGGCATTGATGCAAATGGGCGGAAGCTTTGAAGTGAGAAAAATCTAGCCTTGCATACCAGCTTTGCTACTTAATAGCTTTATATTTTGGCTAAAACTTCTCTAATTTTCCCGGTTTCCTTATCTGTAAAATGAGGATTATGATACTATCATACAACGTTCCACATGGAGGAACTGTGAAGCCGAAATGAGAAAGCAGAGGGCACGGCCTTAGCACAGAGTGGGAGTTCATTCACAAGTTAAAAAGGTCTTTTATGTAGTAAGTAAAATGGTTTTGCTTATATATAATAAAAACTATCCAATTTAAAAGGAATTATGCAATTTAAATGTAATCAGGGCATTTGTAATTGAGATATTATAAAGTGAATGGCATATTCCCATAAAGCAGTGGTTCACACCAGGGGTCATTTTGTCCCCCAGGGACATTTGGCAATGTCTAGAGGCATTTCCCTTGTCACACGGAGGGAAGAGGGAGCGCTGCTGGCATCCAGTAGGTAGAGACTAGGAATGATGACAAGCTTTCTACAATGCACAGGACAGCACCTCACAATAAAGAATGATCTGATCCAGAATATCAATAGCGGGGAGGCTGAAAAACGCTCCCATGAAACCTAGACAGTCTGTGGCTTCTGACCTAACTTTGGTTTACATTCAAGACCAGATGAATGGATAAGAAACTTCCATGTTGGTGGGTTATGAAGAGATTTGCCTGCTCTGATGCTTCAGATTTTCACTGTGAAGCATGCTTTGAGGCAGGCCGAGGCATTGTAATATAGAAGGCCCTATAATATTTCAAAAATTTCCTTGGAGGTCAACAGATGAAGGCATTGGGACCTGCTAATCCACTAGAAAAGGCATTATAGTTGTGGTGGTTCTTTACTGAAGACTCACCATGTGCCAAGCACTGTGTATAAATAATCTAATTTATTTTTCAGCGACCGTAAAAGGCAGGCATTTTGCATTTTACACATGGGAAAACTGGAGCTTAGGGATTTACATAGTATTACTAGTAAATTACACAGCTAGGACTCAAACATAAATCTAGCTAACTTCTAAGCCTGTGCTCTTTCAACTGCTCCATACTACCCCTATCTAGCAAAGCTCTAAGATAGGAAAAGGAGATGGGTGTGTTTTAAAGGGAAAAAGGTAAAAAAAAAAAAAAGTATTAGAGACTGTGCTCAGGAAGGTTAGGCTGAGTTTCCTGCTGATGAGCCCTTGAATGTCCATGAATTGAATGAAAACTTTGAATTTTCTCAGAAAGGTAGACAAAGGGAATGGATTAACGGAAATGCCAATTCAGTAATGTTTTATAGATCTTTTTTTCCATCACTGTCAAATAGAAATATAATGCAAGCTATACATGCAATTTTAAATTTTCTGGTAGCCATATTAGAAAAGAAACAGGTGAAATAAATTTTAACCATGTATCTTATTTAGCCCAGTATATCTAAACTAATATCATTCTAAAATGTAATGAGTCTAATAAAAGCATTATAAATGAAGTATATCTTACATTATTTTTTCATATTAAATCTTCAAAATCTGGTGCATATTTTAACTGTACAGCACATCTTAATTGAGATGCTAAATTTCCAAAAATTAAAATGAAGTGTAGCCATATCAAATCCATTAAGCGTATTTATAGAAAAATATTTTGCTTTTGCTTTTAACATTGAATTTAAATTCATTAAAATTTAATAAAATTAAAAGTGCAATTCCTCAGTCACAGTAGCCACTTTTCAAGTGCTCAGTAGCCATCCCATCCAAGGCCCGGGGGCTACCATACTGGACAGGACAAATCTAAACTTGTTACTCAGATTGTGGTCCCCAGAGCAGCAAAAGCAGCATCTTGGAATTTGTCAAAAATGCCAAATTTTAGGGCTCACCTACTGAATCTGCACTTCAACAAGATTTCCAGGTGATGTTTGTATACATAAAGGATTTATCTCTCTAAACCATTCATCTCTCCAGTGAAGAGCACATGGGTCCCCAACTGTGAGGCCTGAGGAGATTTGCTGCAGGACAGTAGTGCCAGGGCTGGTATTAATGATGTGCTCTGTTGAAAAGTTGTAAGTTTCCCACAAAGGTAGCCATGACTGTTCTACTATTTGGACTGACACAGGGCCCTCTTGGAGCCTAGAGTTGGCTCTGTTCCCAGAATCTAAGTCAAAGAATTTAACACTAACTTCTATGACTACCACAATTAAGGCAGCTGCACCTCCCACCACCACATATACGATGTATTTGAAACTGCAACTTTAGAACCCCTGACACACAGCTGTGAGCATATGTTTCTGCTCCACACAAGTGGAATTTAAGGCTAGACCTTCCTGGAAGAACCCAGGAAGTTCACCCGCAGGAGGATCTTGTGCTGTCCACCACCCGTTCGTGCTCTGGGCATTGACACAGACACATTCAACATCCACTTATATGGGGCTTGGTCCACTTCCTGCTGAGGTTTCAACACAGTCTGCTTCACCGTGCTAAGCCTTATTTAGTTTGTTTTTCACAGGACTCAATGTTCTATGGGTCTTTCAATATTTTTTCTGGAGAAATTCATTGTAGTAATTTAACATAGAAGCTCATTGTTCTAATTTCAGTGGTCCTCAACCCTGGTTGCAAGTTAGAATCACCCAGGGCATTTTGAAAAATACCAATGCCCAGGCATTATCCAATCTAATTAAATCAGGCCTATGGAAAGTATTTTGTTAAAGATCCCCAGGTGATGATAAAGTGCAACCAGAGTCAAGAACCACTCTTCTAATTAGAAAGAGACCTCGGCTTAGAGTCAGGTCCCCAGGTCAATGCTTCTCAATCTCCAATGTGCATATATAGACATCCTAGGATCTTGTTAGAATGCAGATTCTGATCCAATAGGTATGAGGATAAATAGTCCTAAATTCATGTACAGATGTATCTCTTATGATGTCTGGATAATGATCACCAGTGTTTCCATTTTAGGCAAACTGGGATGAGGGGTGACCTTACCCTTCCTTACTCGTCTCTGAAATCTACCTGACCCTCAGCTCTTATTAATCACTACTTTGTCCAATTTCCTAAGGCAATTATTATCTTTGACTGCCTTTTTTGCTTAGCTACTTGTGCATCTTGAACAGAAATACATGTTATTTCCCCTGTCAGATTACAGGATTTCAGGGCAGATCCATATATCGTGTTATTTTTATAATTCTCATTGTACATAAAGAGCAACTTCCACACAAGGGCTGCATAAATGCTTGTTAATTAATTAAAACATGGAATATCTAATGTGATCATCTCAAAAAATTTCGGAGGACTTTAAAATATTTTTCTTTGTTGAACAGAAAAAGAAAGTTTAGATAGGCAAAAGGAAAAGGGAGATTTTTATGTTAGCTTATTTATACATTTTGAAGAACCCATATTATAATTTAATGATTATACTCATTCATAGAATAGGACACCATCAACATTTTGGACCAGATCATTTTGTTGGGGTAACTTTCCTATGCATTGTAAGATATTTCACTGAATCCCTGGCCTCTACCCACTAGACACCAGTATCTAGTCTTGACAACCAAAAATGTCTCCAATCATTGCCAAATGTCTCCTGGGAAACTAACACTTGTTTAGAACCTGTACTTTAGAAAAATGAAGTATGGGGCAGTGCCTGTGGCTCAAAGGAGTAGGGCTCCAGCCCCATATGCCAGAGGTGGTGGGTTCAAACCCAGCCTCGGCCAAAAACTAAAAAAAAAAAAAAAACAAGTATGACACAGCAACCTAGGTACTAATAGGTACCTTAAAAATTAAAAACATTGGATAATGTTAACTTATGTTCTGAGCAACATGTATATTTATAAATACTCATAGAAAAATGTTCTCTGTTCATGCATTTTGGAGGCCATGTACATGTATACCATATTTATCTTCCTAATTATCATATTGGTCATTCTTTATATTAAAATAGAGGTATAATATGTACAGATGCTCCTCAGTTTATGATAGGGTTGTGTCCTGACAAACCTATCATAATTCAAAAATATCTTAAGTCAAAAACATCCTAATAAACCCATCATAAAGTTGAAAAATCCTAAGTCAAACCATTATGAGTCAGGGACCATTTGTACATGAAACATTTTTAAAATGTGAATATAGACTTAGGAATTCAAATATATAGTGGTAGGAACTCTACCACGTAAGAAAATATACACAGAGCAAAAGTTATTAAGAACCAATGACTGACATGAATCTCTTTCTCAGGGAACTGTTCCAACATTTTTGTATAAAATATTTTTTGGTGAGCCATGATCCTTGAAGTGAACATACTGTTTCAGCAAATGATGATGTTAAGCAAAAGCCTTTATATGAGTAGGTGTTCAATGATTGTTGAATAAAGGAACAAATGAATGAATGAATGTTGAATATAGCCCTAAATTATAAAACTAAACCGCTTTCATGTGTTCATTCCAAAAGACCCAGTTTTATTGCATTTGAAACTTCAAACCTTAAAAATGAAATTACATAGAAAAGTAAATCATCATCACTCAGAATTAAATGGCCTCAACAAAATTACAAGATGGGGAAAATAAAGTCTCATTTGTCAATTGGTTTCTTCTGGCAATGGAAGGCTCCTTTTAGACTTCATTAGGTTCAGATTTTTTAGTGATGGAGACTTGATGTTGGCAAAGCATTTCCATACTTTCAGGCTTGGTTTGGAATGCCCCCACATTTACTTTTTCCTACCGTTCTCCGCTAAGAATTTGACATGCGAGAACCAGACAAGAGGCTCCAGTGGTAGCAAGCAGGACGCCTTCTGAGCTCAAAAGGGAAAAGATGATGTAATTCAGTGGTTCTCAAATTAACCATCAAACACTACACATTAAAATCACTAGGGAGATTTTAAAAATCAATGCCTAACTAACAACAAACTATCTGAAAAAGAAATTAAAACAACAATACCACTTTAACCAAAAAATACTTAGGAGGAAATTTAACCAAGGAAGTAAAAGATCTTTTTACTGAATACCATAAAAAATAGTGAAAGAAATTGAAGATGACACAGATAAATGGATTAGAAGAACTAATGTTATTAAAATGTCCATAGTACCCAAAGCAATCTACAGATTCAGTGCAATAATATCAAAATTCTAATGTAATTCTTCATAAAAATATAAAAAGCAGTCCTAAAATTGATGTGGAACCACAAAAGACCCTGAATAGACAAAGCAATCTTAACCAAAAAGAACAAAGCTGGAAGCATCATGCAATGGCATAATAAAATATAATACAAAGCTATAGTAATCAAAACAGCAAGATACTGCCATGAAAAGAAACACATCAGCTAATGGAATGGGATAGACAGCCCCAAAATAGACCCACACATCTATGGTCAATTGATTTTCAATAAAGGTACTGACATATACAATGGAGAAAGGACAGTCTCTTCAACAAATAGTGGTGGGAAAACTGGATATCCACATGCAAAACAATGAAATTAGATCCTTATACATTAATAAACTCAAATTGTGTTAAAGATTCAAATATAAGACCTGAAACTGTAAAACTATTAGAAGAAAACATAGTGGAAACTATTCAAGAATTAGTAAAATTCTGTTTCCTAAGTCAGTTCTTTTTTAAGGCACTATGTTTCCATCATCTGGAAGGCTATATTACCAGAACATTAAGCTGGTGTACCTGCCTTAGCCTCTCTAGCCAGAGAAAAGAGCACCAGGGAAGTGGTGCCCCACCTTTCTACCTAACAATCCCCTTTAACAGTCACTAGGCTTTTAAGAGAATTGACAGGTAAAAGCCTGACATGGAGAAGAGAGAAAATTTTAAATCTGACAAAAAAGTGTATGATCACTCTGTCCAAGATGATTAAATGAAATAAATTGAAAGCCATTAAGTACAAGTAGTCTCTAGTTTACAAATATCCAACTTAAGTATGACAGGCATTTACACACAGAGGGTATTACGGGGAATAGGTAAATATACCTGTTCCAGCTCACTTATAAATTCAACTTAAGAACAAACCTATAGAACTTACCTTGTTCATAACCCAGGGACTGCCTGTAAATTAAATTCACCAGGTAAATGTGATGCAGGGGAAAGAAAAGAGGAGAGGAAGGTGATTGAGCAAATATGTTGAAAACTAGGACAAATCATGTTCAAACAAAATATTACGGGAATTAATACATTTTAACTACAAAAAGCAAGTTTTGGTGACAAGTTAAATGATACATGCCAGCAGTAGTGTGTGCAACTCCATCTCCTGACTGCTTGAACTATCTGCATCAGCTGCATCTGGCTAATGTCACCTGCCAGATTGCAAGTGCCAGGAAGACACTACAAAGTCCAGTTGACTCGAAATTTATCTTAAAACAGCTAGAAATGCAGACTAATGCAGACTATTCCTTTATTTGCATCAACTCTACAATTTTTTTTTTTTTTTGAGACAGAGTCTCAAGCTGTCGCCCTCCATAGAGTGCAGTAGTGTCATAGCTCACAGCAACCTCAGACTCCTGGTCTCAAGTGATTCTCTTGCCTCAGCCTCCCAAGTAGCTGGGACTACAGGTGACCACCACAATGCCCAGCTATTTTTTGTTGTTGTTGTTGTTGCAGTTGTCGTTGTTTAGCTGGCCCAGGCCAGGCTCAAACCCACCAGCCTCGGTGCATGTGGCTGGCGCCGTAACCACTGTGCTACGGGCACTGAGCCAACTCTACAATTTTTTAAATGCACCAGGAATTCATTTATAAAAGTTTATGAGAGTTTAATTTAAATAATAAGAAAGAAAGGAAGAAATAAACAATTTGGGGGAACATGTGAACTCTTGTTCTCTACCCTAAGCCAGAAAGCGCCTAAGCAGAAGCCTACACAGCTGTACCTTCCCCAGTTTTACAAAGAATCATAGGGGAAATCAAGTATAAATACAAATTCCTACCTTCAGGATTGCCTGCTAGAAAATATTTTATTACATTTTTGCCAGTGCCCATCATTAGTTGAAAACCTTTTTTCTTTTGCCAATAGCCTATACTATTTTTGGAACTGTATATTTGTAGTTTCACAACCACTTGGCAATTCCATAGGTTAAAGAAAAATGTTTATTAGTCTTTTTCAAATGTGCTCTTTGGCACTATGTTATTTATAAGGCAGTTCAGTTACTTTTAACAATAATAAGAAGCCAAGAAATTTACAGATCTCTTTTTACCATATTTTAATGGACAAGCATCCATCCAGGACATGACCTTTATTGAAAGGGGCTTAAGATGCTCTTAAGTGGAGGAATTACTGAATTCCTGAAAGTCTTCAAACAAAAGAACACGTTGACAGTACTAGGAGAAGAATGCTTGCCTCAAAGCAGAGCTTCAAGAGGGAAAACTCCAGCAAATTGGGTGAGGGGTTCTTCTTCTCAGCCTAATTTTGCCAGGCACTATGCAAAATTCCGTAAACTCAGCAGCTATCAGCAAAGAATCTAGTCCCCAAGAAGCCCCCAGCAAAAACTTTAGGCTAAATTTCCTTTAAAAAAAAAAAAAAGAAGAAGAAAGAAAGAAAGAGAAAAGAAAAGTATAATTCAACTACCCAGGCTTGTATTCTCAGGGAGGCTTTGGCTGGGAGAGGTTGTATAGCTGGATGGACTATGAGTGTGAGAGATCTGAATTCCCCAAATTCCAATGCAGCACTTTTCCTAGATAATACACTTTTTCTGAAAAGAGCAATGCCCACGAACCAATAAAGCTTCTGCTATGATTCCAGAGTGCCCAGGTCACCAGGGAAAAGCATTGAGTAGCATTCTAAATATTTCAGAGATCCCTAAAGAGCCAGCCCCATAGTATCTGCACGAGTCTCGTAATTCTGCTTCATAGACTTGCAGCATTCTCTGTTAATTGTTTCTCAGGAAAATGCAGAGAAGGCCTGTGCTTGAATTTTTTTTTAAACTAATATGTAATAATATAGCAACAGTCTCCAGTTTTACAGAACTCAGCCTTTGATAGCTAGAGCTCAAACACAAAAAAATCACCTTTAAATAAAGGTGAGGGAAATAGCTGTCACCACCTACTCTTGTTTATTTCCCCTAGTACCAATGGACATATAATTACATGTTTCAGCTAGTACTAATGAACTTATAATTACAGGATATATTTCAGATTTAGCAATGTTCATCCTTTGCTTCTCAAGGGAAATAGCAGCTAAAAATCATAAATTGGCAATCACAACTGACTGTGAGAGTGGAAATAATAATAGTGAATATTTATGTAGTATTTACTCTGTACCAAGCCTTGTTCTAAGAGCTTTGTATATATTAGCTCATTTAATCTTCACAATAACCCTATGACATACTATTCTTATCCCCATTTTACAGATGAGAAAACTGAACAGTTTAAGTAATTTGCCCAAAATTACACGGATTGTAAGTGGTGGAGGTAGGATTGGAACTCATGGAGTCTAACTTCAGAATCAGTACTTTCTAGTTTATACTCAGTATTATCAAAAGTAATTTCCTGTTAGCTTCCATCAGTTGTCATAGCAACTCTCAAGATAAAAATTTGTTGTTTTTTTCTTATTGCATTATGGCTTTATTAAAAATGTCTTTACTAATAGAAGGAAATTGCTGAAGTTTTTATTTTTTGTTGGAATTGCCAATTAATTTTATTTATTCTTTTTTTATTATATTATAACTGTATACATTAATGCATTTATGGAGTACAATGTGCTGATTTTATATACAATTTGGAATGTTTACATCAAACTGGTTAACACAGTCTTCACCTCACTTACTTATTGTGTTAAGACATTTATACTCTATACTTAATAGATTTGACATATACCTTTGCAAGATGCATCATAGGTGTGGTACCACCATTTACCCTCCCTCCATCCAACCTCCCCTCTTCCGTCCCTTCCCTCTCCTCTTCCCTCCTTCATCCTGGGCTACAGTTGTGTTTTATCTTTCATATGAAAGTGAGGGTGATTATAAAGTGGATTCGTAATAGTACTGAGTACACTGGATACTTTTTCTTCCATTCTTGAGATACTTTACTAAGAATACGTTCCAGCTCCATCCATGTAAACACAAAAGAGGTAAAGTCTCCATCTTTTTTAAGGCTGCATAATATTCCATGGTATACATATACTACAATTTATTAATCCACTCATGAGTCAATGGGCACTTGAGCATCTTCCATGATTTGGCAATTATGAATTGACCTGCAATAAACAATCTGGTGCAAATATCTTTGTTGTAAAGTGATTTTTGGTCTTTTGGATATATACCTAGTAGAGGAATTGCTGGATCAAATGGCAGATCCACTTTTACATCTTTAAGTGTTCTCTAAACTTATTCCCCAAAGTAATGTATTAGCTCACACTCCCACCAGCAGTGCAAAAATGTTCCCTTTTCTCCGCATCCACACCAACATCTGTAGTTTTGGGATTTTGTTATGTGGGCTACTCTTACAGAGTTAGATGATACTTCAAAGTGCTTTGATTTGCATTTCTCTGATGATTAAAGATGATGAGCATTTTTTCATGTGTCTTGAGACCTTGCGCCTATATTCTTCAGAGAAGCTTCTGTTCAAGTCTTTGCCCAAAATGAAATGGGATCACTTGTTCTTTTCTTGCTAATATGTTTGAGTTCTCTGTGGATTATGGTTATTAAACCTTTGTTGGAGACATAACCTGCAAATATATTCTCCCATTCTGAGGGCTGTCTGCTTGCTTTACTTACTTGTGTCCTTGGCTGTGCAGAAGCTTTTTAGTTTGATCAGATCCCAGTAACGTATTTTTGGTGTTGCTTCAATTGCCTGGGGGGGTCCTCCTCATAAAGTATTCTCCCAGGCCAATTTTTTCAAGTGTTTCTCCAGCACTCTCTCGAAATAGCTTCGTAGTGTCATGTCTTAAGCTTAAATCTTTTATCCAGTGAGAGTCAATTTTTGTTAATGGTGAAAGGTGTGGGTCCAGTTTCAGTCTTCTACAAGTTGCCAGCCAATTCACCAGCACCATTTATTAAATAGGGAATCTTTCCCCCAATTTATATTTTTAATAGGCTTATCAAAGATCAAATGATGTTAAGTGTCTGGGTTCATCTGTAGGTTCTTTATTCTGTTCAATATATCTACCTCTCTATTTTTATGCTAGTACCATGCTGTTTTTATCACTGTAGATTTATCGTATAGTCTGAAGTCTGGTAGCATCATTCCTCCCGATTTGTTTTTATTTCTGATTAATGTCTTGGTTATTTGAGGTTTTTTCTGATTCCATATAAAATGAAGTACTATTTTTTCCAGATCTTTAAAGTTTGACAGTGATGCTTTAACAGGGATTGCATTAAATTGGTAAATTGCTTTGGGTAGTATAGACATTTTAACAATGTTGATTCTTCCCAGCCATGAGCATGGTATGTTTTCCATTTCTTAACATCATCAGCTATTTCTTTTCTCAGAATTTGATAGTTCTTTTATATAGATCTTTCACATCCTTTGTTAGGTAAATTTCCAGATATTTCATCTTCTTTGGCACTACTGTAAAAGGAATAGAGTCCTTGACTGTTTTTTCAGTTTGACTATTTTTGGTATATATAAAAGCTATTGACTTTCAAGTATTTATTTTGTATCCTGAGACATTGCTGTATTCCTTGATCACATCTAAGAGTTTTGTAGTTGAGTTTCTAGGGTTTTCCAGGTATAAAATCATATCATCTGTGAAGAGTGAAAGTTTGATCTCCTTTGATCCTATTTGATCCTATTTGAATATTCTTTTTTTTTAATTATTAAATCATAGCTGTGTACATTAATGCAATCATGGAGCACCATACACTGGCTTTATATACCATTTGACATATTTTCATCACACTGGTTAACATAGCCTTCCTGGCATTTTCTTAGTTATTGGGTTAAGACATTTATATTCTACATTTAGTAAGTTTCACATGTACCCTTGTAAGACACACTGTAGGTGTGATCCCACTAATCACCCTCCCTCCGTCCATCCTCCCCTCCCTCTCCCCCTTCCCCATATTCTTAGGTTATTACTGGGTTATAGCTTTCATATGAAAGCCATAAATTAGTTTCATAGTAGGGCTGAGTACATTGGATACTTTTTCTTCCATTCTTGAGATACTTTACTAGGAAGAATATGTTCCAGCTCCATCCATGTAAACATGAAAGAGGTAAAGTCTCCATCTTTCTTTAAGGCTGCATAATATTCCATGGTGTACATATATCACAATTTATTAATCCATTCATATATCAATGGGCACTGGGGCTTTTTCCATGACTTAGCAATTATGAATTGGGCTGCAATAAACATTCTGGTACAAATATCTTTGTTATAATGTGATTTTTGGTTTTTTGGGTATATACCTAGTAGAGGAGTTATAGGATTGAATGGCAGATCTATTTTTAGATCTCTGAGTGTTCTCCAAACATCTTTCCAAAAGGAATGTACTAATTTGCATTCCCACCAGCAGTGTAGCAGTGTTTCCTTTTCTCTACATCCAGGCCAACATCTCTGGTCTTGGGATTTTGTGATATGGGCTAATCTTACTGGAGTTAGATGATGTCTCAAAGTAGTTTTTGATTTGCATTTCTCTGATGATTAAGGATGATGAGCATTTTTTTCATATGTCTGTACGCCTTGCACCTGTCTTCAGAGAAGTTTCTCCTCAAGTCCCTTTCCCAGCCTGAGATGGGATCACTTGTTCTTTTCTTGATAATATGTTTGAGTTCTCTGTGGATTCTGGTTATTAAACCTTTGTTGGAGACATAATCTGCAAATATCTTCTCCCATTCTGATGGCTGTCTGCTTGCTTTATTTACTGTGTTCTTGGCTGTGCAGAAGCTTTTTAGTTTGATCAGGTCCCAGCAGTGTATTTTTTATGCTTGATCACCTTCTCTTGCCTGATTGTGATGGCTAAAACTTCCATTACAATGTAAAAAAGCAGTGGAGACAATGGGCAATCTTACCTGGTTCCTGATCTGAGTGAAAATGTTTTCAATTTTACTCCATTCAATATGATATTGGCTGTGGGTTTTCTGTAGATGCCCTCTATCAGTGTAAGAAATGTCCCTTCCATACCTATTTTCTTAAGTGTTCTAATCATGAAAGGTTGGTGGATATTATCAAAAGCATTTTCTGCATCAATTGAGAAAATCGTATGGTCTTTTTTTTTTATTTTGTTTATGTGGTGTATTATGTTTATAGATTTATGTGTATTGAACCAACCTTGAGACACTGGGATACAAACCACTTGGTCATGGTGAATAATTTGTTTAATGTGTTGCTGGATTCTGTTTGCCAGGATCTTACTGAATATTTTTGCATCTACATTCATTAAAGATACTGGTCTTTAATTTTCTTTCCTTGTTGGTTCTTTTCCTAGTTTGGGGATCAGGGTGATATTTGCCTCATAGAATGTGTTGGGAAGTATTCCCACTTTTTCTATATTTTGAAAAAGGTTAAGTAATATGGGGACTAGTTCCTTTTTAAGGGTTTGGTGGAATTCTGTTGTGAAGCCATCTGGTCCCGGACTTTTCTTTTTTGGGAGATTTCATATAGTTGATGCTATTTCAGTACTTGATATAGGTTTATTCGACATTTTCAATTCTTTCTGGCTGAGTGTAGGAAGGTTGCGTGCTTCCAAGAATTGGTCTATTTCCTTCAGATTTTTATATTTCTGAGAATAGAGTTTTTTGTAGTATTCATTAAGGGTTTTTTTTAATTTCTGAGGTATCTGTTGTTATTTCGCCTTTGTCATTTCTGATTGATGGTATTAGGGATTTTATGTTTCTTTCTCTGGTTAGGTTAGCCAAAGGTTTATCAATTTTGCTAATCATTACAAAAAAACAACTTTTTGATTCATTGATCTTTTGAATGATTCTTTTGTTTTCAATTTCATATAATTCTGCTCTAATTTTGGTTATTTCTTTTCTTCTGCTGGGTTTGGGGTTGGAATGTTCTTCCTTTTCCACTTACTTGAGATGTCCCATTAAGTTGTTGACTTCCTCTCTTTCCATTTTCTTAAGGAAGGCTTGCAATGCTATAAATTTCCCACTTAGGACTGCTTTTGCAGTATCCCACAGGTTCTGATAATTCATGCCTTCATTATCATTTTGTTCCAAAAATTTGGTAGTTTCCTTCATAATCTCCTCTATGACCCAGCTATCATTCAGCACAAGGTTATTTAGTTTCCATGTCTTTGTATGAGTATGAAGATTCCTTTTGTTGTTGAGTTCAACTTTTATTCCGGAATAGTCTAAGAAAATACAAGGAATAATTTCTATTCTTTTAAATTCACTGAGGTTAGACTTGTGACCTAAGATGTGGTCAATTTTGGAGGATGTTACATGGGCTGATGAATAGAATGTGTATTCAATTCTGTTAGGATAAATGCTCTATAGATGTTTGTTAAGTCCATTTGTTTTAGGGTCGAGTTTAAGTACAAACTTTCTTTGCTTAGTTTATTGTTTGAGCACTGCCAAAGGGGTGTTAAAATCTCTGACTATTAGGGTACTGGAAGATATCAAATTGTTCATGTCTGTTAGCGTCTCCTTTATAAATTGAGGAGAATTCTGGTTGGGCACATAAATGTTAAATAATTGAAATCTCTTCATATTGATCATTTCCCTTAGCAAATATGAAGTGACCATCCTTATCTTTCCTCACCTTTATTAGTTTAAAGCCTATTGTATCTGTGAATAAAATTGCAACCACTGCTTTTTTCTGATTTCCATTTGCCTGAATTATAGATGTCCTTCCCTTCACCCTGAGTTTATTTTTATCCTTTAAGATAAGACGAGGTTCTTGTGTACAGTAAATATCTGATCTGAATTTATGTATCCAGTCAGCCAATCTGTGCCTCTTTAGAGGACAATTTAAACCGTTCACATTAATTGAGAGAATTGATAAGCCCAGTAGTGGGTTTTTGTTTTGCAGTTTTTTGCCGGGGCCAGGTTGGAACCTGCCACCTCTGGTATATGGGCCAGCGCCCTACTCCTTTGAGCCACAGGCAGTGCCAAGCCCGGTAGTTTTTTGGGTGTCAAGTTTTTTGAAAGTCCAGTGGATGTTTTTAATCCTTTCACCACTGTGGAGGTTGGGGTTTGATCAATAATTTCTGAGAGAGTTTACATTGGTGGTAGAGCATTGTGCTGGTCATTGTGGAGGATGGGTCTGAGAATATCCTGGAGACCTGGTTTAGTTATGGCAAATTTCTTCAACATGCGTATGTCATTAGATTGTTTGATTTCTCCATCACAAATCAAACTCAGTTTGGCTGAATGCCAAAGGTATTCCCACAGGTTTCTCTCTCTGGGCTGAGAGTTGTTTTGTTTTAGGAGATTGAAGGTCAATGACCATCCTCTTCTGGCTTGAAAAGTTTCAGCTGAGAGATCTGCAGTCATTCTAATATTCTTCCCCTTGGAAGTTATTATTCTTACGTCCAGCTGCTTGCAGAATTTTCTCCTTCATGTTAACTTTGGCAAAGTTAATTACAATGTGTCTAGGATACTTTATTTGGATTGAGTCATGCTGGGGTTCTGAAAATGTCTGCTATCTGAATTTCAGTATCTCTTGCCATGTTTGGGAAGTTCTCCTTGATTATATCTTGGATTAGAGCATCTGTGCTTTTAGGAACATCTTCTTTCCCTTCAGGAATTCCTATAAGGTGAATGTTTGCTCTTTTGGAGTAACCTCACAACTCTCTCAGTTTGCTCACCACTTTTCTGCCTCTTTGAACATTTGGGAACATTCAAAAGTTTTGTCTTCAGTGTCAGAGATTCTTCCTTCTGCCTACTCCATTCTGTTACCGAGGGATTCTACTGTATTTTTCAGATCTTTGAGGGCTGCAATGTCTTACCTCATTGTGAGAAAATCTTGGGAGATCGTGTCTTTGAATTCATTGAATTCTTGAGACAACTTTTGAATTACTCCTTGAATTTCTAATTCCAACTTTACCTCAATTCTATTAATCTTATTTGCCATACAAATTCTGAACTCGATTTCTGACATCTCAGCCATTTGTTTATGAATGGATCGTCTGTTGTGTCTTCTTTGTCATTCCTTGGGGGAGTTGACCTACTCTGATTATCCATGTTGCCAGAGCTTTTCCACTGATTCTACCCCATGATTATGTTTCACTGTTTGGCTACAGCAGAAGCTGGTAAGGTGAAATTGGATTGAGGGCTCCTGGAGTTGTAATTAACCAGCCCTTTACCAAAAAGCTGGGACTGGTGACTGTGGATTTTCCTCTACAGCTTTACAAAGGTCCTGTTCAGTACTGCAGCCTGAGACTCTGGGGACCTGCTTGATGTGATGGGACTAGGTGGCTCCGTCTTGTATTCAGCTAGTCTCTATCCAATCTTAGTGAATCAGTGCCTTTGGGATGCAATCTCAGCTGTGGAGAAATACAAGTAACTAAGACACCCTGCCCCCCATGGGTAACAACTGGAAGAGGAGAATCAGACCCTCCCACTACAACACAATCAGAGCACAACCTTGGAGGGTCCCTGGGTGATTGACCCAGGTCAAGAGTTCCAAACCAATTGTCCCAGTCAGCACAAATGCAGATAAAGTGGGAGAGTTCAAAAGGTCTCCAGCAATGAGACAGCAGGGGTCCACTGGCAACTCAAGTGTGATTCACTCCAGTGCTCCATGGAGTCAGAAAGATCCTACCAGCAAAAAAGTTAGTCCAAGGGGGCTGGTGCCTCCTTCGCCACCTTGCACCTCCATCAAGCCCAGTCTCTGGTAACCCCACAGAGCTGTGGCCCAGTTCCCTCCAATGAGCAAATGCACCAGGAATTTGCACCTGCCAGAGTCAAAGGGGAGTCAATGCCTCCTCATCGAGGCCACCACACTCAGCCACCAGCTGCCAGTGGGTGCTGGATCCTGACTACCTCAGTGCTCAATGGAAACTGGGGAGTGTTCCACCTGAGTTTGTTCCAAGCCAGAGGTTAACAATGCAGCAAATGTTTTTCTCTCTCAGAGACTGTGCCTCTGCCCCAGCCACACTGCTCCTCTGGTACCCCTGCAGGGTGAGGTCTGGCACCCTCTGGCAGTCCAGAAGTGGGGAGGTGTCTTTCTGAAATTTGACCCCAGTGAGATGGCTCTACTGTCGCTGATGCTGCATGGCAAGTGCCTCTGCACAGGTTTCCAAGCCTCTGCCCACCACTGATTTGCACATTTGCAGAGCCATACCAGACACCCTCCCCCTGTGCCTTTCTGAACTGCTATTGGATTCACTGTTTCAGTGCAGTGAAATGCCCAGTCCTAGCAACGAACTACCAACATTCTGGTCTCTGCAGGGGTTGGGATTCTAGACTGCCAGGCAAGGGGAGAAGGGTGGACTGGGAGTTCAAAATGGCAGGGAAAGTATTTGTTCAGCTTTCATGCTGGGCCAGAGAATTCCCAGGCTCACAGCAGGGCATCTCTAGAGAAGGAGTCCTAGCCTCCAGCAACTCTCTCCCATGGGGTGAGACAAGAGGTCTTCAGTTCACTGCTCACTTCTTGTAGAGATCACACAGCAAGTCACTCTCTTGGATGAGGGGACAGACACTCATCCTCTTTGGGATGGGTCTGTACCTGAAATTTGCTTCCTTGGAGTCATCGCTTGCCTCAGCTGGGATGACGTGCAGTTATCAATCTTCTCTCTCAGCTCAGCTCCTGACCTTCAGCTTTATTGGATTCTTTCTGGCCATTATGTCTCCCTCTAGATGGGAGCTTCTGTTGAAAGCTGGCTCCAGTTGACCATCTTCTCCCTGCCAATTCTCTGTTATTGTTTTAATAAATGATGTCATTCCAGGGAAAGGATTCTGCATGATTCATACGAAGCTGCAGTCAAAGCAAAGTGGTGAAGCTCCTTAGTTGCAGGGCCAAGAAGCCAGTCTCTCCCAGCAGGCCTATGCATACTTATACCCTAAGTCAGTAGGATAATCCCTGACCCCCATGAAAAATCATACAGTTTGTTAAATGATGTTTAACAATTTTTGTTAATGATCTAGAGATTCATAAATTTTAGGAAAAAAGAATTTCAAAAATTTCCATTACCTGGAAAATACAGTTCTGTTGATATTCTCATAGCGCATGCCAGATAAAGGAAACATTTTTGCCTTGCTTTGAGGGAATTACAGACAATGTTCCTATTAATTTTCAACTTTCATGGAGGCAAGACTAGCTTCATGTGCAATGTTTCTCCAAGTGAAAGTGGTGACCCATTAGTGAATCAATTTATGGACTGCAAGCAGCATGAGATTTCATTGCAGGCAGTAAAAGTAATTTTGAGGTATTTTATTTTACATATGTATATATGCATATATATTACATATGTGTGAATATTTATTTTAAAATATTAAAAATATTGTAAGTATATAAAAATATCTATTCTTTGAAAGCCACAAGTGTAGTGATTAAGAATACAGACTCTGAAGCACAACTGCTGGGTTGGAATTGGGTATGTACCACTTAAGTATCAAGGGATGTTGGGCCAGTCATTTTACTTTGCTGCACCTCAGTTTTCTCTTCTTTACAGTAGTGAAAATTACAGTAGCTACCTAATTACATAGTTACGAGAATGAGAGGAATTAACATCTGTAATGTGTAGGACACCGTCTGGCACATGGTGACTCTCAAGTCATAGTTGCTGTCATATTGTCTCCTCATTCTGTTGCTCTCTAAGAAGGGGACTTGAAAAAGAAATGATGTTGAAGGCAATAATGTCTTTTGCTTATGAAAGAATGACACTTTCACATCCTTCCTTGGACTTTAAAACTCAGCTTCGTGCATGCTCTGTTCTATAATACAGTTCTACAATACTGCCTTACCTAAAATGTAAAGGCTAAGCACAAAAATTTTCTTAAATCACTGATACATTTACGTTTGTCAGGCACTTAAAGATTTTATCCAAAGCCAGTGCAGACATAGTGGAAACACCATCTCCTAATTATTATTTGTTGGAAGGAACATTATAGTTTCCCCATAGTTGGCTTTGACCACTGTGCTTATGCAATCCTCAGAACATATGAAAGCTATTTCAGTCGACAGTAGTATTTCCTCACTTTGGCTTATATTCAGCAATAACCATTCTTTATCCAGATCAGGGAGAATGAGCATGCTGTGACTGTTCTGCTCTTCTAAAACTGATCTTCTAACTGATCTTCTAAAGCAGAATCCAAATCCAACACCATGGGCCAAAAGTCATTTGGTTCAATCTTCTTTTCTTTAATTACAGTATTTTCCTTATGTATTTCATGCACATATAACCACATACTCTGTTTTGGTCTTAGAATCATTTCAGTTATCATTGAAGATTAAAATCATGTTTGAAGATCATCTACTTACTCTGTAAAGTCATTTTCTTTAGTACATCTTCATGCACATTTAATTCAATGAGTTTTCTTAATTATATTAAGGACTATTATTTTATTTTGTTTCCTTCCTTTTCTGGTTGTTCTCTGCTGCCTCAGAAATTGTCAAGTGTGTATTAGTTACATTTTTATCAGAAGGCAAGGATTTCCTTTCAACCCCCTACCTCACACAAGGTATCTAAGTCCTCCACCCTCTGTTCAGGGGTAATAATAACTGTTCAGGACTGCTACCAGGGGACGGTGCACAGGATGTGGTGTGTGGAGGGGCTCCCTTTAAGGAAGATAGCCACTGAGTGCCTTCTGCTCCACAGCTGGAGCTCTCTAAAGATCAGCCTTTTCCTTCGAAGACTCCTAACCTCCCCACTTTCCCCTCCCACTTCAATTACTCCTCTTCCTCCTCCTCTCCTAGCTCTAAACCACAAGCAGACTTTGGGAATTTGTATTTGCTTGCATTTTGTTTTTGTTTCTATGTTGTTGTAAGTTGAGAATAGAAAAGCATCTCTGGTGAGAGGACAGAGTGTAAAAACACAAGTGAACACTTTGGTATATAATAGCTGCTTGATGTGCTCCTTCTATGTACTCTCTGAGAAGATACTACTTCTTCAAAGTGGGAAGGCCACTAGACAGTGAAGAAGGAATCCAACTTCAGCCTTCCCAGCCAATATGACCAGCAAAACTGATAATCATAGTCAACTGTTACAGCCAGAAATTCCTCCCAACTCCCTCTGACACCATCTCTCTATCAGCATAGATTTGGATATAATATCAAGTTTCATTAACTTTCAGTACTTGAATTTAGCAAACTCTTCAAGTTTTCTAAATAACAATTTAAATAGGAATGCCAATTTGACATCTTGTTTATTAATTTTTATTGCTGTTTATAAACTATAGTCTATCAGAAAGAAGTTTGGGTAGAACTATAATTTAGATGTACCGATTTGTACAGATACTTAAAAGAGCTCTCAGTTCTGCAAGCATTGATCATGAAGCATTATTATACTTTTCTAGGGTGATAATGTTCATACCCTCCCTACACCTTAATGAACTAGGCTTTCAGGAGTTCATGCCAATGTCTTCCACTCTTGATAGCTTTCTCTGCTACAACTGATCAGGGTTTTAAAAATTTTGAAAGCCACCTTTTTGATCTTACATACAACTTTATTTCTCTACAAAACTAGTTCTTAACCTGGGCTATGCAATGTAAGCACTGGGGGAACTTTAAAAAAATCTCTGGTAGTAGGCCAAGGCATCAATATTTTTTATAGCTCCATTGATTCCCATGTGCATTCATTGTTTGGAATTGCTTTTCTTGAGGCTTGTCAGGTTATTGATTTCTGAGAGTTGAATGAAGGGACTGTCTGAGCTTATCATTTTCCTTCTGAGAATTTTTAGAATAGCAAGAAATATTATTGAACAAAAAAGACACAATATTTTACTAGTGTGAAGAGCTTAGATTGAAATCATACAGACTTGTGTTTTAATCCTGTTTCTGCTACCTATAGGAGTATAAATGTAGGAAATCCATTTAATCTCTAGTTTTACCCATTTCTCACTGGAAATAACCCCCACCTTCTGAAGCTGTTGTTAGCATTCAATGAGATAATATGTGTAAGATATTCACATAATGTAATATCTAAAAATACCATAATGGAGCGAGAAATATGATGAGTTCATAAATGACTATTGTTCGTGGTTCATCAAAGAGGATCTAAGAGCCTATATTAGCCATTTGTTGTCTTCCCAGTGAAATGGAAAAATAAGATTTTAATAGTATTTTTATATATAGTGAAAAAGATGCTCACTTTAAGATTATGCCAGTACCTCTTTGACTTGGAAACCTCAGGGTGACACTAAGGATCTTGACTTTAGGAATACTGGATGTCTTCAGCCATGGTGCTTATAGTTGGGGCTGGAAGTACATGAGGAGAACTCAGCACCCTCCCACAATACAGCTCTTCCTACCTCCAAAAGAGGAGTTACACACTTGCCACATTCACCATGATACATTTCATTTGTTAAGAACAGTGTGAGTTGTTCTTGAGCACTGCTTTCAAGTTCTGATATATTAGATTCATTTATTTTGTATAAATAGTTAATAATATTTCCACCCTTACTCCAAATTACCCATCAGGTGAGTCCTCTTCTTCAGGCTTTCTCATAAGCATGCAGCCAAAGTGTCAGCAAGGGCTGTGGTCTCCTCTGAAGACTCAACTGGGGAAAGATCAGCTTTCATGCTCGTCTATACAGTTGTTGACAGGATTCATTTCCTCAAAGTTTGTTAGACTGAAGGCCACTTTCTGCTGGTTGTTGGCAAGAGGTCACCCTCAGTTATTTGCCATGTGGTTCTTACCCCACACAGACGTTTACTTCATCAAAACCAGCAACAGAGTTTTCTAGTAAAACAGAAGTCTAAGTTTTTATGTAACCTAATCATGAAAGTGATATCCCTCAATGCTGCCATATTCTGCTGGTTAGATGCAAGTTCCCAGGGAAGGAAATATACAGGCTGTAAGTAACAGAAGGCAGGAATCATTGGGGCAACTTTAGGAGCTGTGCTTAACAGCATATACCCAGGCATAAAAGAAAGAGAGAAGAAGGGTGCAAAATGTGTTTCAAAATTATTCTTTTTTGAAAAAAAAAATTTTTATCCCCCAGTAGACAAAGTTTTTTTGTTTTCTTTTTTTCCTTTCTGTTTCAAGTTTTGAAGTTGGGTTTGTTATTCTTACCATTATGTGACAGGCATTTTATACAAGAAATATAGGAGCCTGAACGGCCTTTGCATTTGGCATTCTCTAGTTGTTTCAGCTCAAATGCCAAAATTATGTTTTTGATCTATACATTACTGTTAATGGTTATGTATGTCTCTTAATTATAAAAGTAAAGTTGTATAGAACCTTGTATCTCATCTTTTCCAGGCTCCCTATTGAAGAAAATGAAGGCCAAATGGCTGAGGAAGATCAAGATTAAATAGTGTCAGAGCCAAGACTAGAATTCCAAATCTCTTAATTTCTAATCTAGTGCATTTCTTCTTACCTTCTGTTAAAACAGTCAGAATGTGAAATATTCCCGTCAAACCTGAAGGCATTAAAATTGTTGTGGTTTAAAATGTGTTCTAATAATTACTAATTTTTTAAAAGGACCTGACGTAGTGTTTTTAGTGCTTCAGCTAATAGAAAAGTACCTTTACCAATGTATTTTACTGTGTGATAACTGTTTGCCTAACAAAACACATATCTTTCTCACTGTACTCACTTGTAACAGATTACACAGTCTCCTACAATTCAGTGCTTTCAGCGAGGCTAGTAAATGCCGACCACAGTGAGAGGGCTGCAGTCTGCCTTTGGTACCAAGGCACATCCTGTCCATGCCCAAATGTATGGAAATTTCTCAGTTTGTACAGGAAAAGAAGTATTTCTTACAATGGTATAACCATGGAATTATATTATGAAAATAATCTTGCTATCCCCAATATGTATTCCCAGAGATAAAGGCACATCTTCAAATCAGGATTTTCTAAAGATTCACTAGCTTATAAGCAGTCTGACTATAAGGACACATTTCCCAAACCTGAGTTTCTTCACTACATTAATATGGGTATTAGTGAAATGGGTGTGGGTGAGCTCTCCATTTTCCAGCCGTATCATCTCTTCTTACCCTGTTTATTTTTCTACATAAGATCCTCACCTCCTCCAGCCCCCACTAGAATGGAAACTCAACAAGGACCAAGACTTTTATCAGTTTGTTCACTGCTCTCTCCCTAGAACAGGGCGTGGCACAAAATAATAATGTATGTTGAATGAATTTGTTTAGGTTTATACCAAGGATCCCATCCCTTATGAGTTTGTTTCTGAAGGTAAAAAAAAAAAGAAAAAGGCACATTTTGGATTCAGAATTCAGGGTCCCAGCCTGGAATTTAGAAATCAGGAATTTGTTTGTGTTTTTATATATTATTTATTTTTAACATATCTTTTAAAGTATTCAGAAAGATGTTTTAATATTGAGAGCCTCCCTAATGCCCAAGAATGAGAGTGTTAAGTTAGAGAACAAATATATTAAGTTCATGATTGAACTGAAAACAAATTATATAAGGAGCAAAAAAAAAAAAAAAAAGATGAAAAGAAAAGAAAAAGTTAAAAAAGTCTAACTGTCTCCAAAATGGCCACGGATGTCAGCGAATTGATTTACAAAAATGGTTTTGCTTCAGATTTGCCCATTGCACATGTACAGCTGTAGATTTCATAGATGCAAAGCAATTTTAGCTAATATTCTAACACATTAAGAGAAATTCTCCACTTCATAAATAAAAATTAAAACATTTGTATGCATAAGTTGTTTAGCCTTGGAATCTATTTAAGAAGTTTCAGAAGTTTGACTGAATCTTTCGAAAGGATGCAAACATAAGTGACTTATTATCAAAAATCTCTAAAAAGAAACATGGACCTATAGTGGATACTGTGGGTCCTCACGCCAGATCCCCTCAGTCCACACAACCATGTCCACACTCAAATGCCTGCCTACACAAAGGCCCTCAGCCACGTGTGTGCACAGCCTGGAAGTAAATGGAAGTTAATGTCTCAATCGAACTCCTCAACCAGTAGGTGCTTAGAATCAGTAAATGAGTGTCATGGTCTCCCATCCTGTAGAACAATGATGACCACACTCTACGTAGCTTCAGGGAGGGGAGTTGGAGCTTGGGCCAATTAGCCACTGTGATAACCAGTTCAATCACACACACATTAATAGCTGTTCTTCTTTCCCTTCCCACTCTCCCTCATCTCTAATTCTTAGGATCACCTTCCAGATAAACTACCTATACTCAAACCCTCATCTCCAGCTCTTAAACAGGCCCTAAGAAATAATGCTTGAAATAAAGGCAAAATGGTTTGTCTCTAGAATCAAGGGCTGACACTGACAAGCAACAGGCTCTGAAACCATGACCTCGGAAAAAGCTTTTGTGGAAGACATTAGCATCACCTCCTACAGAATATGCTGGCTTTCATCCTAACAGTTTCTTCTTTATACACTAAGTATGCGTTTTGTTAGGACCACATATGCCCTTCTTGATTTCATGCCTTGCCTTTTCTTTTTATTCTAGATTCTTCTGGGAAGCCTAAATTCACCAAGTGCCGTTCACCTGAACTAGAGACTTTTTCATGCCACTGGACAGATGGGGTTCATCATGGTTTAAAACGCCGGGGATCAGTACAGCTGTTCTATATTAGAAGGTGCAGCCTTCTTGCCTTTCTGATTTTTCTTTCCATGGATGTGCTGACTAAAATATACTGAGTCACAGGCAGTGTAGGAATGGAAGTGATATATTTTATTTATTTATTTATTTATTTTTATTTATTTATTTTGGTTAAGCACGCCCAGGCGAGACTCAAACTCGCCACCCCTGGTGTGCGCTCTAACCACGGAGCTACAGCGCCCAGCCTGGTGATTTATTTTAATAACCTAAAAGTATTTGTTCATTTATTGAAAAAAATTAATTAGGCCCTTCCTAATAGATGGATACTATTTCAGACACTGGAGATACATCAGGGATCACATGGGTCTAATGGATATTTATTTCCAATGGAGAGAGATAGACAATAAAAATAAATAAATAAAATGTCAACTGGTAGACAACTGTTAGAAAAATAAATCTAGAAAGAGGATAAAGAACATCAGCATGGTGTGTGAGGATATGCAGGTACATGACAGCACATGTGAGTGTGTCAAAGTGTGAGGGACTGTGTGGATACGCATGTGTGTGTGCATGTGGGCGCCTGTGTCGGGGGGCCAAGTGATAATGGAAATGGGAGTTCACAGGAGCCCTCTTTAATGTGGTGTGTTAGAGCAGAGACATAAATGAAGTAGGAGAGGCCATGTGAATGTCTGGGGAAAGCATGTCCAGGCAGAGGAATTGCAAGTGCAGAGTCCCAGAGGCGGCTTTGGCATGTTTGAGGAAAGCAAAGGACAGCACAGATGACACAAAGGACGGCACAGGTGGGGAGAGTCAAATGCAGAGGAGACAGAAAGTTACTTAGGCACAGACCTTGTCAAACCTTGTAGGCTTTGGATTTTACTTTATTTGTGGCGGAAAGCCTTAGATGTTTTTGAAAAGATGTATGCTCTAAAAGATACAGCTTGTTTTCTATGTAACATAGATTACATTCCTCCTTAACTAGTTACATTCGACAAAGGACTACACTACTTTTCTCTTCCATTTTTACCAATGATCCTATCCTATAAAATAAATAACAGGGGAAGAATGAGACAAAGATTTCCCAGTATAGTTACCACCCAAGTAGTTTAATTATTTCCCCTCACCTGAGATGATTTCCTTTTCTGTTTATTCTTACATTGTACCTTTTCACATTTTTAAATTTTAGTCTTGAACACTACATTATTTCTTCTTTCCCACCCAACCCCCAGGGAAGCCTTAAACCAAGATGCAAGGTTAGCGAGGCCCCTTCAGCCTAAGCTCTTGTTCGGCATTCCAAGGATGATGCTGTCTGCCTCCTAGAGCAGCAGGGGAAAGGAAGAAAGATGCAGTGAGCAGTTAAGGACATGAGCTCCAGGGTCAACCACCCTGCACTTTGCCCTGCTCTGGCACTTTCTTACCAAGTAATTCTCAACAAATTAGCCAGTTTCTGCAGAACTTGGCCTCCTTATTTGCAGAATAGAGATAGTAGACTTGCCCCACGGCTTTTTGTGAGGATTTTATTAGACAATATGTGAAACACCCTTGGCACAATGAGTCACACAGAACAAGTACTCAATAAAGGTAGCTGTTATTCTTACTGGTATTATAAAAATAATTTAAAATGATATAGAATTTCAATTCCTGGGCTATAAAAATAATTTTTGATTATTTACTGTTTGTAATTATTGGTATGCCATAAGACCATTTTTTTTTTTTTTTTTTGAGACAGAGCCTCAAGCTGTTGCCCTGGATAGAGTGCTGTGGCATCACAGCTCATAGCAACCTCCAACTCCTGGGCTCAAACAATTCTCCTGCCTCCACCTCCCAAGTAGCTGGGACTATAGGTGCCTGCCACCAACGCCCAGCTATTTTTTGGTTGTAGCCATCATTGTTGTTTGGCAGGCCCAGGCTGGATTCAAACCCACCAACTCATTGTATGTGGCTAGCACCTTAGCTGCTTGAGCCACAGGCAGTGAGCCCATAAGACCATTTCTAATGCTAAATTGGGTTCTTTAATACTTTGAGTTAGCAACCAAGGCTGGCCTTCCCCACATTCTAGGTTTGAGAGAAGTGTCATGGACATACCCTCCAGGGCACACTAAAACTGATAAGATAAGTGCCTTAAGTTGTTTTGACTGGGCACCAAAAACACTATTTTTTCATTATAGCTGACACTACGGAGAGGTAGGGGCCAGTAAGCAAAGCCATTTATATAAATACATTGAGACATGAAAATAGTGTGTTTGGTAACACTTTGAATATGTTTGGAATTGGTTATGTTATTTGTAAATGAAAGCTTTACTCCAATAACTCAGAGAGCCAGCTCACTCAAAACAAATAAAATAACTTATTTATACAGTCAGGCCCAATGAACCAAATTGAATAGAGAAATAGCAGAAAAACCTCTCTAGCTGGGCCCACTTTATGAAAATAGAGTTTCCACACCAATATTCACCAAATCTGAATGTGAACAAAGACAGAAATTCAAAGATATGACAGCTTCACAATAGGTATTTGTCCCCTATTCTCGTCTCTGAGGACCTCATGACTCTGCTTGTAGCTCCCAGAGCTTTCAACATCCCCAGTCTCAACCCAGGCTCGAGAGTGCTGACAAGGATGCTGCAGAAAGATGGAGGGAAAATTTCAGACATATTCAGAAAGATGTCTTAGGTTTGGCCTTAGTGGAGTTTGGAATCCCAGGGGTAAAAATTGTTACATCCTTAAATACTCCTAAGTACAACCTCATGATTAAGTCCCAACTCAAACTTGCAAAATCAATATTTTGTGTTTTCTCTATAAGAATATAACTGTTTTGAATGTCTTAGCAAACTAGCAGAAGCCCACAGCCCAATTTATCTGAGAAGGATCGAAATGAGATGTGAGGAGTACTGAGACGGGGCTGCACTGATCAGCGTGCACCTGTATTAGGCTTCTCTTTGCCCATTTACACAAAGGGGACAATCAGATGCATTTGCTGATTCTTGTCATTGTGCTGAAACTATAGAATCATGCTTCCCATCCGCCACGCACAAATAAACTGTACCATGATTTTATCCAAAACCAGAATCAATGAAGGCAGAAAGGAGGGTAGAAGGGGGTGGCTACTCTAAATACATGTTCAGTTCGCTGGCCTGGCCTTGGTATCTCAAGCATAATGGAATCTAAACACGTCGGACTGTCAACAGGACAGTTCAGGCACAGGCCCATGGGCAGTCACATGTTTTGCTTGGCACTGCTCCTTGCCAGGTGAGCTGGCAGAAGCAGCAGCCTCAGCGTGTCAGGACAGCTAATTCAAAACAGTCTTTGCCTCCCTGTGATGGAGAGGGTGCCAAATTCAGCCTTGGAACTTGGAGAGGACACAGCACGAATGCAAATCACAGGCGTGGCAAGAGGAGGCCCTGGGAAGCATGTCTGAGCTGCTCTGCTCTCAGCGCCTTGCATGGAAATGCCTTGTTTTCAAAGGAAACGGACGTGTGTACTCAGTCCTTAAAGATGTCTCCATCTAAGTACCCTCCCACAATTACCCTGGCCTTATGTGCGAAATTTCATTTTTCATGCAAGGTAGCAAGGAAAAAGAAGGGAGAAAGGGCATTGCTACTTCCTAGGGAAAGCTTTACATGTTAACCCCAAAACTGACATGAAAACAGTTGCCCTTAAAACCTAAATTATGATTTCTTCTCTAATTGGTTACCTTTAGATGGAAAATATTTCTTTTGCTCTTTATTCTGATTTTTAACAATGTACGATTCTCATTCTTTCTATTTCACAACCTAAAGAAGTTAATTTGGGAGAGCAGGAGCCAGAGAGAGTAGCTTCCATAAATTGGCTTTGGTCATCTGTATAGAAATTCAGTGAAAGCAGGTGACAGATTCTGTTTTATAAGTCCATTTGTTTAGATTTCATAATTTAAAAGAAAACAAATTTTAAATATTTATTTTATAATAAAATTCCACTTTGGTTAAGGAAGGATGAGACTGAGAGTTGTGTTTTGAACTAGCTATTCCTGATCCATCATGCTTAAGATAAGTGCTTTAAGTTGTTTGTCCTGTGAAGTTCATGGACAGGGATAATCTAAATAGGTGATTCTCATAGTCCTTCTGGGGACTGGGATGCTGACGTGCCAAAGTTGAAAAACTGTATGAAACACAGTACTGATAATTTCTCTGTTACAAATCCAGACCTGCTAAGCACTATTCTTAATCTTTAGAACATCTTAATATTTTGAGTTTTCTAGCTTTTATACTATCAATTATGCCAACTACATTTGCTGTCTCCTCTGTGAAAGCCTCATTCCCTGTGCCATCTTGTGAAGCCGTGCTCTTCCAGGCACACCTCCTTAATTTGAAAGTCAGTATCAGATTAACCATAGTATAGTTCAATGACCCACTTCTCCCTAATGTTTTAAATCTTTTCCCTGCTACTCTAAATACATTTACATGCACTCACACATGTACACACAAACACACTTTATCCTTCTTCTGTCCTTTACCCATTTACTATTCCCATCAGTGATGAATATCCCTGTCATTCAAGAGTGTGCAACTGCTAAGAATCTCAACCAGAATTTAAGCAACGATTCACTGTCTTAGACCTCAAT
Source organism: Nycticebus coucang (assembly GCF_027406575.1). Taxonomy (NCBI): domain Eukaryota; kingdom Metazoa; phylum Chordata; class Mammalia; order Primates; family Lorisidae; genus Nycticebus; species Nycticebus coucang. The sequence goes on along the minus strand of NC_069780.1, from coordinate 160,399,606 downwards.
GTCTCTGCCATTTTAATCCCAAGTTCTTTCCAACAGCTGATGAGGAGCAGCTGTCTCAAGGACTCCTTGATACTGCACAAGTTCCTCCAAGTGTCAAACAGACCAGCCTGAGAAACAGCTGTAAAGAAGGCAACATGTGTGTGCCTCCTCCCTCCCTCCCTGGTGGGCAGTGTCTTCATCTCCCACTGCCTCCCAGTACCCACCGCACAGAGGGTGATCCCAAACCTCCACAGTCTGGCTTGCCAACCACAGGCACCTCTGCGTACACAGGGCCACCCCTACCTCTTTCTTCCTCCGAGGAATATTACATGGTTTTGTGTCAGTCTCCATATAAATCCCCTCTCAACTGATAGGCTGTTGAATAACAAGGGGATAATGAATGCTCCCACCCATCCAAGTAGCAATTCTAATTTAAGAAGGTTCTTTCATGTCATTCCATTGTCTCTTGCTCCCCTCCCTACACTCATGTTCATACTTCTTTACTCCACTTCTTTAACTACTTCATTCCCTCTCTTCCTTTCCCTGTTGTCATCTACTAACTTGTACCCATCCTTTAAGATTGCTAAAAACCTCACTTCCAACTTGAAGCCTTCCATGACAAGCCAGAAAAATCATTCCCTCTTCTGAACTCTTAGGAACCCTACTAGACACTACAAATGAACACTCACCCACACTGCTTTGTAATAAAAAGCCGCTTTTTGGGCTTTTTTTCCTGAGGAAGGAGTAATTCTTTAGACATCTGTGAATCCCCCAGAGTGTCCAATGTTTTGTACATAATCAATTCCCATCGAGTATCAATGGAATGAGTGCAAGACACCAAAGAGAGTACTCAGATGGGAATTTCTGAGTCTTCTTGAAGCCTGAAGTTAGGTACTTAATCTTTTTGATCATTGTATCTTCATAGCACTGATGCCAGAACAATTCATCACTCAGCCTAGAGTATACATATCAGCTTCCTTCTCACTTTGTCCCACCATAAGTTGAAGAAAACCCAGTCTAAAGGTTCATAGTTTTCTGGAATCCTCCAGGAATCTCCATATTTTGGGGATTGACTCTCTGCACTATTTTAATAAAAGAACATTTTTAAAAACCTCCCTGAAAGCCCCAGAATCATAATGTAGAATGGGGATAATACAACACTTACTGTAGGAATCCCTTCATCTAGGAGCTGGACAGCACAGCATATGCATTCAATAAACAATGCCTTTGTTACAGACGCGAGTACCAAATGACCTGCCAATAGCCTTTAGATACTGATGATATTGTCCACAGAAGTGCAAGTGCTGTTGCAAAAATACTTCCTTACAAAATACTTGTGTTCCAGTGTATTGAACCTGACCATCAAGCACCTCACTTTGCCTTAAGCATTTTTGGAATGATTATCCTTTTTTTAATCCTCCATTTCAGGAGTACTCAAGAATGGACCCAAGAATGGAAAGAATGCCCTGATTATGTCTCTGCTGGAGAAAACAGCTGTTACTTTAATTCATCATATACCTCCATTTGGATACCTTACTGTATCAAGCTGACTAACAATGGTGGTACAGTGGATCAAAAGTGTTTCTCTGTTGAGGAAATAGGTAAATCACAGGTTTGTGTTTTGTTTGTCACAGCTTCAGACTAAGTAAGTGGGAAAGCCTTCAATGTCCAAATATAATCAAGTAGAAAAAAAGTAATAGTGCTCATCAGGTACTTGGAGATCTAGTTTTCTGGAGATGGATCAGCTGGTAAACCAGAGGAAAAGGGCAAGGGGGATGTAAGTTGACCCTAACCTAAAACAGCCTGGCAGTAAATGGTGCGAAGAAAAGAACGGGAACCTTGAGGGGACTTTTCCTGTAGGTCTTTAAAGCTGGATTGCAGGCTTCTGTGCCATCGCAAGGGTGAACTTAATGTACTCTCAGGAATCCTTTCTTAATTATCTGCTATGATGGTTGTATTCAGATCTACTGAAATATGTTGAGTTTTGACCTTTGTCACTGCTATAATCAAAGCTTAGATTTTCTTTATCACAATGCATAATAATTCTGTAATTTTACACTTATAAAACAGCCACAATCCATTTAAAGACATGTATAACGTTTGGAAATAATAAGCTCAACGGATTAAGTGAAAGATCCAAACAAATGATTCTTTGCCCACCATGTGGACACAAGAGAGAAACAAAGCAAAGCTAAACAAACAACTCTAATTCGAATGTTCATGTTTATACCATAATAGTATAAATAGCAAAGGAGGATCTAAGAAGGACTTTGCGTAGCTGAACATGCCTCACAGTCTATCCACGTACGCTCGTCTGTTGTGTATGGGAACCCTTGTCGTTTCTCTCAGATATGCACTCTGATATGTGGTTTTCTAGGCAGCAGAAACAAGTAAAATTCCATAGCTTGGGTTTGAGGAAGAAAATTAAGAAAATTGTAACAAGCAAAAAGGATAACCCAATTTCATAGTTTAGAGAGGCAAGTTCATAGGCGTCCTAACACCAGTGTGTGTAGCTGTGAAGGGATAGCTAATAGGATGGTAGAAGGAGATAAAAGAATATTGGGCTAAGGCCTGTGTTCTCACCCTGTCTCTCTGCCAGTACCAGCCCGCCTCCTTTACCGGGCTGTCTCGCACTACGTGCCTGCTCTGTGTCAGGCACTGTGCTGGGTGTGGTGGCTACAGAATGAGTGAGATACAGTCAAGGAGGGGAATCGGGCATGTGCACAAAGAATTCCAGTACAGTGTAGTGGACTCAAGGTGTGTGGAAATCAGGATGACCAAAGTGGTGGCCCAGGGGATGAATTACTGACTGGGCCTGAGGGATAAGGAAGGACTGCGCAGAGAGAGGGTGGCAGTTCATTTACCTTTCAAAGCCTGAGCAAGAGTTGCCAGGTGTCACAGTGCCTTCCAGCAACTGCTAAGTTCCAAAAGTGACAAACAACACAGAATGCTCAAGGCCCTGGGAGCAGTGAGGCAGGCCTCCTGGCCAGGTGGAGAAATCGTCAGTGGTCTTGTGTGCCCCACAGAGGAATTTGGACTTTGTCTTATTGCCAAGAGGTGATTTTGTGGATGTTTATGTAGAGGAATGACCTGAACATGGTAATAGCTAACACATACAAAGGGCCATGTGCCAGGTATAATAATTGTGTGGGACAGGTTCTATGATCATCCCCATTTTACAGATGAAAGTAAGGCTCATAGCAAAAAAAAAAAGAAAGAAAGAAAGAAAGAAACTAAGGCTCAGAGCAGTTAAATGACTAATTCAACTCAAACATCTGGTGAATAGGTAGTGCTGGGATTTGAACCTAAGTAGCATAGCTGCAGAGTCCATGTGCCTCTCCCGAGGCTCTGCTATGCCACCTGTCATGTTGTTTATGCCTCAATTTCTGAGACTCCTTGCTGCTTGAAGTTAGGTACTTAATCTTATTTATTGTTATATCCACACAGTGCTGCTGCCAAACACAATGCATCACTCAGCTGCAGCACGCACACCAGCTGCCTCTTCACTCTTTCCCACAGTGAGCTGGAGAAACCAAAGTCCAAAACGTCACTATTCTCTAGGATTCTTTGGGAATCTCTGTAGTTTAGGGGTTGACTTTATTCCCCCAAAAATATTTACATTCCAGCTTTAAAGAAATTGTTTTTTGCAATGTGGAGGATTTGAGCAAGACAGCCTAGAAGTTAGAATACTGAGATGATCAAGGCAAAAAAAAAAAAAAAAGAAAAGAACAGGCAGCATTATAACACGACAGCATGGGGCGAGGGACCTGAGAGTAAGAGAATAAAGAACTCAGTTACCCTAGCAGACCTTGAGAAAGATGTCAATCACTACAAGCCTCCGTTTTCACATGGATTCTACTGCCTCACAGACCTATTCTTTGGATTTAAAGTAATATGTTAGTTAGATATTTGTATTGATTCATTCATTCTGCAAATATTTATTGTGTCCTGTCTGTAAGCCAGGCAATGTTCTGTGTGCCGGAGATAGACTATATCTGCCCTGGTGGGATTTAATCCCAGTGAGCGACGGTGCTAGGGAGCATTATAGGGAAGGAGAATCAGAGAGCTGGAGAGATTATACTGTTAAGTAGGGTTATCAGGAGTGGCTTTCCTGAATCAGTGATACTTGAGTAAAGAAGGAAATAAAAGGATAATCGTGTGTATCTGAGGCAAGGGCATTTTAGCAAAGGGCACAGTATGTGTAAAGATGCTGAGATGGGAGCACGCCTCTCCTCATTCAAGGAACAGCACAGAGTGAGCGTGGAGACGGATGGGAGACCAAAACCTTCCAATAAGAGAGTCAAATCTTGCCTGTAGTCCCAGCTACTCAGGAGGCTGAGGCAAGAGAATCGCCTTAAGCCCAGGAGTTGGAGGTTGCTGTGAGCTGTGTGAGGCCACGGCACTCTACCGAGGGCCATAAAGTGAGACTCTGTCTCTACAAAAAAAAAAAAAAAAGAGAGTCAAATCTATAGGAACTTTTATACTATGGTGTAAATGACTTTCACTTGGAGTGAGGTAGGAGACCTTGGGAGAATTTTGGGTGATGAATGATATGATCTAACTTAGGTATTAGGATCATCACTTTATCGTAGACAGTATAGGAAACAGACTAGAGGGGGACAAAGACGACCGAAGGGGAAAACAATGAGGAGGTGAGTGCAGGAGGAGGGGTGAATGTGACAACGGCCAGGACAGACCACAGCAGCGCAGGGGGTGGGAAGGGGCTGGACTGTGGAAATGCTTTGAAAATACAGCTGATGGAATGTGAGGTGGTGAAGATGAGTCAAGGAAGAGTTCTGTGCTTTTTATCCTGAGCAACTAGAGAAATAGAGTCCCCATTAAGAGAGATGAAGAACAAGAAAGAGCAGTTTTGGAAAAGGAAGACCAGGGGCTTCTTAGGAGTCATGTTAAGTTCCAAATACTTTTCAGATGTCTCACAGGAATTTTCAAGTATGGATAGATGTATGTTTGGAGGTTATACATGGAAGTGATATATGTGCCTATATGGTGGTACCAAGTCCAAAATCCTCTCTTTAAAGTGGAAAAGGCAATTTTTAAGATGCAACATCAGTAATAAATTTTAGAAAGTCTTCTACCTAAAACATTTTTATATTTTGGTCACTTAAAGGGTTAAGGTTCAAATATTAGGATTCCTCAAACCCCAACAGCTCCAGAAAGTCTGAATTATTACTGCATTACTGCCATTATGTGGGCATGTGTTGTTTGGCCATATTGCCTAACCTTCCAATTTAATTTTCAAAATGTAATCATGATTAGTCAAATTTGGACTCCATTTTTTAAAAAGTAGTGTCTGTGGCTCAAAGGAGTAGGGCGCCAGCCCCATATGCTGTAGGTGGCAGATTCAAACCCAGCCCTGGCCAAAAACCGCAAAAAAAAGTATTGTCTGCTCCACTGTGGCAAATAGCATGCTCCTCCACCATAAAGTCTGTTTTCACTCAGGGTGAATTCAAGAGTTTTCTTCTTTGGTCACCAGATTTAACAGCCAATACGAAAGAGATCTTCATGGTGTATGTCAGTCCCCAGACCTTTGCAACACCCTAGGTGACCTTCTTCATATAGCATGGCAAAAAAAGAAAATAAATTTTCTTCTATATCTACAAATGATTTTTAAAACCCTCAATAACAAGACCTAAGTAACAATAACGGAATCTACATCTTTCCTGATCAGCCTGGTCTTTAAGGTCTTAGGAAGCAGAATGCAACAGATTCACCTGAGAATGCAGAAGACATCAATGAAAACTGAGAAAAATGTTATTTCAGGCTTGGCGCCTGTGGCTCAAGCAGCTAAGGCGCCAGCCACATACACCTGAATTGGCAGGTTTGAATCCAGCCCGGGCCTGCCAAACAATAATGATGGCTACAACCAAAAAAACATAGCCGGGCGTCATGGTGGGCACCTGTAGTCCCAGCTACTTGGGAGCCGGAGGCAGGAGAATTGCTTGAGCCCAGGAGTTGGAGGTTGCTGTGAGCTGTGATGACACAGCACTCTATCCAAGGGAACAGCTTGAGGCTCTGTCTCAAAAAAAAAAAATGTTATTTCAAATTGTTCACATGGCAGTTAAGCAAAAGACAGAAAACACTGAATCCTCACCATTTACGGGAGTAAAATATTCAATGCCTTCCTTCTTATGTCTTAAGAAATGATCACATGTAGCTGGGATGACCATGATGCAGAGGAGCATTAGCAGAGCATGCTGAAAAACTTTACGAGTAATAACACAGATGTGAGGAAGATGAGGTCTCTGTCCCAGGCCATACACAGTTTGGAAGAAAAATATTCCTCTACCCCTAATTCAAAGCATGTGCCTACATATTATAGATCTTTTTGACTCTGTTCCTATAGTTTCAAGTGAAAATGAATTCCTTTGCCAAAACCCCGAAGCAGTAATGCTATCAGAGCTAAAATAAGAACCATCAGAGCAAAAAGAAATAAAGGATGGTCTCTATCACCTTGCATGTGCATGATCTCATCTAATCTTGGAAACAAAGCAGAGTTGGGCCTGGTTAATCACGGTTGGGCTTGGTTATACTTGGGTAGGAGAAATGTAAAACGGGGCAGATGTTAAAAAAAAAAAAAGTTAGCAATCAGATTTTTTTATTTAAATAAGAATTTTTGTAGGGAATTTTTAAAAAATTTAAAATGGATCATTTTTAAGTTAAAAATGGTGCTCTCTATAAAGTGAGTATTATACAAATGGGAATACTGGAAGAATTAAGAGTGTGAACAACCAAAATGTATGACATAATTTGATCTTTTCAGAAGAAACCGCTTCATTAATATCAAGTTTTGTCTCCTGGTATGCTAATTCTCTGTTGAATTGCACAGTGCAACCAGATCCACCCGTTGGCCTAAACTGGACTTTACTGAACATCAGTTTAACTGGGATTCATGCAGATATCCAAGTAAGATGGGAACCACCACCCAATGCGGATGTTCAAAAAGGATGGATAGTTCTGGAGTATGAATTACAATACAAAGAAGTAAATGAAACTCAGTGGAAAATGGTAAGATATCAGTACCTCTTACACTGTGACTTTTTTTTTCAACAACCCTTCTCTCATTTATAACTAGACTTCCTTTTGACCCAATACCAAATGCCCATGCTCCCTAATTTCTTATTTGAAAGAAATTGATCACATTAATAAAATATCATTTTGATATTCTCTAAGATGGGAGATGCTCATGTAGAAGCCTGTGGAAGGAAGAGAACACGATTTCTCCAGTCATTCTTGTTGTCTAGTTTAACTTCAGAGCCAAACTATAGACTAGCCACTTAGCTATCTTTTGGGATGTGACTAAACATGGAAAGGGTTATGATCAAGGTCAGGAGTGGACCATGGTCAAATATTTTCCCATGATTTTAGATGCTGTTTCTCAAAAGACTTCCCCATTAAAATGAGTCCATAAATGTCTACAGATGGGAGCTGGAGGGAGACAACTTATCCATTAGAGGTGTCAGAAAGATATTTTTTTACATACCTCTGAGAAGAATCTAGCTAAGGGGTTCTTACGGAGGCAAGCAGAGAGCATAGTAGTGGTTGACCTTTGAACCCCTTATTTCCTTACAAAGCATATGGGTACTCAGTACTTAGATAAATTCCACATGGCACGTAACAAGAAGAAAAACAGGATTATCATGCTGCTCCCAATATAACTAATTCTAAATCTGTCTGACCACAGTCACAGCCCTGGCCAACCCAAGTGGTTTCTGGCCAGTTGTCAGGTTGTGCCCAGCAGCCTGGCACTGCTTACTCCCAGAATTTTAAGACACCAAGCCCTGTCCATTCAGTGAACCACTGAAAAAGAAGCCAATTTTGTCATTAGAGGAAAGTTAAGTTTGGAACAGCTTTGAACAGTTACAATCCTGGGCTTTGAGGTTCTGTTTTCAGAATCATTTTAATTTAGATATCTCTTCTTCAACTTGGTACAAAAGAAGCCTGGTTAAATGCTAAATCAAACAAGACTTTCTAAATCTGTGCCACAATCAAACAGTTGTTCAGCAACCCGTATTGAAGTAACTAAGTATGTGCTCAAGGCGCTGAGCTTGGTAGCTGGGGCAGCAGTTCTCAAAGTCCACAGGATCCATGGACCCCTGTGGCTTCCTAACACCCCAGGAATCCACAAAGTCGATATTATTTTCACAATACACTAAAATGTTATTTCCATTTTTCGCTGTGTTGCCATTTACATTGATGATACGATAGCAATGCTGGCACCTTAGTATGAATCAAGGCAGTATTACCAAACTTTACCAACAGCCATTATATTCTTCACCACTATGTGTTCACAGCAAAGGGAAGGAACCAGTTTCACATGTGAATATGCTTGATGAAGCTATAAAAATTATTAATTTTGTTAAATCTTAACCTTTGAGTACATGGCTTATTAATATTCTGCCTGTGTGGCACATGGGAAATACACATAAAGAATTTTTACATACCGAGGTACTCATGCTTACCTTGAAGTAAAGCACTTAAAAGACTGAGTTGCCAGGTGAACTAGCTGCTTTTTTTTGCATGGAACACAATTTTTATTTGAAAGAACAACTGAGAAAGTGATAGATGGTTACTCATGTTTGAGATGGCAAATACTTCTCAAAAAAGAATGAAGTGATCTTGTCACTTCAAGAAAAACAACTGACAGCATTTGTTGCCAATGAAAAAATTTGACCTTTCAAGGGAAAATTAGAATGTTGGAAAGCTTATATCTGCAACTGTAAGATTGGTAGTTTTGCGGTATTTGGAGACTTTTCTTGAAGAGAGTGATAGTGATATTAATGAAATTAACTTTTTATTGTATTATGTAATAAAATATGTGAACTTTAGAAAATCTGCATAACTCCATAAACCAGTATTTTCCAAATAACCAATACATGATGTAACCAAAATCAGGCATGGAGAAATGATCTGTTCGAAGTAGTAGATGGAATGTGATCAATAAGAATATTATAAGTGTATACATGATCTTTTTTTTTTAACTTAAGTATATTTGTTACCACCTTTTTTAAGTAGATTGTGACTTGGGCACTACATTTCCATTCACAAGCCTCACTTTTCAGATAGCTTTACAACACACATGTACATGATCTTTTGAAATATGGATTCATTGTGGAATATCTCAGTTGAACTAATTAACATATGCATTACCCTACATTCTTATCACTTTTTGTCTCGAGAACATTAAAATCTACTCTCTTAGAGGTGTTCAAAATACAATACATAGTTATTAACTTTAGTTACCATACCCTACAATAGATTTCTTAAATATATCCCTCCTATCTAACTGAAATTTTTTATTCTTTCATCCCTCTCTCCCCAGCCTCTAGTAACCACCATTCTACTCTCTACTTCCTTGAGTTTAACTTTTTTGGATTCCACATATAAGTAAGATCATGTGATATTTGTCCTTCTGTTCCTAGCTTATTTCACCTGATCTCTTGTCCTCTAGCTTCTTCCATGTTGTCACAAATTACAGGACTTCTTCTTTGTTAAGAGTTATGGTATCCATTGTGATATACATATATATATAATTTTCTTTATCTACTTATCCATTAATAGATACTTAGGTTGATTCCATATATTGGCTGTTGCAAATGATGCCGCAATGAACATGGAGTACAGATATTTCTTCCATATGCTGATTTTCTTTCCTTTGAATATATACCTAGTGGTAGAATAACATCACCGATCATTGACAGTTCTATTTTTAATATTTTGAGGAAGCTCTTACTATTTTCTATAAAGCCTATACTAATTTATAATCCCACCAATAGTATGCAAGAGTTTCTTTTTCTTGACATTCTTACCAAAACGTATGTCTTTTTTTCTTTTAATAGCCACCCTAACAACTCTGTGCACACAGTTGCCCACTATGAGGTGATATCTCCTTGCAGTTTTAATTTGCATTTCTCTATGATCAGAGATGTCAAGTATTTTTCAGATATCTGTTTGCCATGTATACAAGGTCTGACAATTAAGTTTTGAACTCATCCTAAAGAAAGTGCTGCATCCCTCATTGCTGACTATCACTACAGTCACCTTCAGAGTCCTCCCCTTGGGAAGCTGTGCACCAATGCCAGCACCTAGTCCACCCGTCAAAGCAATTGTAGAACTCTTTTTCTGGAACGTCTATCAGCCCTGGGGTCCTACAGCACACAAAAACACACAACAATGAACACCACTCAGCAAGACACCACATGTCAACATGAACACAACTGTGAGACACTGACATCCCAAGGTTATGAAACCTTCCTGAGCTGTTTGTACAGTGCTGACAACGTAGGCGCACAGTGGCAAATTCGTGAACTTAATTGTCAGACTTCATTTGTCTTCTTTTGAGAAATGTTTATTCAGGTCCTTTGCCCATTTTTTAATTGGATTATTTGTTTCCTTGCCATTGAATTGTTTGATTTCCTTTTGTATTTTGTACGTTAACCCTTTGCCAGATGTATGATTTGCAAAGATTTTCTCCTATTCTATAGATTGTCTCTTCACTGTGTTTTTCCTTTGCTGTGCAAAAAGCTTTTCAGTTTGATAAAATCCCATTTGTCTGTCTATCTTTAGTTTTGTTGCCTGTGCTTTGGTGTCATATCTGAAAAATCATTGTCCATACCAATGTCAAGGAGCTTTCCCCCTGTGGTTTCTTTAGTAGCTGTACAGTTTCACACTTCATATCTGTCTTCAATCTGTCTTTGAGTATATTTTTGTGTGTGGTATAAGATAAAGATCTAATTTCATTCTTCTGAATATGTAATAATTTGCCTCAATCTTGCTGTAAATAGCAAACTCTCTTCAATGCATTTTAAAATATGACTCACTTTATAGAAATCCATTCTGAATCCAAGTGGAGGAATACCCATAGAGTTTATTTCATTGAGTTGTTGAATCAGTAGCCAATAAGCTTTTATATTTTGTCTTGAAAGATGGACCCTGTGTTGTCAACATCAGTTCCAGTATACTCGTTGAGACTGGATAAAGAGTATGAAGTGCGTGTGAGATCCAGACAACGAAACTCTGAAAAATATGGCGAGTTCAGTGAGGTGCTTTATGTAACACTTCCTCAAATGAGCCCGTTTGCATGTGAAGAAGGTAAAAATATAAAAGATTAAAATAGCAGCTAACATGGCTTTTGTCAATATAAAAGTTGATACATCCCTATACTCTCAGCATGTTGTCCGGATCAAAATGTTAACATCAAATACCAGGGTGAGAAACATCAAGCTCACTGTTTGTTAACAGATATTATCCATTGCAAAAGCAGAAGCAGAGTTTAGTTTCCAAATTATTTAATTCAGGAAAACTCTTGGAAGTTTAGAGATGGGAAAATGGTGGTTATCTCTGGATGGTGGGATTTCAGGTAACGCTGTTCTTTTTATATTTCTATATTTCTAAAATTTTCTACAATGAGTGTGTTTTGATTGTCTACTAAGAAAAACGTGTTTTTCAAATGGCCAGGGGGGAAAGTTTATATTTCTATGAGTGGATGTACATGTGACATTTGAGAAAAGTCTAAGATTGAGTCAGCATAGGTAGTCAAAGACCAGTGCTCAAAACAAATAAGGTTTTTGAAAATGGAGAAGTGGGGCTTTTACCTAGAGGAAGGCCTAAGGGGTGATGTCAGGCTCAAAGGTGACATGGAGCATTTGAAGACCCCATGTAGGAAAACCACAAAGAGAATTAAAGTCTGTAAAAATGAGACCTATGACTTCAGAATAAAAGAATTTTAAAAGTTTTAGATACAGAAATAAAGAAGGCTGATTAATAACGAGCAGTTAATTTGTAGTGTAATCACTCTCAAATGGGAATTGGCTGTAGCCCATCCTCATTGAAAACAGAAAGTTGGCAGGGCGGTATGAAGAGCTGAGGTTTGTTAATAAAATGATCACAGGCTACAGAGAAATTAAATTTACATTTCTGCATTTACTATACAGGTAGAAGAACCTCATAATACTAAATAGCACGGAGGTGAAAATTTCTATCATATCATTTTTTTCTATGCTCAAGATAACTGACTTCTTGTTTCCAAACTATTTAATACAATACAATTTTGGTTTAAAAAGTACAACTTCCCCATGCTTAGTATGGTGGCATTTAATTCACTTAACATAGATTCTTTTCAAACTTACTTTCCTTTCCAGGTTAAAAAAATAAAACAGCAGCTGTAGCTTTTTGTTATTTTCCTGAAAATATTGTTGGTATTAAGTTATAGATACCACAAAATACAGAACAGCATTCTCTTTCCTGCTAATTTTTTTTAAATGCCCATAATATCTCCCTAGGGGATTATAATAATTTATTAAATGAGAAAAGACAATTACAGCATAAAAGCTTATTTAAAAAAAAAAAAACAATATAAAGGTGAATCCCACCTGTCTTTTTTTAGTAAAAAATGGTTAGCCTCCATGAAAGCTATAACCCAGTTACAACCTAAGAATAGGGGGAAGGGGGAAAGGGAGGGGAGGGAGCGGGAAGGTAGGTAGAGGGAAAGAGATTGGTGGGATTACACCAGCCGTGCATCTTACAAGGGTATATGTGAAACTTGGTAAATATGGAATGTAAGTGTCTTGGCACAGTAACTGAGAGAATGCCGAAGGCTATGTTAACCAGTGTGATGAAAGTGTGTCAAACGGTCTGTGAAGCTGGTGAATGATGCCCCATGATCATATCAATGTACACAGCTATGATTTAATAAAAAAAAAAATGGCTAGCCTCTGCCACTGTGGTAAGAATATTGGTAACAAACTTCAAGGTAGCTTGGAGGTACTTATTCTTAAAGGAATGAAGAAGTTTTATAGATTCCTCCAAGTCTGATACAGAGTATACCAAAACCTGAAGATGGGAGTCTCAGTGGTGATCTTTCTGTCATAGGAGATATATACGTATGTTATTAATTTAGTAATTTAATTTATAAATGTACATTTAAAGCTATAAAATATATGTTCCACATTTCTAAGAAGTTTCTGTCATGATTCATAAATAAAAAATCTACTCCTAATCTTTTGAAGACCTCCTTAATCTGAAGTCTAAAATATATTACTGCATAGCCAGGCACCATGACTCATGCCTGTAATCCCAGCACTCTGGGAGGCCAAAGTGGGTGGATTGCCTGAGTTCAGGAATTTGAGACCAGCCTGAGCAGGAGTGAGAATCTATCTCTACTAAAAATAGAAAAACTAGCTGCATGTGGTGGTAGGTGCCTGTACTCCCAGCTGCTCAGAAGGCTAAGGCAAGAGGATTTATTAAGCCCAAGAGTTTGGTTGCTGTGAGCTGTGACTCCATGGTACTCTACTGAGGGCAACAAAGTGAGACTCTATCTCAAAAAAAAAAAAAAAATCACTACACTTAAAAAAAAAAAAAAAAACAGGGCATTATTTAAGTAGTATGTTAATGAGCAACACCATTTTCCTAGAATTAAAGCTTTCAATGATATTCCCTGGATACATAAGAGCTTAAAGTAGTTTATTTTGTTTTTGTTTTAAACATGCATTGTGTTTCAACTCTATGTTGTTTCCCCATTTTGAATTTTTATGTATAAATATGAAAGGATTTGAAAATTGGAAAGAAGTGTTCTTAGAATGGAAAAAAAACACTTAATTCATTGCATTTTGTTTCAGTAGTTATCCGGGGAAACCACTGTCTTTACTAGATGAATATAAATTAGGAAACATTTTTATGTGAAAAACAAAAGTGAAATGTAAATTTTGCTTCACCAATTCATAATTCTGTGAGTGAAATATTCTTCTGTGTTTCAGATTTCCAGTTTCCATGGTTCTTAATTATCATCTTTGGAATATTTGGGCTGATGGTCATGCTATTTGTATTCGGATTTTCTAAACAGCAAAGGTAGATATGAAATAGTTTTCTTTGTATGCTTCTGCCAGTTATCATGATTTCCATTTGTGTCTTGATATTTTCTTTCGCAAATTTTAATTAACCCAGAAACTTTTATCATCAGTTATACATTTACCATTTATAGAAAATTCAATTTCTGGGCGGCACCTGTGGCTCAGTGAGTAGGGCGCCGGCCCCATATACCGAGGGTGGTGGGTTCAAACCCAGCCTCGGCCGAACTGCAACAACAAAAAAATAGCCGGGCGTTGGGGCGGGCGCCTGTAGTCCCAGCTGCTCGGGAGGCTGAGGCAAGAGAATCACATAAGCCCAAGAGCTGGAGGTTGCTGTGAGCCGTGTGACGCCACGGCACTCTACCGAGGGCAGTAAAGTGAGACTCTGTCTCTACAAAAAAAAAAAAAAAAAAAAAAAAAAAAAAAGAAAATTCAATTTCTTGTGGTCATCATAGAGAATTTACAGGTTTAGGTTCTTTCTGGGAAGTTGTACAGGGCATTAAGAGGCTTAGGCTGTGACTAAGCATGCCTTGTGATATACACCTTTCTATCCAAGTCCTCAACAAGTTTACTCGTTCATTCCCAGGAACCCAGGCTATGACTGAGCCTCTGACCAAGTCTGATGCCATCTTATATATAGGCAAATTTAAGTGGCAAAGTAAAGGTACTTAGATAATTCAAATAAGACCTTTATATACTTTATATGATGGCAATTTCAAGCAAATTTGTGTTTTATTCAAAATATTTGGATATGTATAATTTTGTATTTCATCTATAATTGTAAGTACAGTTAAAATTATTTCTATGTTTGAAGAGACTCAATTCTACATTCTCATGGAGCCAAAAGACTTGAGTTCTGGCGGCACCTGTGGCTGGGTAGGGTGTCAGCCCCATTTTCCAAGGGTGGCAGGTACAAACCCAGCCTCAGCCAAACTGCAACAACAACAACAAAAAAAAAAATAGCCAGGCGTTGTGGGCACCTGTAGTCCCAGCTACTCGGAAGGCTGAGGCAAGAGAATTGCAAAAGCTCAGGAGTTGGAGATTGCTGTGAGCTGTGATGCCACAGCACTCTATCAAAGGTGATAAAGTGAGACTCTGTCTCTAAAGAAAAAAAAAAAAAAGACCTGAGTTCCCACTTCTGGGAATAAGTTCCCAGTCTTATTTTCCCACGACTTTTTATCTTGCTGAGTTCTTTAGCCTCTTTGAGCCTCCATATTCCCTTGGGTAATATGAGGGTGTGGGTTATATGACCTTTACCTTTCTCTGTCTGTAGCTGTGGGATGCTATTATTTGTTTTTCTTTCTGAAAGAAACCCAGTATTCACTACAGGATATTTGTTATACACAATATAGAGAAA
Organism: Nycticebus coucang; assembly: GCF_027406575.1. Classification (NCBI taxonomy): domain Eukaryota; kingdom Metazoa; phylum Chordata; class Mammalia; order Primates; family Lorisidae; genus Nycticebus; species Nycticebus coucang. The sequence continues at coordinate 160,384,408 of NC_069780.1, read as the reverse complement.
ATGACAAATTGCCAATTTCTTATATTTAGGATTTTTTTAACCGTGGGTTAGTCTTGCTCCTTCTCTTAGAAGTAGAGTGACTAACTCTCCCAGGTTTCCTGAGACGCTCCTAGGGTTAGCAATGCAACCCCCGTGTCCCAGAAAATCCTTCATTTCCAAGGCAACCAAGAGTTGATTACCTTACCTAGAATTGAAAGCAAGTTCTGCAGCTGAAGCCAAGAGAACTTCCAAATATAACCTCCTATATATCCTCTATACGATATATTCGTATAGATCCCTCCAAAATGGGATCTATACGAATATATCGCAAAAGCTTATCATTTGTTTTTTAAAGTACTACAGCATTTGTAAACTTCAAAATAGTATTTCATTAGGAAGAAGAATTCTTAGAATGCTAGAATTCTAGAATGTCAAGTGTGCTAAAAGTCTGCAACTAAATGCAGAGTCATGTTCAGTAGAGTTTCACATCTTATTTTCTAATGTAAACAAACAGGAAAGCAAAATGCATTCTGCAGAATTTCATTTTCCACCTAACTTTCTAGCAACATTCCTATTTTACAAAAACAGCTGTTAGTCATCACGATAGCACCATTTTCAGTTGTTTGGTGAAAATAAATAAATAAATAAGAGTATATTTTTAGAATTTTAACTAATTTCCGTATTTAATTAATACCAATAACAAAAGTGCCAAATTATTCTTTTGATTGATTTGAATTCATTAATCTATACAGTTGGTGGGATAATTTATACATAACTTCAAAAATGAACCCACCACATATGTAAAGTAATTTGCTATCAATTTCAAGTCATTGTGAAGGCCAAGTTAATTTATTATGTTGTTTAATTAGCTAGCAGTATTTGGAAGAAAAATATCCTTTTGTCAAGAAATAAGATTTCAAAGAAAATATATTAATTCTTTTTCTAAAAAGGTAGTTTTTATCTTTTTTTTAATTTCCATAGATTTAGGGCTACAAGTGATTTTTGATTACATGAATGAATTGTATGGCAGTGCAGTCTGGATTTTTAGTGTACCCATCACCCAAAAAGTGTCCATTGCACCTGACAGGGAGTTTATCTCCCTTCACTCTCCTCTCATCCTCCCCATTTCTGACTCTCCAGTATCCATTGCAACATACACTATTTGGTTTTCCATTCCTGCTTTATTCACTTGGGATAATTGCCTGTGTTTCATCCAAGATATTCTTTCACCTTTTGGTATGGCTGAGTAGTATTCCATGGTGTATAGAAACCACATTTTCTTTGTTCACTCCTCAGTTGATGGACACTTAGGTTACTTTCATACCTTTGCCATCGTGAATTGTGCTGCAGTAAACATACCCTTGCAGGTGTCTTTTAGATATAATGACTTCTTTTCCTAAAAGAATGTTTTTTTTATGAATAATGAACTTTAACTTAATGATTTACCAAAACCATCAAATTGTAAAATGTATTTGAAATCTTTATTTTACTCTCAATTTCCTGGCTAAATTGTATTCTTCGTAGAAAGAATTAAATCTTCTTTCATCAGCCTATTGGAAACCCTTACTATTATCTAAATTTGCATGTTCTACTGAAAGTAGAAAAAAATAATTGTCAGCCAGTATAAAGAAAACATGTAATTATAGCAATTAAAATGATACTCCAAAGAATAAATTGCTTATACTGCATGTCAGTCTTCCCTAGAAATCTAGAATCATAAAGGGCCTTAGGTTCTACATGTCTTTTAAGTTTTGTGAGCTCACAATTCATTGTCCAAGCCACTTGACCCTGTCTTGAACTAGATAATTAAGAGTCAATTCTAGAAAAATATACAGCGTAGCTTTAAAGTTCATGTGCAATTTAAAATTGCACACAAACTTTTTGGCCACCATGTATAATATGTAGGCAGTCTCCAGGTTATGGACAACCCAACTTGTGGCATTCTGTAGTTACACATTGGCTCCCAATGCTCCCCAGTAAGATAATTTATAATTAAATGATTAAATGAATAATTTGGTAACTAGTTTGTTCCATGCATATAAACAAACCCATATGGCATAAGTGGTTCATGGACACAGCATCTTTATACTAGCAGCTAGTCTCATTGTCTGTATGGTCACTTAAGCACAGTACCCTGTTTCCCCGAAAATAAGACAGTGTCTTATTTTAAGATGTGCTCCCAAAGATGCGCTAGGTCTTATTTTCAGGGACGTCTTATCTTTCCTGTAAGTAGGTCTTCTTTTCGGAGGATGTCTTATTTTCGGGAAAACAGGGTATCACTTTTGTCTTAACTTTTTGATTTAATTTTGTGAGTTTGTGTTTACCCTTATGACCCCGCCTCCAAAGGAAAAGTTCACTGTATGTCCAGATGAGCCTGCAATGAAAAGAAAGATGATTACAATGGAAATGAAAGTAGAAATAATTAAGGGCTTGGATAAAGGCCAGACACCAGCATTCACTGGGAAAACATTGGGCTTCAGTTTCCAACTATTGTAATTACAAAGGATAAAGTAAGAATAATGGAATATGTGAAAAGCTGTGCTCCAATGAAAGCATCAATTATTACTAAGCAGCATAGTGGATTAATTATTGAAACAGAAAGATTACTATTGATTTGGTTAGATCAAATTAAGTATAACACCCCTACTAGCCTAGGATTGATACCTTAGGTGAGGACTAACCTTTAATATTCTATTTGAAATTTCTCCTATCTAAACTTTTTATATGAGTTTATTTTTATCCTGTTTGTTTGAATTAAAAGAAAGAGCACAATAATTTCTATAACTTATTACAGTATAGGGGACTATTATTATTATAACAGTATTACATTGTATTGTTATTACCACATACGAACCATGATAGTATTGTTATTATTATTACCATAAATGTGCTATTCATCAGAGATCTGAGTTATATACAAATCCAACCTAAAGACATTCTCAGAAACATCTGGTGCATAACCTGGGGACTGCCTATAATTTGTATTTAAATACAGAGTCACAACATAGTTTCATGACAGTAAAGTCACAAATATAGTTTCAAACCAGGGTATCTTTGCTCTATATTGGTTCCCATCATATAACCCACCCAGCCATAGAGTTATTACTAATGGAGGAAAGAAACAGCTGAACCAGTACAAAACAGAAGTTGCAAACTGAAAAAATTAAGACTGCAGATTCACGTTCTGTTATATTTTACTTAGTTTTGATTCTAGAGAAAAGATTTTGAAGTGTTTACAAAATACTTTTGTAAAATACTTTCGGTGCCCGTAGCACAGTGGTTACAGTGCCAGCCAAATACACTGAGGGTGGCAGGTTCAAACCCAGCCCAGGCCAGCTAAACAACAATGACAACTACAACAAAAAAATAGTCGGGTATTGTGGCAGGCACCTGTAGTCCCAGCTACTCGGGAGGCTGAGGCAAGAGAATCACGTAAGCCCAAGAGTTGAAGGTTGCTGTGAGCTGTGACGCCATGGCACTCTATCAAGGGCAACATAGTGAGACTCTGTCTCAACAACAACAAAAAAGTGTTTACAAAATAGAGAATTTTCACAGATTTCTGGATTATTTTTAAAAACTAAAGGACCTCATGAAATTGGACTGATGTTCCAGCAATGCAGTACATGTTGAAATGGAGAACCAGCTGTCCCTTTTGGGAAGGCCATACATTCTCCACTCACAGCTGTCATGCTATGTTATTTGCTTCTGTATTGCCAAATGCTTATTTCAAGTTTTCAAAAGCTTAAAAAAGATATAATAGAACCTGATCACAGGAAGCAAAAGCACCATCCTCGTACTTTCTAATGGCATAGCAATTGTCCTGCTTCATTCTTTTGCACGACTTGCTTGGGTCCTTTAGGTTTCCAGGTCTGCCCCTGTGGTGTGGAGTCTCTACAACTCCTAGCAAACCACTAACACGTGCCTACACGCATCATCCTCTTCAAAAAGGAGCGGTACACATCACAAAGTCAAACTTCAGCCGTTTGGGAATCTTTGCTTCCTGTGATCAGGTTCTGTTACATCATTTTTAAGCTTTTGAACATTTGAAATAAGCATTTAGCAATACAGAACCAAATAACACAGCATCATAGTCAAAGAGCCTGGGTTTTGGAGTCATGTTCTATAGGTTTGAGCCCCAACAGTGCCACATATTAGTGCAAAAATTGAGAGGGTTTCTTAATTCTCCAAATCTTTGCATAGATATCATCTGCCTTCATAATATCATCTGCCTCCCTAGTAGTTAGAAGTACTAAATGAAATATTTAGCGCAGGTGTCAACAAACTTATTTTATAAAAGAGTCAGTAAATTTGGAAGCATTTTCAGCCAGACAGTCTTGGTCACAGCTCCTCAATTCTGCCACTGTGGTAGAAAACAGCCATAGACAATATATAAATGAATGTAGATGTCTGTGTCCCCAGAAAATTTCATCTATAAAGTAAGTGGCAGGCCAGATTTGACCCACACGCCATAATCTGCTGACCCATTGTTGAGTACAATGTATATCCCACAGTGTCTCATTTATCAGAAGCATTCAAAAATAATGGCAGTTATTATTAATAATTTGAATTATTTATTTCTATACGTGCTATTCATCAATAACAGTTTGCTTTAACATTGAGTAAGTACAATTGAGGTGATCATATTTAGCTTATTCCTTGGATTAGGTAAAATGACAAGTACCAATAGTCAGAGAATGCATTGCTTATCGAATAGACTGTCCATTCACGCTGAGTGGAAAATATCAACTGATATCCAAAAATCAGGTCACCATCTCTGTCCAACAGTGGCATCTCTAAACACTTAGATGATTTTTTTTTTTTTTGCAGTTTTTGGCCAGGGCTGGGTTTGAACCTGCCACCTTCGACATATGGGGCTGGCACCCTACTCTTTTGAGCCACAGGCACCACCCTTTTTTTTTTTTAAGACAGAGTCTCAAGCTGTCACCCTGGGTAGAGTCCCGTGGCATCACAGCTCACAGCAACCTCCAATTCCTGGGCTCAAGCAATTCTCCAGCCTCCGCCTCCCAAGTAGCTGGGACTACAGGCACCCACCACAATGCCCGGCTATTTTTTGGTTGCAGCTGTCATTGTTGTTCAGTGGCCCCAGGCTGGATTCTAACCTGCAGCTCAGGTGTATGTGGCTGGCGCCTTAGCTGCTTGAGCCACAGGTGCTGAGCCCACTTAGACAATTTTTATTTTAAAAATGAAATGAGCTGGTTGAAATGGATCATCTCTGAGCTTTTTTTTTTTTTTCCAGATTTACAATGCAGATTTTAAAACATAAACGCCAGTAACACTAATTAACAAAATAAATGATTTGTTCAGGTTTATTCATGAAGTTTATTGAGCACCTTCCCTGGGCCAGGAATTATGCCAGTGCTGGGAATACAAGAGGGCACACAAAAGGCAGGATAGAGATTGAAATGAGTTGTGACCAAAAATAGTAGTAAATATTTGGAACAGAAAATGTAAACACATCATAGAATTCTGCATATAAATCTGGGCTGATTAAAGATAGTTCAAATTAGTCATGTCACATCCAAAATGACCCCTGAAGTAACATTCTGGTTCATGAGGTCATCTTGGATAGTGTTAGAGTCCTGTGAACTGTGTAGCACTAATTCATCCCAGTCTACCCTTTCTCAAGAGCACAACTGAATTTAGGCTCCATGGGGATTGGCCCTTCCTTCCTTCCTTCCTCATTAAAACTCCCTTCCTTATAACTGACATGGAAATTGTCTTCAGAGAGAATTAAATCTCTCACTCCCAAGTACTAAAGTTGGCTGTCAATAAACTGCATTAAAAAAAAAAAAAAGATGAGCGGCACCTGTGGCTCAAAGGAGTAGGGCACCGGCCCCATATGCCAGAGGTGGCAGGTTCAAACCCAGCCCTGGCCAAAAACTGGAAAAAAAAAAAAAAAAAGATTACAGGAAAACATTTTATTTAACTGCACTTCACCAGAGGGCTTTTTTGTTACTCTTTTTCTTCCACAGTTGTTCTTTATTGTTTACTGTTTAATATTTTCCTTCTCTTTCTCATCTTCTAATTCTATAAAGTAGCAGAATAGCTGGATTAAGTAATAGTATTTTATTTCTTTCTTTTTAAATACGAGAGTATGTAACTTTTAAGATACATCAAACCAAAATTTTATTTGTTTTCAAGGATTAAGATGCTGATTCTACCCCCAGTTCCAGTTCCAAAGATTAAAGGCATCGATCCGGATCTTCTCAAGGTAATTAATAAGTCTATTTAAATTTTAGATAGCACAAAGTGACACCTGAAGAATACTGTTACATAATTGAATGTTATTTGCAAGCTGTATATATCACATTTAATTTTTTTGTCCCCCATATCCTGGAGAAATTTTTTTTAAAAAATATTACACCTTGGGCAGCTCACTGAGTAGGGCACCAGCCCCATATACCGAGGGTGGCAGGTTCAAACCCGGCCCTGGCCAAACTGCAACAAAAAATAAAAATAGCCGGGCACTGTGGCAGGCACCTAGTCCCAGCTGCTTGGGAAGCTGAGGCAAGAGAATCGCATGAGTCCAAGAGCTGGAGGTTTCTGTGAGCCGTGATGCCGCAGCACTCTACTAAGTGCAATAAAGTGAGACTCCGTCTCTACAAAAAAAAAAAAATTACACTTCCTCCCAGGCATGGTGGCTCACACCTGGATGGCCAAGACAGGTGAATCAGGAGTTTGAGACCAGCCTGAGCGAGACTGAAATCCTGTCTTTACTAAAAATAGAAAAACTAGCTGGGTGTGGTGGTATATAGATGTAGTACCAGCTACTCAGGAGGCTGAGGCAAGAGGATCGCTTGATCCCAAAAGTTTGAGGCTGCTGTGAGCTATGACGCCATGGCTCTCTACCAGGACAACAGATTGAGATTCTGTCTCAAAAAAGAAAATCATCTCTTAAAACTATGAAATGTATATATTTTAAAATTCTGCACTAATTTACTTTTTCTTATTGCATGTTCTTGTTACTATTGTTCTTACCGTAACCATAATTAATCTGTGAGTGTTATTTGCAAAATCACTTAATGATTCATAGGTCTTCATATTCTTTCTATTTTCTAGGAAGGAAAATTAGAGGAGGTGAACACAATCTTAGCCATTCATGATAACTATAAACCTGAATTCTACAATGATGATTCTTGGGTGGAATTTATTGAGCTAGACATTGATGACCCCGATGAAAAGACTGAAGGCTCAGACACAGACAGACTTCTAAGCAGTGACCATCAGAAATCACTTAATATCCTAGGGGCAAAGGATGATGACTCTGGACGTACCAGCTGTTATGAACCTGACATCCTAGAGACTGATTTCAGTGCCATTGACGTGTGTGACGGTACCTCAGAGGTTGCTCAGCCACAGAGATTAAAAGGGGAAGCAGATCTTGTGTGCCTTGACCAGAAGAATCAAAATAACTCACCTTACCCTGACACTTCCCCTGCCACTCAGCAGCCCAGTGTTGTCCTAGCAGACGAAAGCAAACCACGCCCATGTCTTGTTGGAAATGAGACAACTCATCAAGCTGCCCATGCTCAGCTAAGCAATCCAAGTTCACTGGCAAACATTGACTTTTATGCCCAGGTGAGCGACATTACACCAGCAGGGAGTGTGGTCCTTTCTCCGGGCCAAAAGAATAAGGCAGGGATATCCCAATGCGACACGCATCCAGAAGTGATCTCACTCTGCCAAGCCAACTTCATCATGGACAGCGCCTACTTCTGCGAAGCAGATGCCAAAAAATGCATCGCTGTGGCCCCTCACATGGAGGTCCAATCACACATAGAGCCAAACTTTAACCAGGAGGATATTTATATCACCACAGAAAGCCTTACCACTACTGCTGGGAGGTCTGGGACAGCAGAATGTGCTCCAGAGTCTGAGATGCCTGTCCCAGATTATACCTCCATTCATGTAGTACAGTCTCCACGGGGCCTCATACTCAATGCCACCGCCTTGCCCTTGCCTGAAAAAGAGTTTCTCTCATCTTGTGGCTACGTGAGCACAGACCAACTGAACAAAATCATGCCATAGCCTTTCTTGGATTTCCCAAGAGCTATGTATTTAATGGCAAAGAATCAGCTGGGGCACGAATGCTTAAACCAAATCAATCTTTAAACCTTTTGGGGTGGGGAGGGTGAAGTGTGGATCCTAAATGCCTTTTCCTGAAATGTTGAAACATGGTATTAAAAAGAAAAAATAAGAAGGATGTTTAATCGGATAGATATTCCTGTTGTGAATTGTAAATATTTTAAATAATTGTCTCAAAGACTGTTTAGTGGCAGTGATTGTCTTGTTCTTGTGAGTGTTAATTTTGTGATACTAAGCATTGAATGGCTATGTTTTTAATGTCTAGTAAATCATGCTTTTTGAAAAAGCGGAAAATCAGGTGGCTTTTGCAGTTCAGGAAAATTGAATGCAAATCACAGCACAGGCTAATTTGTTTCTTTTTTAAATAATCGGGAACTAAAATATAGGGAAGGAGGCAAAAATAGTTTGGATATGTAAAATATTTATTTTGACATAAAACTGATACAGATATTTTTAATGATTTAGACTTCAAGCATGGCTATTTTCTATGACACTAGACACTGTGTACTGTAGTTCAGTTTACCCATCTAAGGAATGTAGCAACTGCAGTCTAGAGCTGGTTTAAGGCTTTTGTCAATGCACCGAAAGAAAAACAAATGTTAGTTTTTTACAAGGCCCTTTTATACCTCTCCAAACTCAAACTCCTTAAACACAATTCTAAAGTGCTTGCAGTAACCTGCATTATTGGAACGTACTTATTGTGTCTTGTGTCTGAATTTTTAAACAAATATTTGTTAATTTAGAAAACTTTTAAATGTTTGCACATATCAACTGCCCATGAACCAAAAACAATGCAAAAGCAAAAAAACAAACAAACAAACTTCCTTCACCCAATTGTGGTTCATGCCAGAGAGCTACATGCTAAGAGAAGTGGAAGGGAAAGCTAGTTCATATTGACCTGGACGCTAAAGTGCTATGTTTGCTCATGGAGTGAGGATTTTAGTGCGTGTGCGTTATGAGAGATAAACTCTATAACCACTACAGTGGAATCTCTTCAAACCCAACTAGGTTTGATATCATAGTTACCTAAGAAGGGAATAAGGTGCAAGAAGAATTTTGTAAGTTGAAGCAAGTTGAATGAAGTTAACCAGGTAACAGAAGAAAGAGTTCGAAAAAGGAGTTTTTATTTTCCCACTTATAACCAGACATATATTCATTTTTCATGGTAATGAGGGACAGAAGAGACAAGGTTTTCAGCCCCCATAGATAACTCAAAATAACTTAAATCATTAACAGAAACTTTCTTTCTCATCAAAAGTTTTATAGGACTTATTTAAAGTATTAAAAGAAGGAATTTCTTCATTTTTTCATTTTCTGTCTAAAGCAGGCAGTCAGAAGAAAAAGAAGGCACCTGAGTAACTTATAAATTATTTTACAACCCCTTGATATCCTAAACATCATTCTTAGGAGCACTGGGATAGATCCCAAAAGATTTATGATACAGAGAAGAGGCTCATCTCACTGAACAATACTTCTCATTGTTTAAAAAAGCTTAAAACTTAGACATTAGCTTTAACTTAAATAGTATTTGCCATTTAGCTCAGACCTTTATAGGAAGCAAGCTTAATGGTTGATAATTTTAAATTCCCTCTTTCTTGTAGGAAGGACAATGAAAGGCTAGAATTGGGTCTTTAAAGTTCAATATGTTACTTTGTAATAGATGTTTAATACATTTTCTGCTATCTTGCTGCTATGGTTTTCTCCAAGAGCTACATCATTTAGTTTCATATAAAATATCATCAGTGTAGAACTGAATTCGATTTAAAGCTGTGTGTTTGAAAGAACCGTATTACTATTTCACAATAGGCTGACATTTCTATAGCCAAAAATAGCTAAATACCTCAATCAGTCTCAGAATGTCATTTTGGTACTTTGCTGGCCACACAAGCCATTATTCACTAGTATGACTAGTTGTGTCCTGCAGTTTATATTTAACTTTCTTTATGTCTATGGATTTTTTCCTTCAAAGTTTAATAAATTTATTTTCTTGGATTCCTGATGGTGTACTTCTATTGTTAAACAGCAACATGAAAAACGTCCTAAACCAGAACGTGTACTGTGAATTCTTCCTGTTTTAAGGGTAGATTGACACAATTGATTCGAACACATTGGCAACAGGTGTAGAGATTTTTTGTGCGGGTGCTGAAATTGAGAAAGGCAGAGGAGGCAGCTCCCTCCCTGTCTCTTTTAAGCAGACAAAAGCACAGCTCAGAAATATCCTGCTGGCTTCTCTGGAGTTTGCCTTCTCCTTAAGCTATGACTCCCCGTGTGTAGGCTCATAGGGAATCCTGTTGCAAGTATCACAGGAGTCGCATGACATGGGTGTGGAGCAGGGGAGAGATTGGGTGAGCATTGTCTTTAAGATACATTTCTAGGGCAGTGCCTGTGGCTCAAGGAGTAGGGCGCTGGTCCCATATGCCGGAGGTGGCGGGTTCAAACCCAGCCCCGGCCAAAAACCACAAAAAAAAAAAAAAAAAGATACATTTCTAGCTTGAGCGTGTTGCGTGGAAGAAGGAAAAGCAGCTCCTCTACCATTCACCCACTGGCACAAGTCAGTGTGTCAGATTAGCTACTTGTCATCACGGGAAGCAGATAGGAAGTCAGACCTGAAAGGGAGGCTTGCTGGGCAGGTTGTGTAGGAGCTTGAGAGAACAGTAAAGCATGGAGCATAGATTCCAGCTACAGGGGGCAGACTTTGGGGGTGGGGTGGGGGTGAGGTTGTTGTTGAACCACAGGTTCTATGCAAGCCCTGGGTCCTGAGATGTGGGAATCTGGTGATGGAATCAATAAACCCATTGAATAATTATTTATTCCTTCAGCAAGTTGAATGCAAAGTGCCACAACTTTTTATAATACACAGGGTTACAATCAGTGTAGAAAAATTTCCCCACCTGCTGCTTTTTTTGCCCTTTGAACAGTCATCACTTGAAAGAACCATGGGGTGAAACCTCAGGGGTTGCTTATTTGGAAATACTACTTAGAAAGTTGTGTCCCTTCTTTTACCACGATATTGGAAAATATACTGCCTTAACATTTACAGAACAAAACAAATAAAAGCACCATTATAAGCATTATAGTGTATTTATTTCTCAAATACACTCTGTAAGATTTAGCCTTCTATTACTATAAGCTTATCATTCATATGAGGTGCTTTAAGGTATGAGGAATAAAGAAAAAGGAAGGCCTACCTACGTCTATGGATTGAAAGAGCAGTCTTTTCTATTTCAGAAAGTTAATGGCCTCTTGAAGATGGCCACACATCTGTTCCTGTATTTAAACTTCTCAATGATTTTGGTAAACTATACGAACTCTGAAATCTATTCAACTGCTATAATATTTACATATTTATTTCTTTATTTACATATATCTTTTCATATGCTTTGCTTAATGTCAGAAATAGTGAGAAAAAAAGGAAAAACGGGAAGTTATTTAAATCCAAGCTCTTTAGTTTGAATCCAAGATCCCACATGATCTGTCCAGTCTCTTTTGCTAATTTAATATTTCACAGCTGGATATAACGGGCACAGCTTCTGAATAGGATTTTGATTTTTGGTTAACACACAAGTTCTGCGTGAAATCTCCTAGAAAGGGTATTATGTCTACAATGTCACAAAGACAACATTGCTAGTGATTAAAACGATCTCTGGCTGGTAAATTACATTTGGATGGGGAGAGACTATAAACATCTGAAAAGAACCCACACTTTGGACTTGAGTGTGATGACTTTTGTAATTGAGCATGTCGCCTAGAGGACACTGGACGCTGAAGCCATGGAATTGTAACAGGAGCTATTATTGGCTCCAGCGGGGCATAGAGCTTCTAAGCCTGGGCGACTCCTTCACCTGCTCAGCACCTTCTCTTGAATCTGAGCTGTCACTTGGGGATGAAGGGGAATGAAAACAGCTGCTGGACAACTGGACAAACAGCTGTGCAGACTGCTTCATAGTGGTGCCATGGTTGAGTCTAAAGCAGAAAGCCTGCTACTCCATCCTTCCTGTCCTACATCCTGCTCAGTAGCCTGGAACCAAATGTGGTCTGTGGTCGTCTGGTGAACTTTTGGTTGAGCCTAAGAAGATCTCCTTGCAGATACTCGCCATTTCTTAAAAGAAAATTGAGCTTTCCCATCTCTATATTCTTGCTCATGCCTCTTTCTGCAACTGAAAAGCTCCCACTTAGGGATCCTGCCTGGCAAAATTGCCCTCATCCTTCGTGGCCCAGCTCAAATGGTACTTCACAAAAACCTCCTTTGAGTCCCTCCCTCCTTAAGTGATCATTCCCTTCTTTGAAGCATCTTATAATGACATTTATCACACTATGCTTGTTAGCTCACTTAACCACTTAAGAATGAATTTACCAACATGTATTCTGGGAAATACATATGTGACCCCTAAAATATTCATCAATGGATGACTCGGTGATCAAATAAGTTTGGAAAACACCTCATACTACATGCCCCTCTGGAAGTGTCAGAGTACATTGTGACATTTCAAAGTTTCTACAGTTTAAAAAAAAGTCTAAATTTAATATATTACTTCCTAATTTATTATATTTTACAATGAGACATACAGTGATGGAAGAATACCCAGTATTATATCTATTAACACTTGGGAAAAGCTGTTTAAGAAGAATAGCATATTTCCCACAAATTAAAGTAGTAAGAGATTTCAGATGAACATGGATCTGAGCACAGCATCTTTATATGACGCTATTAAACTCTTATTCTCTCGTTAAAACTTCCTAAAAAGTAAAAAGCAAAGCAGCTGTGTGATCAAAATAACCACAAATTTCTGTCATTTCAACTCAGATGCATTACTTTTTATATATGGAATGACATTTTTCTAAGGCTTAGAATTCTCAGAGCATTGATAATCTTCTCTGTGACAATGACCCTGCCTGCTTGCTGAAACAGACTTTGACTTTCCCCCATTATCAGCCCAAAGCATAGGGGAGAATAACTAACACATGAGATTTATCAATACTAATTCTCATCCTTTTGGAGACATGTGGTTTTCTCTGTATTCTGAGGTTTACAACACCAAGAAATGCTTATACATGTATCACTCTTCATGAGAACAATATTTTGTATAAAACTATAGAATAATATTTATCTATTAGTACACAAACAAAAATAATTCATTCCTTACCGCTGTCTACTGATTTTTTTAAAAATTACCCAGACACAACTTTGAATATAATAGATTTTTCACAGTACTACCACAAAGCACTCTTTGTAGGAATATATAGAAAGCAATTTTCTACTGATTTAAAAAAAAAGAAAGGAATCTCTACATGATTTCTCTATGAGTAGTAACAGATGATAGCTGCTTTTTCTGTAAAGATGAAATGATTTTTCTGAAAATTGTATTCACTTTGACTTCCCAAAGGTATTGCAGTCAAAAATCCAAAGTAGAAAGATTTTCATTGTTAGCTATCCTTTAGATGGTACCATATGATAAAAATAATTTTCATAGGGTTCTGATTATTTATAAAGTGCATTCAAATCTGTTATTTTATTCAAATATAAAAAATAAGTGTTGGGCGGCACCTGTGGCTCAGAGGAGTAGGGCACCTGCCCCATATGCTGGAGGTGGTAGGTTCAAGCCCAGCCCTGGCCAAAAACTGCAAAAAAATTAAAAAATTAAAAAATAAGTGTTGTAAGCAAGTCAGACATTATTTTTAACATTTAACATAAGAGAGAAAACCAAGACTCAGAAAACAAAGAGATTTTCTCAAAGTTAATAAACTAGTAAATGATGGAGCCAGTAGGAAAACTGGTCCAGAATTCTAGAAACAAGGCATGCTATAACATTACTGAATGAGGGAAAAGCTTCTTTTACCCTATTCAGAGTGTGAGGAAAATGATGGATCGCCTGCCAAAGATAAAAGGTTCTTATCTAATAAACAGAACCAATGGTATCTTGGCAAATGTTTAACAACTAGTTCTTCAAGGCAAGCATGGGGTGGAGGGGGAGTTCAGATGTGTACCATTTGCCAATTTCTGTAGTGCAAATACTACCATATGGCAATTCTAAGCTGTCAGTGTTTCAAAAACTGCACAAAGTGCTCTTGAGACTGTCGGAACTGCACCGGCATGGCACTGAACCTACACAACCTTGCAATGGCATTTAATGACAACATTTTTGAAGGCTAGAGAACACTTAGCTAGCACTTATGAAGCATTTAACATATGCCAGACACTGTTCTAAGTACTTTACACTCATGAACATATTTATCCTCACAGCAATCCCATGAGGAAAATTCTACTATCCCCAGTTTACTGATGTGGAAATCGAGGTACAGATTGTTTAATTAATTTGACCAAAGTCACACAATGAATACATACAGGCAGTCCCCAGGTTGCAAACATCCGACTTGTATACCACTAGCTCTTACAAATGAATGGTATTACAGTAAGTCCCCAAGTTACAAACATCTGTTTGACTTATGACTTGCATCTCTGAATGCGAGTTATTACAGGTAATAGGTAAATTACCTGTTCCAACTTACATACAAATTCATTTTAACAACAAACCTACAGACATCACAAAATCTCAAAACTGCAGATGCTGGCATAGATGTGGAGAGAAGGGAACACTTTTACACTGCTGGTGGGACTGCAAACTAGTACGACCTTTCTGGAAGGAAGTATGGAGAAACCTCAAAGCCCTCAAGCTAGACCTCCCATTTGATCCTGCAATCCCATTACTGGGCATCTACCCAGAAGGAAGAAAATCCTTTTATCATAAGGACTCCTGTACTAGACTGTTTATTGCAGCTCAATTTACAGTCACCAAAATGTGGAAACAGCCTAAATGCCCACCAACCCAGGAATGGATTAACAAGCTGTGGTATATGTATACCATGGAATACTATTCAGCCATTAAAAAAAATGGAGACTTTACATCCTTTGTATTAACCTGGATGGAAGTGGAAGACCTTATTCTTAATAAAGCATCATAAGAATGGAGAAGCATGAATCCTATGTACTCAATTTTGTTATGAGGACAATTAATGACAATTAAGGTCATGGTGGGAGTGGGGGAAGGGGAGAGCAGAGAGAGAAAGAAGGAGGGAGGGGGATGGGGCCTTGGTGTGTGCCACACCTTTTGGGGGCAAGACATAATTACAAGAGGGACTTTACCTAACAAATGCAATCAGTATAACCTGGCTCATTGTACCCTCAATGAATCCCCAACAATAAAAAAATAATAATAAATAAATAATAAAAAAAAACCTACAGAGCCTACCTCATTCATAGCCCAGGGACTGCCTGTAGTAGAGCCAGAATGCTGACACAGCACAACAGTTTCAGAGCCCAGGCTCTAGACTCAGTATATGATTGTATGTACATAATGATAACAAAAGGCGTTCACTTAATGCAGGCAGTTCATATTCAGTGTTGCTAATCTTTATAGAACACAAGCATCATCTTCTTGCACCTTCAACACAACTACCTAGATTCACATCTAAGAAAAACACTAATCGACCAGATATTTGCTTCTCAGTCCAGATTGCCATGGACTTGTGCCTCTTCACTTTGCTCCAAGTGTGCTTCTGGCCACCAAACAGAACCAGACCATAGATCTCTCTTAATTGGTGATGCAGTGAATCTGAATAGGTCAAACTTCTTGATATACCCTGTGCCCCTTATTCACCAAAACACCTGCAGACAAGCATGCACAGAAAGCTTGTGATTAGCTAAAAAGAATTGCAACATTATTGGGGAAATATTATTCTTATCCATAGGAGCAAGTAAACAGTCATGGAAAAAGTAACAGGTGTTTGTCTGAGGGACACACCTGTAAGTTTCTGCCTTCCCCACCTCCTGTCCTTAGCTCCACCTTACTCTCTGAGAACTCCTCCTTCTCCAAACCATCAAAGTGTGCTTACCTTACTTCTTTAGTGAAACCCTACCCCACATCCACAAAGATGTCTCATCCTCCCACCCTACCCCAGGTAATTGGTGAGATAGTATGAAGTAAATATTATCCTCTTTCACAGTGGAAATGTAAGGACACTGAGCTTCAGGAAGTTCTTTAATGTATAAAGGGTACTAGTGAGAAACAGAGGCAGGACTCCTTTGTCTCCAAAACCAGACTTGTTACTAAACCACACACTCTTCTGTCTCGCCTCCTGATCGCTAATGCTGTAAAAAGGTTTTAAGAATGGAGGAAAAAGTATCCAATGTACTCAGCCCTACTATGAAACTAATTTATGGCTTTCACTTGAAAGCTATAACCCAGATATAACCCAAGAATGGGGGAAGGGAGAAAGGGAGGGGAGGGAGGAGGGAGTCGGTGGAGGGAGGGGGATTGGTGGGATTACACCTGCGGTGCATCTTACAAGGGTACATGTGAAACTTCGTAAATGTAGAATATAAATGTCTTAACACAATAACTAAGAAAATGCCAGGAATGCTATGTTAACCAGTGTGATGAAAATGTGTCAAACGGTCTATAAAACCAGTGTATGGTGCCCCGTGATCGCATTAATGTACACAGCTATGATTTAATAAAAAAATTAAAAATTTTTAAAAAAATAGAAGTGTTAGAAAACACTGCTGTGCCCCAAGGATTTTCTAGATGAGGTAGATATGGGCATACATAGGCTCTGCCTTCAAGATCACACCTGAGACAGAGTCAAAGACAGTTGTGATATACTCCTAAGTCAGCATTAGCACTATACACAGGACATTATGAGAGCATAAAGAGAAATAATCTGCCTGGAGTAACTGAGGAAGCTCTGATGGGAAGTGAAAAGAAGAGACAATCAGATGTACTATTCACCTTACTGCCCATTGGAAGGGTTTTTCTTTACCATTATCTTTCTGAGACAGCCCTAATTATAATTGTAAATGTGGTTAGAGCCAGTATATCATGAAAAACCATTTGTATCAGACCTTAATTTTTCTCTCCTTAGTCAACTAGTGATGAACAACTGCCCAGAGGTCATGAATGTAGAATGAGGAATGAAAGCAATGCAGGAAGAGAAGCTTCTATAGAAGGCCCAGCTACTCTTCATGCCTCTTCAAACCTAATCTCTTTATACCATTTCCACTTGAAGATGGAGTCCTGCTGCACACTCCCAGCTTATGCATGATGGGCTAGTTAACACACATCTCATGATGGGCAACCTAATAGCACGGGCACTTTGCCAGGTCCAGTACCAAAATATGAACTGTTTCTCCAAGAAGAATACTTATCTGAAGAGAATGTGGTTTGTTCCAAAACTCTAGAGGTCTACATTGTGATCCTCTTATTTTCTTAAGCCCATCTTTGAGACTACCCAGAAACTCCTTACAGAAGCCCTATTTACCACAGAATTTTGAACATTATTGGATCTTCTGCATTATATTCCCAATGGATAGAGCAGCTTGTGCTGCCATCTAGACTTCCTGAAGTGCCCTTTCTTTCTCTTTCCCCATTTTAATATACCATTCTTAATAGTTTACTAAATAAATATTTCACAGCAGAATATTCAACTGTAATATAGGTCGCATCCAAAATCCAAAGCATACCATCAAGTATTTTTAATGAATGTAGTTCAAGTGTTGTCAGGGTAAGGAGTCTGTCCACCTGTCACCCAAGCTAATCAATGAAGAGGGGATGAGGGATCAATAGTTTCACTTATATGTACAGAAAAGCCAGCAATTCTGGAGAACAGTGAAGACATCTCCTCAAACAGCTCTTCTGCCCTCCTGTTTCCCTTTGTTACTTTTATTCTCACAGTAAAAGTAAACGTTAGCAATGTTATCATTCATCATAGTATACATTAAACAGATTTTTCTTCATAGGTTACAAGGTTACCCGGTACTCCTCTATCTTAAAGTGGTTATATCTTCAAAGCATTTTTAATTTAAATTAAATTTATAGTTAGTCACTACTGTAGTCATTGCTATAGTTAGGCACTATAGTTAGTCACTTTAGTAGTCACTACTTTATTGAGTGTATTACTAAGTGTACTTGACACACTGGGTCCTTAACTGGCACTATGGTCTTTGGAGTGTCCAGTTTCTTAACATTTATTTATAACAGAAGGCCCTCTATGTGAAAAACCAACTCCATATGGTGGCACAGGAGTTTTGTATGTAATGGTCATTTAGGAAAATAGTGGCTGGCATCACAAGGTGCTATAACTAGTTTCACACTTTAGAAGGGATAATATGATGTATCGTAGATCTCTGGATCCCCAAAATCTGCATCACTTACCTTCTCACTCTGTCCATACAGGCTAAAGAATAATGCAAAGTGATGTGAAAGAGGAAGATGATAAAGAGCCTTCTCCTAAAACATTTAATTCTGAGCCCTTTTTTGTAGATTCTTGACACCATGAATCATTATTTAATCTCTTCGTGTATTTCTCTCTTTTTCCCCCTTATCTAACCTCACTGGTCCTTCATTTTAGTTAAAACTCTGGGCTGCAAGCAACAGAAATCAAAGTTTGGCTTAAGAAAAAAGAGAGAATTTATGTATAAAGTATGGACATCTCATAAATCCAAGAACATAAATGAAGAACTGTATGATAAATTGAAATGAGAAATTGGAAAGTCGTCAAAACCCTGGAAGAAATTTCACTCCATCATTTGTCTTTATTGGCTTCAGCCTCTTCCCTTCCCTCCCCTCTCCTTTCCTCCTCTTCTTTCCCCTCCCCTTGCCTCTCCTTTCTGCTTCCCTGTTCTCAAACCCCCTAAAAATTTGATTTTTCTGCTCCCAGTGTATTGGAAGAAAATGGAAAAAGAAGGCAGCCTCTACACAGCTTTCCAGTTGCTATCACTTCATTTTCAGCCTCTCTGAAAGAATAATTGATGATGTCTGAATATCCATTTTAAATATTCAGGAGGAGAATCAAATCAGCCCAGTTTGGGTCAGGTTTATATATTCTTCCAATCAAATACGTCAATGTACACAGGGGAGGGTCACACATCACAAACAGGAAGACAGAGACCAACCCTTGTGGAAAAGAAAGAAAATTTTCAAAGAAATTGAGTTAGGTTGACATCATACATAACTATCTACAAAAAATAGTTTTCTCAATGAAGAAGTTTTCTTTTGTTCATTCTAGACTTATGTTTTCTTCCTTTTACCATTGCTTTTGGATATTAAACAGACATCTATGCCCAGCTTATTTTACTACATTCTGAATTGACCCTGTGGAGATTTATGGAAGACAAGGAGATTTACATAGAAGATTGTGCAGATTTTTCACCCTATTTATAATATTTTATAATTAAATACGTATTTGTGAAAAGGAGATTGAACTGCAATTTCAACAATTGGAAAATTTGAGCACGTTGGAGGAAAAAATGATGACAAGGGTCAACATGTGGAAAGGAGCAGCCATTTGCCAGGTATCAGCTGTTAATATTGCATTATCCATCTAAAAATTGGAATCCAGCCTTTCTCTGGGGGTGCTGCCAAAAGGTATTGATCAGGACTTGTTTTTGTTATTTACACCTGCTCAAACTGGCTGACTGAAGTACACTATAAAATGTACTTTTTTATTAACTTTCAAAGCTTAAATTATTTAGTTAAAAATAATGTTAATTTAGGCCGGGCGTGTGGCTCACTCCTGTAATCCTAGCACTCTGGGAAGCCAAGGCCTGAGCTCAAAGATTTGGGACCAGCATGACCCAGAGTGAAACCCCATCTTTAGAAATAGCTGGGCGTTGTGGTGGACACCTATAGTCCCAGCTACTTTGGGAGGCTGAGGTAGGATTGCTTGAGCCCAAGAGTCTGAGGTTGCTGTGAGCTATGACACTAAACACTCTACCAAATGCAACAAAGTGAGACTCTGTCACTTTGTGTCAAAAAAATTTTTTCGCCTGAGCGACAGTGAGACCCCGACTCGTGAAAAAAAAAATGGAAAAACCCAGCCGGGCGCCGCGGCGAGCGCCTGTAATCCCAGCGGCTTCCGGAGGCTGAGGCAGCGGGTGCCCGCTGTCCGAGTCTGAGGTTGTGGTGAGCTACCACGCCCACTGCACTCTGCTCAGGGGCATAAGGTGGGACCCTGTCTCAACAAAAAAAAAAAAAAATTTTCTGTTAAAAAAAAAAAAGTGTTACTTTGTGACGTTTAACTCACAATAAGTTCTTCACTCCTAAGTATTCTTTCTCTGTCACTAAGTCTGGCAAGGGGCATTTCAGAAGAAATAATAACTCTCACAAAATAAACAGAGTGATGAAATTGAAGGAAAAGTTTGTGGCTCTTGGCTAACATGATTTTTGTGGTTTGGCGGTATATGAGAGAATTGGAGCGCTCTTCTTGTCATCTCATCTTTGAAGAGAACGTATCTGAGAAGTCTGATACAATCACAGATGAGAAGAATACCAAGATTAATCTGCCCTGAGGAATGGGACATGCATATCTTGGACAGGCAGCTAAATCTGTTTGACACACAGTCTGTGAATAATTTAAATCTCTGAGTACCTGAGGAAGTAACCACTGGCAGAGAAAATTGATGACCTGCAGGTGTGGTTTAACCTTTGTCTTACATGGACTTAGGATTGTTAATGATTTTGTATCTTAATATTAAAAATAAATAAATAAATACCTCCAAAAAGAGTGGAACATAACTAGGTGTGTCTGACCTCCCTTTTCCTCATGGCTGGCAACCCGGCTTCAAGAGTTTCTTTTCAGGGGAGGGGTGTCCCTTTGGCCAACGGGGGCCATTTTGTCAGCTGGAAAGGGGTGCTTAAAATTTTATCTTGGTTTGCATGCCAGTGTTTTTAGTACGGAGACCATACTCTGAAAAGCAGGGGCTTAGACCATGATTCATTATGATTGCCATTACTATTCCACTTCAGCCTTTTAAACAGAGATACTTTTAGGAAAGTGTCTTACAAAGGTACTTTCTGCCTTACCCACAGGTTAACATTGAGGAAATTGCCTATTAAATTATCCAGTGCCTCCTACATGAATCTTGATGTGATAAATTACAAGGTTAAAATTAGGGAAAACTCTGTTCCTCCTGAGAAACTTTTTTTTTTAATTATATATATTTTTTATTATTATTTTTGGAGACAGTAACCTCAAACTCCTGGGCTTAAGCAATTCTCTTTCCTCACCCTCCCAAGTAGCTGGGACTACAGGGGCGCACCACAATACCTGGCTATTTTTTTAGAGACAAGGTCTGGCTCTGGTGCAGGCTGGTCTCAAACTCATGAGCTGAGGCAATCCACCCGCCTTGGCCTCCCAGAGTGCTAGGATTACAGACATGAGACACACTGCCAGTCCCCTTCTGAGTAACTTTTAGATTTTTTTCCCATTTTTTTTTTTTTTTTTTTTTTGCAGTTTTTGGCCAGAGCTGGGTTTGAACCCCCCACCTCCAGCATATGGGGCCAGTGCCCTACTCCTTTGACCTACAGGCGCCACTCAGATTTTTTACTCTTTCATAAGGAAAACTAAGTAATTGATCCTATATCACTTTCTATTCTGGTCAGTAGGAAATTCCAAGCCAAATTTGTGGGAGAAATATAAGAACTTTTTAGAGCTATGAACCAGTGTGTTTGTGTTTTATATTTTTTCCATTTCTAATATATATTTCGGGCGGTGCCTGTGGCTCAAGGAGTAGGGTGCCAGTCCCATATGCCAGAGGTGGTGGGTTCAAACCCAACCCCAGCCAAAAATAAATAAATAAATAAATAAATGTTTTTAAATAATAATAATTTATATTTCACCTTGCACAGATTTTCCCATTTATAGCATTTTATAATTAAATACATATTTATGGAAATGAGATTGAACTGGAATTTCAACAATTGGCAAATTTGAGCAGATAAAAAAAAAAATACCCTAAACAGAAGTAAGTATATTCAGAGAGTTATTAATAATTAATGAGGCTGGAACAGAGAACTCAATAGATTAGCTAAACAACTTATAAACACTTGCAGTGATATGGGGGCTTACAGACATATTTTGTTGTTATAACACTAGTGATGGGAACTTAAGAGGTGAGATTCTAATGCCAAAGCACTATTGCCAATAACATACACTAGAATTCAATCCCCTGCTAGTTTCTCCTTTAAAGCAGTAAACACCAAAGTAGAAAGAGGGTATCTTATTTGTCTCCCTCTTACCATATTGTCTAATCTTTGGAAGCTGATATTTTGTAAGTATGTAAATGTTTCAGAAAATATTAGTAAATGAAGTTGTTTGTAACCTAAAAAAATTAATGTACTGCTTATCTTAAGACACTTATACACATCAGTAGCTTCTAGTTTTTTTTTCAATTACCAACGTGCATGGGTGTTCTCTTCCAAATCAGGGTGTGTTAAATGGATTCCAATATTACGTTCTTTGTTATTATAGCATAGTAACACAATTTGTTTCTCTCCTATGGTTTTCCAGATAGTTTCTGAATACATATTCAATGAATTCTTGAGCAATCAGAAAATGAATATTTTCTGAGCAAATATTTGATGCATTCTGTTTCTCAACTGGACAGTATTTGAGAAATAAACTGAATAAAACTGAATGACATTCTGTTTTTAAAGGTGAAATCATGGGAAGCTCATGTAGTTTCTCACTGACAGACATCTTATGAACCCACTCGGATTATTTGGGGGAAAAAAATACTAACACCTATGAACTGGAAGAGAAACTTGTGACTCCAAACTAGATAAACAAAGCTAAATTTTCCTGATTTGTTTCTGGTGTCTTGATTCATTTTTATATTCTCTACTGATGGTAGGCTCTATGGAGAAATAGCAACATATATAAAGAAAACAAAATTTCATCTACCAAAGAGGCAATAATAAATACAACAAGAGAGAGAATGCGTCAATTCAAACAGTTCTAGCAAATGCTACAAGAAGGCTAGCTAGCATGTTTCATATAATAAGGTAAGGTAGGTCACTGCTGATTGATATGATTAGTGAATGACTCATTGAGAAGTAGCATTTTATTTATTTATTTATTATTCTTTATTTTTGCAGATAGAGTCTCATTCTGTTGCCTTAGGCTAGAGTGCCTTGGCATCAGCCTAGGCAGCAACCTCAAATTCCTGAGTTCAAGTGATCATCCTGTCTCAGCCCCCCAAGTAGCTGGGATTAAAGGCACCCTCCACGATGTCCAGCTAATTTTTTCTATTTTTAGTAGAGATAGGGGTCTCACTCTTGCTCACACTGGTCTTCAACTTCCTAAGCTCAACAGCTCCTCCCTCTCAGCCTCCTAGAGTGCTAGGGTTATAGGCATGAGCCACCACACCCAGCCAGAGAAGGTAGCATTTTAGATGGATCTTAAATGGGCTTAGTTCAAAAACTATTATGACATGAGTCTCATGGAATATTTTATATATGCTAATTGGATAGAACCAACAATTGAACAGGCCGTTCTCAATATTCCTGCTTGTTATTATAATGTCAAGGAAAGCTTATTTGAGCAACAGAGTGAGTTTGAGGTTGCTATGAGCTGTGACGCCATAGCACTCTACCAACGGCGACATAATGAGACTCTGTCTCAAAAAAAAAAAAAGAACTTCGTTTAAAATTTACCATAATTCCCTCAATGAATCCCCAACAATAAAAAAAAAAATTTACCATAATTAACATTTTTGAGCACTTACTATAAGCAAGGAACTCCTTTAAGCACCATCTAAATGTATCATTTCATTCAATCATCACAACAGCCCTATGAGGCAGGCATTATTATCAATGTCTGTTACAGAGAAGCTGAGGCATATATAATAATTTAGAGCTTGCCCGAGATCATCCATTGATAAATAGAAGAGCTGGGACTTGAGCTTGATACAGAAAGTCTATGCCTTTTTTTTTCAGGGTCACAAAGAGAGATTTTTATTTAAGAACAAAGAGAAAAGTTCAGAGCACTTCCAAAGAAAGTTGAAAGTGGGTCCCTCTCATAGAGGAGAGAAGGTAAGAGGGACAAGTCTACGCCTTTAATAACTAAGCTCCTTAGACAAAATTCTGTAGATGGGAAACCGTATCTATTAACTGACTTTGGTATTTTAAAAGCCCACTTTATAAATTCTAAAAATAAATATGGATTATTATTTATTCAATTGTGCTGACTCACAAATCCAATGTGACTTATTCTTGGGTTGGGTAAACAATTATTGAGCTGGTGTTGATTCATGCTCTGGAAACTACACGAAAATATCTAAGAAGCAGTAGATCTTGAGGGAAGCTGGAGCCAAGTTGGTAGGGATGGCTGGTGGCGGGAGCTCCAGGACAGCGCACAGGCGGGGCCAGAGAAGGGCGGGCCCTTTTTTTGGAGGAACCTGCTTCCCGAAGAGAGGACAGCAGTTAGGGGCGGACCAGGCACCCGGCGCCGGCGGCTGCGAGGGAGACCGGGAAAGCGGGAGTAACTACAGGTAAGGTCCAAACTCTAAGGGGGTTCGAAATTGCCACCTTTTTCGTGGAGATTCTTTTCTTCATATTTCCTTACAGCGTCCTGGGCTGGTACAGGGTTTTGCCTCAGCCACTTCTCTCACACCTGCAGGTTCTCGGCTCACACCCTACCTTTCAGTTGGGCCCTTAAGATGCAGGGAACTCTGAGCGGTGACACTCAGGCTTTAGTTCTGAGGAGAATTCCTGAAGGGAGGCTAGGAGGAGAGAAGAGGAGGTGACCCGAGTGGTGTGGAGGGTGGGGGAGACACGCAGAGAAGGTCTGAATGATTTGCAGTCGGGGAGGCCTGGACTCAAGCCAGCGGGAAGGAGGACAAAGAAGGAAATGGAGTTGTTATTTGCATGTGGGGATGGTTGAGGCTGTGTCTTGAAGGTCACAAATCGGTCTCTGCTACTCACTGAAGAATTTGACAAGCGCTGAATCACTAGCTTGCCGTCTAATTCCACCTAGCAAAAAGACCATATCCACTGAAAGGATCTTGACCTAGGAAATTGGAAGAGAAGGCAATGAAGACACAGAGAAATGAATTGGCTGGCTCAGCCAGTGTAACAAAAGGGCGAGCATGCAGTGATAGCAAGTGAAATATTAGTGATGGTTTTATAAGGAATAACAGCCCAAAGATTTTATTAGGGGAAGGAGTTGAGAGGAAACCAAGCTCAGATTATAATGCATTTAGTTCAAGAGCCAGATTCTGAGGCAAAAACCTAGTTTAATGTTTTTATTTAAAGTGTTAGGTACTAAAAAGAAAAATATTGGAGGTGGAAGGATTTTGTATTAACTACTTCAGATTACTGTACAGTTCTATCAAAGAATAATGGCAATATAAAATAGCGATGGATTTAATTTTACCCTAAAAGGAATTTTACTGTATTATGGGAGGCTATTACAATTTTTTATTTTTTGCTATAAAGACCAAATGTTAACTATTTAAGGAATTTTATTTATACTTTCACTTGCATATGTGATACAGAAGATAAAATTCAATAACCTGAAAATACATAGCTAAAATTCTGTCTTAAATTTAAAAAAACTGTTAGTAGTTGCTAATGCAAATATAATATAAAAAAGAAGAAAATATGATTTCTTGATATAGTAATATGTTGGGAGACAATGTCTGTTTTAGTGTACTTCCCTTTAAATAATAATACGCCCCCAAGCAGTTACTGCAGGAATTTTGTGTACTTTTTACTTTGGAATAGTTGCCACTTTCATACACTATATTTTGGCTCATGCTCTTTCCTCAATCTAAAATACCTAAATTTCAAACTTGTATTTTCCCCTTTCTTTTTGCTAAAGGGAATCTAATGGCAGCTGCCTCATACTTTCAGATTGCATTAGTCCTAATTTGTTCTAAATAATCACTTACCTCCTTATGTAAATACTGGCTACTCTAGAAAGTCAATTTAACTCATCCATCTTGACTGGATAAGTCTGGAATTCTGAAGAATTTCTTATGATTGGTTTCATAAGACTAAAACTGAAACTACTCTTCACTTTAATAGCTGGCTATTCCCAAAAAGTCAATTTTACACAAAATTGTAAGAGGCTAGAAATACAGAGAGATTGCTTTATGAACATAAATTTCCTTATGTCTCCTGTTTATCGAACAGGTTATCAAACAAAATATAAAATATATGCATACTACCAGAAAATATTTGTGGTGCAATCATTAAGCAAATATTTTTAACATCTTAAATCAGGACTAAAAATCACACTTAAAAATCATGCCTCAGATTTAATTAATGTATCAGCTTTTAAGCCTAGCCAAGAGACTTAATGGCAAAGGGATGAATGGTGGCAATGGCATTATTCATTTTGTTGTGTGTTAAGATCAAACAATTTCTGCATAGGCACATCACTGCACTAATTTTAAATTTGTTTACAGAAACAAATCTAAACAAATTGACTGGATGGGAGTGGTAAATGGTAGAGAATATTTGATGCATTTGACCATTATTGATACTGGGTATAACAAAAATTCTCTGAGTGCAGTGGAGTTCAAATAGGTGCTCCATGAGTAGAATACAGAAACTCTAGTGGTTGAGTTATGACCACTATTCTGATATATTAGATCTTAGTTATGTATTTATTTATTTATTTTTAACTCTACTCTTCAGTAGTTTCAGGAATGGATAAAAGCAGTGAAGGATGTGTGAAAAAGATTAGCAATGTGAATCTTGACAAACTGATAAATGACTTCTCACAAATAGAAAAGGTATGTAAAGATAGCAACCAATTCTAATAAATAAGGGGAAAACGAACAGATATTGCCAGTGAAAGAAGTTGGAAAGAAAGAAAAGTCTACAAAAAAAATGAGCAAAGTAACAATGACAGTGTATTTTGCTAAGTTCTTCCTCTCTCAGTTTAAAAATATGTATTTAAAATATATCTTTTCTTGATTCGTGTATTAACACATCAAAATGTTTCTAGAGTGGGGGAACAAATAATTGCTCTACTTTTGCAAAATTCGAAGAGAAAATACATGTAAGTAGTCCCCCCTCCATCCAGGGTTTTGCTTTTTGCAGTTTCAGTTACCCAAGGTCAACAGCAGTCCAAAGATATTAAATGGAAAATTCTAGAAATAAACAATTCAGAACTTTTAAATCGTGCATCATTCGAGTAGCATGATGACATCTCACTTCATCCCACCCTGTCCTGCTCAGGATGTGAATCACCCTTTTGTCCAGCATATCTAGGCTGTGTAGACTACTTGCTTATTAGAAACTTAATAGCTGTCTTTTTTTTTTTTTTTTTTTTGTAGAGACAGAGTCTCACTTTATCGCCTTCGGTAGAGTGCCGTGGCGTCACACAGCTCACAGCAACCTCTAACTCCTGGGTTTTTTAAGCAATTCTCTTGCCTCAGCCTCCCGAGTAGCTGGGACTACAGGCGCCCGCCACAACGCCCAGCTATTTTTTGGTTGCAGGTCAGCCGGGGCCAGGTTTGAACCCGCCACCCTCGGTATATGGGGCCGGCGTCTTACCGACTGAGCCACAGGCGCTGCCCAGAAACTTAATAGCTGTCTTAGTTATCAGAAGGGTGATTATGGTATAGTAAGATATTTTGTGAGAGAGAGAAACCACATTCACATAACTTTTATTATAATATATTGTTACAATTGTTCTGTTTTAATACTAGTTATTTTTAATCTGTTACTCTTCCTAGTTTATAAATTAAACTTTATCATAGAATGTATTATAGGAAAAAACTTAAATATTGTCAGGTATCCACTGGGGGTTTTGGAAGGTATCCCCTGCAGATAAAGAGGAACTATTGTACTTAAATGTCCAGAATGTCCATAACTAAGGAATAGTTTTAGTAAGAATTAATGTAGACATATCCATTAATCTCTTATCAGTATGACTAATGTTTCTTTTTTAGTCTTTCCTATTTTTCTGTTCCCTTTCCCTTCTCTCTTGCCTCTCTTACAGTCCCTCTTCCCCCTCTGGACAAATGGTAGATCAAACCTATAAGGGTATATTGGGTTTTCCCCCTCCTCTGCCATGGGAAGGAGTAGGGATGGCTATTGAAAAAATGTAAGAGGATAAATTAAAGATTTAGAGAGGGAGTTTGTGAAGCAGTCATGGGAAGAGGATTGATACCTCTATTTTCTCCCCTTTACTCATCATTCTTCTTTCTTCCTTCTTTTTCCCAGCATACACACCAAGAAAATGCCATAATGAAAAATTTTTCGTGGTGATGGGTAGCTATGAGCTTTTTTTAAACAATGATAAGATAGAGAAGAAGATAAGTACTGTTGCTTGGGAAAGGAATTAGTGCAATGCTTTGGAGATTAATTTGGAAACATCTATCATATTCTTAAACATTTTAAATAAGAAATAATCACTCATTTTCTGATTTGATAATGGCATTGTGATCATATTTCAAAAGTGTCTTATCTCTTAGAGATACATATGAATGATAATATTTACAAATGAAATAATGTCAGGGAGTTGCCTTGAGATAAATTCAGAAGTAGGCTAGGAAAGTGGGTAAAGATATGTATGACATAAGACTGTTCATGAATTGAACAAACTCTTTAAAGCTGTTTGAAGAGTACATGGAGGCTTATGATATTATACACAAAGATACCAAGTAAATATGTTCAAGAATGTTTATTTGTTGTCTGTTATAGAAAAAAGAAAAAGGTACAAACAACCCAAATTAGTCAATAGGAGACTAATTGAAACTTAATGCAACTATTAAAAAGAATGAAGTAGATCTATTTATGCTTATGTGACATCATTCCCCAGATAATAATGCTAAGTGGAACAGCCGAGATGCAGGACAGAATATAGTATGATCTTTTTCTATAGTGTATACTCATAAAATATTTTTGAAGCATATAGAAGGAATTGTTACTATAGGACTGTGGATTGAACAGTTGGAAAGAAAGGGGTTTAAGTTAGGTCATAGCTTTACTTTTCATACCTTTACTTTTGATTACTATTAATCTGTTTTAATATTTTACCATATTACATTTAAAATTAAAAATCAAAAAATGGACTTATTTAAAAATACAGTCCTATATTTTCACTCAACAATGGTGATGTATTTTGAGAAATGTGTCATTAGGCAATTTCATTATTGTGCAAACATCATAGAATGTACTTAACAAATCTAAATAGTTTAGGCTCCCTCACTCCTGGGCTCTATGGTATAACCTACTACTTCTAGGCTACAAACCTGTATAGCATGTTTTGTGCTGAATACCACAGGCAAATGTAACACAAACGTAAGTATTTGTATATCTAGACATTGAAAAGTATAGTAAAAATACAGTATAAATGATGAGAAACAGTACATCTGTATAAGGCAGCTACATTATAATCTTAATGGTCTGATATAAATGGGATCCATCTTTGACTGAAATATCATTATGTGGCTCATGACTATATATGCCAGATTTAATTATTAGATTTTCAGGTAGTAAATGATTTGCATTTTCATTATTTTTCATATTCTTAGTAAAAGAATAAAAATAATAGCATTAATTTTGTAATAATTTACATTCTGTTTCTTCTATAGAAAATGATAGAAACCAGTGGAAAGAACAATATACTGGATATTCAGTTGGAAAAGACTAATAGTTTATTAAAAGTAATGCAAACAAAGGAGGTCTCAATTAAAGAAGGTTAGTTCTTTGCTGCCTGAGGAAATACTAATTCTAATGAGAGTACTTTTTAGCTTAAGAGTGGTTAATATTACACCATACATTTGTAAAGTGTTTTAAATTCATATAGAACTTTCCAGACTATCATCTCATTTTATTCTTATTATGACAGCACAGGTATTATTACTCTACTTCACTAATGAAGAGACATAGAATAAAAGTCAAATAATCTGTCTCATTCTCCCCAGCTAAGATATGCACATCAGGGGCTCACTACAGGCCTATAAACCATGGGGAAAAAGTTGAATTTCTACTTCATAATTACAGCAAAATAAACGTCAGATGCATTTGGAAATTTTAGTTTAAAAATAAAGCCATATGTTTTCTTTCTCTGTCAACCAAGATGGCTTTAGAAGCAATAATATTTCAGTAGCAATGTACCTAATGTCTAGAATATATCTTGGTTTCTAATCTTATTCTCTAATAAATATTAGAGAAATGGCTGATTGTAGGACTGGGATAGGAAATATATAAGATAAGCTTGAAGCTTCTTGTAGGGCCAGAAAGTGAGAAAGCACTCAAAAAGAAATGAAAAATACTCAACAATGATGGGAAAATGTCAAAAGGGAGGAATGAGAACTAAAGGAATCTGAATCATGACCCAAAGAATAAAAGAAATATCCATGAGTCCATACTGATATAAATAAATGATTTAATAAGTAAATAATTGGGGATGGAGGGACAAATATCCTGTGCGGAAGAATTCCAGATAACTTGCGTAGGTAATTTGCCCACAAAGAGAAAGAGCACGTCTTCACATACATTGAGTATGGGCTGAATTTACTGACTTTCTAAACTATAGTGAAGAATATAGTATGGAAAGGGTGGGGCTGGAGGAAAAGTAACTACAAAGTAGAGAAACCTAAAAAATACCTATCTCAGCCACAGGATCAAAGTCAACATCAAAGGTTATCACCTTTGATGATATCATGTTGATAGTATATATCCTTGATTATAATAAGATAAAAATGGCACTTTACCTCTGTGGTCTTCCTTCCTAAAACCCATACCCAAGTTTAGTAATAATGAGATAAACATCAGAAAAATTCCCATACAGGAACATTACAAATTACCTGATTAGTATTTGTTAAAGCTATCAAGGTCATCAAAAATAAGGGTACAGGGAGGGTGGGCAGAGGGAGGTTGATTGGTGGGATTACACCTGTGGTGCATCTTACAAGGGTACATGTGAAACTTAGTAAATGTACAATATAAATGTCTTAACACAATAACTAAGAAAATGCCAGGAAGGCTATGTTAACCAGCATGATGAAAATGTGTCAAACGGTCTATAAAACCAGTGTATGGTGCCCCATGATTGTATTAATGTACACAGCTATGATTTAATAATAATAAAATAAGGGTACATGTGAAATTTACGAGGTGTAGAATATAAATGTCTTAACACAATAACTGAGAAAATGCCGTGAAGGCTATGTTGATGAAAGCATTTCAAATTGTATGTAAAACCAGCACATTGTACCCCATGATTGCATTAATGTACAGAGCTATGATTTACTTTTTTAAAAAAAGTGTTTGTTGCATAAAAAAAATAAATAAATAAAATAAACTGAGAAACTGTCACAGCCAAGAGGAGCCTATGAAGACATGACAAATAAACACAATGTGATATGGTAGACAGGATTCTAGAATAGAAAAAAGACATTGGGTAAAACTAAAGGAATCTGAATATATATTTTAATTAATACTCACATATGAACATAGGTTCTTAACTGTAACAAATGTACTATACTAATGTAAGATATTAACAATAGGGTAACTAGGCAAAACTACTCAATGTCATCCCAATTTTTATGTACATCTAAAACCACCCTAAACATAGTTTATTAAAGGTCAAAAATTAAACTACAAAAAAACTAGAAGAGAATAGAGATTTTTTATTATTATAACAGAGAAGGCCTTTTAAGTGTTGACACAACATGTAAAAGTGATAAAAGAAAGAATTTATGTGTTTGACTTTTTAAAAAATTAGTAGGCGTATTTTGTAGCAGTTTTAGATATACCGAAAAAATTGAACATACAAAGTTCTCATTATTTTACCCCTTCCAAATTCTGTTATTAACATCTTGCATTATTATTACAATTGATGGGACAGTTGATACATTATTATTAACTGAAGTCTATAGTCTACATTAATGCTCACTTTTTGTGTTGTCCATTCTGTGGGTTTTAACAAATGTATAATGACATGTATCCACCATTGCAATATCATACTAAATGATAGTTTCACTGCCCTAAATAATCCTCAGTGCTCTATTTATTCATATTTCCTTCCCTTTTTTCTCCTGCTCCCCTAGTAACTACATCTTTCTACTGTTTCTATAGTTATGCCTTTTCTGGATTGTCATATCATTGGGATCATACAAAATGTAGACTTTTTAGATTGACTTCTTTCAATATTTTTTATATATTTTTGAAACAAGTCCAGTACCTGATATGTTTTGTAAAGATTTACTCCAGTCTTTTGCTTATCTTTTCATTCTCTTGTGAATATTTGAATTTTAATAATGGAAAAACTTCGTGTAGTGAAAAAAAAAGAAGAGATATAAACCAAGTAAAATAGCAAAATAGTTAAAGAACATAATCCAGTAGGTAACAGACAAGGAAAATAGAATAACTTGTAAATATATGAAAAGAGGTTTGAACTCTCTATTTAAAAATTTTATGTGAGCAATCTGATATGGATCAGCAAGAGAGGCCAGTTCAGCAATGGGCAGGAGGACCAACTGTTCAAATGCACCATCTCCTTCTCCTTAGAAAAACTGTGGAGGGTGGAGCAAGATAGTGGAATAGAGACATCACCTTTCCGGATATTCATGGTGAGACAAAAGAAAGTGGTCTTCAGCCACCTCTGGCTGTGTAAATTTGCGTAGAAACATCACTCTGAGGGCACAGTGAGCAGGAGACTTCAAGAGCCTACAAGGAGGTCTGGACTGAGAAAAACCAACCTGGAAGGCAGAGTGCATGGTACAGGCAAAGTCTGGCTTTTTATGAGGGTCTGGGGACAAGAAAGTGTTGTCCTGCAGTATTTTGATTTTGGACTGGGCTGCTCACTGGAGCAGTGAGTAGATTCGAACAGCATCCTGCAGCTAGGGTTGAATGTCAGGCAGGATGATCCTCCCCTCAGTTTGGCTGCTGGTAGGGCCACACCATTGTGGAATGACTGCTTGTGTGGGAAGGTTAGTCTTAGGATCCTAGTGCATGACTGGCTCTAGTGTGCATGCTGAGCTTAACCAGCCATCCTTGGGGTGAGCTGAATGGACACCACACTGCCCAGGAGGACCACTTTGTTGTCAGGACACTGTCTGATGGACCTCCTGGAAATACTGGCAAGAGATTTGGAACCCCAGTCCTGTGAGGACTGAATTCTGACAAAGTGACCAGACCCAGATTGAATCCAAAAAAGTCAGGAAGGTAAGATCCAGTCTCCTTTGCAACTAGAGAGTAGTTTCTGACCCCCATCATTTATGGTAAATCCACAATGTGTTCTCTGGCTCCTAACGATCTGCTGTTAGGAGATATTTTGCAATACACACACACACACACACACACACACACACACACACACACACAGTGTCCATATTTTGTGTACACTTTACAATGTAAATTTCAAATTGCAAATGAACTTCATGCATACACTGTATATTGTTCTACATTTTTGCTTTTTTCAATTTTTTCCTTGTTTTTTTCTTTTCATTTTTTCCCTTTTTTTGTAGTTGTTTGGTTTTCTTGTTATTGGTTTGGATGTATTTTTTTTTCTTTTTTTTTCAATAGCAAGTGCTTCTCCACTTTTGTTACAGTTTTCTGCCCTTTTTATTCTTTCTTTCTTTTTCATTTCTCTCATTTTTCTCTCTTTTGGTGGAGATTTTTCTACTTTTTTCATCTTTCCCACATAAATTTCTCATATGACAGCTAAGATATCTCTTTTTTTCTCCTCTATATCTTACACAATTATATTTTTATCTATTTTTATTATGTTTTCTGTGTGTTTTCTCTTCTCTGAGTGTTGGGGGGTCACCTCATTAGTCTGGCTCACAGAGGCCACAAGCTCACTGCCTGGATTGTGTGTCTACCTTTGGCCTTTGGAAAGAAGGTATTGTAGGTACCCACTGCTGATTTCTTTCTATATAAGGAAGAGGTTGGATCTTGCTTTTGCCCAAGCTGGTAAGGAGCTCCTGACATCAAGAGACGCACTCAGCCCAGGCCCCACAAAGTCCTGGAGCTGTGAGTGTGGTTAAAGCACCCCAACAACTACCACCATTTCTCCTGTCACTCTCTTCTCTCTTATTGTCATTTTTCTCTCCTTTTCTTCAATTCTTTCCTTTCGCCCCCACCCCTCTTTTTCTTTTTTTTTTCTTCTTCCTCTTTTTTCTTTTCTTTTTCCCTTCTCACTCTTTACCCTTATTCTCCTTTTGGCCTTATACCAAAAGATCACATCAACACTTAAGCTCTGAGACAGATAATTTAAAGTGAAAGAGATAGTGAGAGGGAAAAAGTAGGGGAAGGAAGTGAATAAAAAGAAAACACACATGAGGAGGAGCTAACAGAAAAATTCTGGCAACATGAAAAACCAGAATAGAGCAACCCCACCCAAGGAGTCATGAGGTAGCTACCACAGAGGATTCCACCTATAAAGAATTAATGGAAAAGATAGAAAGGGAATTTAAAATATGGGTGGCAAAACAATAAAGGGAATTGACAAGAAAGTGGAAAAACAATAAAAAAATGGACAAAGGATATGAAGAATATAGAAAGGATATGGTGGCTCTTAAGGAATTTTAAGAAGTCAATCAGGGAAATTAAAGATGCAGTAGAAAGTATCAACTGATTAGGCCATGGAGAAGAAAGAATCTGAGAGCTAGAGGATAAAGCTCTTGAGCTAACCCATGCAGTTAAAGAGGCAGAAAAGAAGAGAAAGCAGAATATTTACTCAGAATATTATGGGACTTCACAAAGCACTCAAACAAAAAATTATAGGTATTCCTGAAGGGCAAGAAGGAGGTGCCAAAGAATGGAAGCCCTACTGGAGGATATCATAAAAGAAAACTTCCAACTATAACTAAAGATTCTGAAACACTCCTTTTAGAGTGATCGAAATTTGGGTTGTCTGAACACATATAGAACATCTCCAAGACACATTATAATGAGACTGTCCAAAGTCAAGATGAAAGACAAAATTCTGCAAACATCCAGGAGCAAGCACCAATTGACTTACAGGGGCAGATTCATCAGATGACAGCAAGTTTCTCAGCTGAAACTTTCGAAGCCAAAAGAAAGTGGTCAGCTGCATTTAACCTTAAACAAAATAATTTTTAGGCCAGAATTCTGTATCCTGCTAAATAAAGCTTCAAAGTTGAGGAAGAAATCAAATCATTTGCATATGTATAAGCACTGAAGACATTCACAAAATGACCACTTCTACAGGAAATACTTAGACCTATTCCCCACACTGGCCATCACACAATGAACCAGCAGCAAAGTAAACACAAACTAAAAAACAGAACCTTTTATCCTTTGTGCCATTGTGGAAGGCACAAAGGATAAAACTCAGCAATGGATCCTCTCAAAATAAGATGAATAGAACTCCATACTTATCAATTCTCTTTAATAAATATTAATGGCTTCAATTCCCCACTGAAGAGGCACAAGGTAGCTGGATTTTAAAAAGCACAAGCTATTCATATGCTGTCTCCAGGAAACACACCTAACCATGAAAGACAAAACTAGATTAAGGGTAAAGGGATGGAAAACAATATTTCAGGCAAATGGAAATCAGAAAAAAAGGAGGATTTGCAATCTTATTTTCAGATACAACTGGATTTAAAGTAACTAAAGAAAGACAAAGATGGTCACTTTATACTGGTCAAGGGAACAATACCTCAAGAGATGCACCTAACTTAAATGCTACCAAATTTATGAAACAGGCCTTGATTAGTCTGAGCAATATGATATACCATAACACCATAATATCCAGGGACTTTAACACCCTTCTGGTTGAACTGGACAGTTCATCTAAACATAAACTCAACAAAGATATGAGGGACTTAAATGCAACCCTTGAACAAATGAGCTTAATAGACACACAGAACACACCATCCCAAAGCTGAGGAATATACATTCTTTGCATCAGCATATGGGACAGACTCCAAAATAGATCATATCTAGGTCTCAAATCAAACCTCAACAAAATTAAAAGAATTGAAATTATACCTTGCAAAGATGGCCAACTGGTAGCAACCCTTGCCAGAGGCTCCTGAGCAGAGGAAGAAAAACTGGACAGAATCAGACTCTATGAAGTCAAAGACGGGGAGCTGAGGCAAGAAAAAAGTTTGGCAAGCTGTAACTCCAAGGAAGAGCATTCAAGAGTTACAGGTATAAAGCCTATTGACTAGAGGATGGGAAACTCTCATCCTTGGGTCTCCCCCAAGCAGGAGGCCTGCCGCAGGCTATCTGCGAATGAGTGAGAACAATAGATCTCTCATTTTACCTCACTGGAGAGAGCTGCTAAACTCCAAGTCTCTTTCTCCAGGGAGGTCCCACTTATGAACCTAGACACCACCCCGCCAGGCATAAAATTAAACAGATATTTTCCCCCACAAGTTTAAATTCCCAGTCCATCCTTTCCTCCTTGCGTGGCAGTCTGAAGTTCTGTCCCCTGCAGAGCATAGAGTGTTTGGTCTTGTCCTGAGAGATCTGGGCATAGTGTGGACCACCAACCATCAGGACAGAATCTGACTAATGGGGAAGAAAGGGTGTAGGAAGAAAGGGACACTAGGTGGGAGGAGGAACAGTTCCCTGATTATGACTATGCCCAACCAGTGGTAGTGTTGACCCTTCGTTCAGGCTGTGTCTGGTGGGATGGGGGTCCAGAACCCCTGGTTCTGACTGCACCCACAGTAGGAGAGTGGTTGCCATGTGTGGACTGAGTTTGGCTGACAGGGCTGGTCCCCAGCCCCTGCTGGGCCTGCGAGCAGAGGTTTGATAGGCATGCACTGCAACCTGAGAGCAAGGGTGTGGTCCCTGATTCCAACAGAACCCTCAAGCACTGGCTTACTAGGTGTGAACCAAGACCTGAGAGCTAGGGCATGGTCCACTGTCTCTAGTGGGGCTGCTGAGCAGAGGCTTACCAGGTGAAGACTGAGACCTGCAGGTGGAGTGCAGTGCCCTGACTCTAACAGAGCCTGCAAACAGAGGCTTGCCAAGCAGTGGACTGAGACTGAAAGGTGGGTGTGTGGTCCCCTGACTCCAACTGGTCTAGTGATCAGAGGCTAGCTGTGTGTGGACTGAGAACAGAGGGCAGGCCTGGTGTCCTGACTCCAACAGAGCCTGCGAACAGAGGCTTGCCAGGCAGTGGACTGAGACTGGCAACCAGAAGCATGGTCCCCTGACTCCAAATAGTCTGGCAAGCAGAGGCTAACTGTTTGTGGACTGAGACCGGAGGGCAGGGGCATTGCCTCTGGCCCCAGCTGAGCCTGTGAGCAGAGAAGTGGGCAATAGTGTGGACTGAGTCTGGCAGGTGAGAGTGTGGATCCCTGTCTCAATTGTGCTATTGGAAACCCTTGAATCCCTCTTCGTTGGGTAGGGTTTGCACTGTCTGAGACAATTTGGTTGGAACCTGTGTCTGGGGCTGTCCACTCAGTGACATTCTGAGGTTGATCTTCGAAGTTCTGTAGCAGAAAAGAACTGAAGGGTGGGGTCTGGGTGCTGTAGCTGTTTGTATCTCTTCACAGTCAAGATTTAAATCTAATACTGTGGTTTCTTAGTATAGGGTAGAGATTGACTGATATCAAAACAGAGCTAGCTTATGCTATCTGACCAAGTAGGTCCTCAGAGTCTCCAGCCAAAACTCTGAAAGGGGCCTTTGTAAGGTTGTAGGAGGGAAGCCACAATTACAAATCCTAGAGCTTTGGTTAGGGGCTATCTCTACTACCTGGGAACCCCAATTCAATCTCCCCTACCAGTTCTAATAACCAAACAGTGGAAAATAAACATGGTGTGGACCCAACAGAAGAACTCTGGCAACATGAATAACCAGAGTAGATCAACCACACACACACACCCCCCAAGAAATGATAAAGGGGATACAACTGAAGAATGCCATGCATAGACAAATGGCAGAAATGTCAGAAATCGAATTCAGAATGTGGATTGTAAATAAGATAAATAGAATGGAAGAAAAGATAGAAATTGAATTCCAAAGAGTAGTTCTAAAGTTGTCTCAAGAAATCAATGAATTCAAAGCCAAAGTCACCAAAGATATGGACATAATAAGAAAAGAGATAGCAGAGCTCAAGGAAAAGAAAAAGTTGAGGAGCTCCAAAATACAGTACAATCCCTCAGTAATAGAGTTGACCAGGCAGAAGAAAGGATCTCTGAAACTGAAGACAGAGCTTTTGAACGTTCCCAAACACTCAAAGAGGCAGACAAATGGAGAGCAAAAACTGATCATTCCCTGAGAGAGTTGTGGTATCACTCCAAAAGATCAAATATTTGTCTTATAGGAATTCCTGAAGGAGAAGAGGATGATCCTAAAGGTACAGATGCTCTACTCTAAGAAATATTGGAGGAGAATTTCCCAAGCATTGCAAGAGATACAGAACTTCACATAGCAGACAGTTTCAGAACCCCAGCAAGACTCAATCCAAATAAAGCATCTCCTAGACACATTGTGATTAACTTTGCAAAATTAAGATGAAGGAGAAAATTCTGCAAGCAGCCAGATGTAAGAAAAGCATCACCTACAAAGGGAGAAATATCAGAATAACTGCAGATCTCTCAGCTGAAATGTTTCAAGCCAGAAGAAGGTCATCGACCTTCAGTCTCCTAGAACAAAACAACTTCCAGGCCAGGATCCTTTATCCAGCTAAACTGAGTTTCATTTGTGATGGAGAAATCAAATACTTTTAATGACATAGACATATTGAAGAAATTTGCCATAACTATACCAGCTCTCCAGGATATTCTCAGACCCATCCTCCACAATGACCAGTGCAATGCTCTACTCCAAAGTAAACTTACCCAGAAATTTTTGAACAAAACCCAACTTCCACAGTGGTGAAAGGATTAAAAATGTCCACTACACATCTGAAAATCATGACACCCAAAACACAATCAGGTATATCAATTCTCTCAATGTGAATGGTTTAAATTGTCCTTTACAGAGTCACAGGCTGGCTGACTGGATATATAAACTCGAACCGGATATCTGCTATATACAAGAATCTCACCTTACCTTAAAAGATAAAAATAGACTCAGGGTGAAGGAATGGACTTGTATAATACAGGCAAATGGAAACCAGAAAAAAAGCAGGGTTTGCAATTTTAGTAGCAGAAACAATTGGCTTTAAACCAACAAAGATAAGGTCACTACATATTCATCAAGGGAAACACCCAACATGAAGAGATTGTGATAATTAACATTTATACACCCTACCAGAATGCTCCTCAATTTATAAAGCAGACCCTAATGGATATGAACAAACTTGGTATCTTCCTGCACTGTAATAGTTGGAGATTTTAACACCCCTTTGACAGTTTTGGATAGATCCTCCAAGAAGAAACTAAACAAAGAAATATTAGACTTAAACCTGACCCTAGAACAAATGGACTTTACAGACCTCTACAGAACATTTCACCCTAATAAAACTGAATAAACATTCTTCTCATCAGCCCATGGGTCATCCTCCAAAATAGATCATATCCTAGGACACAAGTCTAACCTCAGCAAACTTAAAAGTATAGAAATTATTCCTTGTATCTTCTCGGACTACCATGGAATAAAAGCTGAACTTAACAGCAACAGGAATGTTCATACTCACACAAAGTCATGGAAGCTAAATAATCTTAGGCTGACTGATAGCTGAGTCAAAGACGAGGTTAAGAAGGAAATCACCAAATTTTTGGAACAAAATGATAATGAAGACACAAATTATCAAAACCTGTGGGATACTACAAAGGCAGTCCTTAGAGGAAAATTTATAGCATTGGAAACATGCATCAAGAAAACAGAGAGGAAGCCAACAACTTAATGGATCATCTCAAGCAGCTGGAAAAGGAAGAATATTCCAACCCCAAACCCAGCAGAAGAAAAGAAATAACCAAAATTAGGGCAGAATTAAATGAAATTGAAAACAAAAGAATCATCCAGAAGATCAACGAAACAAAAAGTTGGTTTTTTGAAAAGATTAACAAAATTGATAAACCTCTGGCCAACCTAACCAGAAATAGAAAAGTAAAATCTCTAATATCATCTATCAGAAATGATAAAGGAGAAACCACAACAGACACTTCAGAAATTTAAAAAATCCTCAATGATTATTACAAAAATCTCTATTCCCAGAAATAAGAAACTCTGAAGGACAATCAGTGTAACCTGGCTTATTGTACCCTCAATGAATCCCCAACAATAAAAAAAAAAAAGAAAGTCTGAAGGAAATGGACCAATACCTGCAAGCATTCCACCTTCCTAGACTCAACCAGAAAGAATTAGAAATCTTAAATACACCTCTATCAACCACTGAAATAGCATCAACAATACAAAGTCTCCCTAAAAAGAAAAGGGAGCCAGGACCAGATGGCTTCACCTCCCAAATCTATCAAACTTTTCAAGAGGAACTAGTACCTATATTATACAACCTTTTCGAAAGCATAGAAAAAGAAGGAATACTTCCCAACACATTCTATGAAGCAAATATCACCCTGATATTCAAACCAGGAAAGGATCCAACAAAGAAAGAAAATTATAGACCAATATCATTAAAGAATATTGATGCAAAAATATTCAATAAGATCTTAGCAAACAGAATTCAACAACGCATAAAAAAAATTTTACACCATGATCAAGTTGGTTTTATTCCAGGGTTATAGGTTGGTTCAACATATGCAAATCTAAAAATATAATACATCACATCAATAAAATAAAAAACAAAGACCATGTGATTCTCTCAATTAATGCCGAAAAAGCCTTTGATAATATCCAGCATTCTTTCATGATCAGAATTCTTAAGAAAATAGTCATAGAAGGGACATTTCTTAATCTGATAGAGGCCATCTACAGCAAACCCACAGCCAATATCATATTGAATGGTGTAAAATTGAAAACATTTCCACTCAGATCAGGAATGAGGCAAGGATGCCCACTGTCTCCACTGCTTTTCAACATCATAATGGAAGTCTTAGCCATCACAATCAGGCAAGAGAAGGCGATCAAGGGTATCCAGATAGGGTCAGAAGAGATCAAACTCTCACTCTTCACTGATGATATGATCCTATACCTGGACAATCCCAGGGACTCAACTTCAAAACTCTTAGAAGTGATCAAGGAAAATACAGCAGCATCTCAGGATAAAAAATCAATACTTACAAGTCAGTAGCTTTTATATAAGCCAACAATAATCAAGCTGAAAAAACAATCAAGGACTCTATTCCTTTTACAATAGTGCCAAAGAAGATGAAATATCTGGGAATTTACCTAACAAAGGATGTGAAAGATCTATATAAAGAGAACTATGAAACTCTGAGAAAAGAAATAGCTGAAGATGTTAACAATGGAAAATATATCATGCTCATGGCTGGGAATAATCAACATCGTTAAAATGTCCATACTACCCAAAGCAATCTACAGATTTAATGCAATCCCTATTAAAGCACCATTGTCATACTTTAAAGAGCTTGAAAAAATAGTACTTTGTTTTATATGGAATCAGAAAAAACATCCAATAGCAAATACATTACTCAGAAATAAGAACAAATCAGGAGGTATCACATTATCAGACTTCAGGCTATACTATAAATCTATAGTGATCAAAACAGCATGGTACTGGCATAAAAACAGAGAGGTAGATTTATGGAACAGAATAGGGAACCAGGAGATGAACCTAGCTACTTGTCATTTGATCTTTGTCAAGCCTATCAAAAATATTCAGTGAGGAAAAGACTCCCTATTTAACAAATGGTGCTGGATGAACTGGCTAGCGACCTGTAGAAGACTGAAACTGGACCCCCACCTTTCACCATTAACAAAAATTGATTCTCACTGGATAAAAGATTTAAACTTAAGACATGAAACTATAAAAATACTAGAAAAGAGTGCAGGAGAACACTTAGAGAAATTGGCCTGGGAGAATATTATATGAGGAGGACCCTCCTGGGCAATTGAAGAAACACCAAAAATTCATTACTGGGATCTGATCAAACTAAAAAGTTTTTGCACAGCCAAGAGCATAGTAAGTAAAGCAAGCAGACAACCTTCAGAATGGGAGAAGATTTTTGCAGGTTATGCTTCTGACAAAGGTCTGATAACTAGAATCTACAGAGAACTGAAACATCAATAACAAAAGAATAAATAACCCCATTTCTATGTGGGCAAGAGACTTGAACAGAAACTTCTCTGATGAAGACAGGCACATGGCCTACAAACACATGAAAAAAATGCTCATCATCCTTAATCATCAGAGAAATTCAAATCAAAACCACTTTGAGATATCATCTAACTCCAGTAAGATTAGCCCACATCACAAAATCCCTAAACTACAGACGTTGGCATGGATGCAGAGAGAAGGGAACACTTCTACACTGCTGGTAGGAATGCAAGCTAATACAAACTTTTTGGACGGAAGTTTGGAGAAATCTAAAGGAACTAAAAGTAGACCTACCATTAGATCCTGCAATTCCTCTACTAGGTATATTCCCAGATGATCAAAAATTATTTTACAACAAAGACATTTGCACCAGAATGTTTATTGCAGCCCAATTCATAATAGCCAAGACATGGAAACAGCCCACGTGCCCATTGACCCACGAATGGATTAACAAATTGTGGTATATGTACACTATGGAATACTATGCAGCCATAAAAAAGGATGGAAACTTCACATCTTTTATGTTTACCTGGATGGAGCTGAAACATATTCTTCTTAGTAAAGTATCTCAATAATGGGGGGAAAAGTATCCAATGTACTCAATACTACTATGAAATCAATATATAACCACCTACATACTCATACAAATGGCAAAACATAACTATAGCCCAGAAAGAGGGAGGGAAGAGGAGAGGGAGGGGATATGGGAGCAGGGAGTGTATTTGGGGGGACCTCACCTAATATACATGATGCAATGGTACATTTCAAAACTATTAAGAAATGAGTATAATTGAGATGGATGTGTTAACTTAGTTCAATGGAAACATTTCACATTGTATATCAAAGCAATACCCTGAACCCCATAAATACATCAATATACAAAGTTATGATTTAATAAAAAATAATTTAAGAAAAAAGAAATTATACCTTGCATCTTCTCAGATCACAAGGCAATAAAGGTGGAACTCAATGCCAACAAAAATTTTCATCCCCACACAAAGGCATGGAAATTACATAAACTTACGCTGCATGAGAGCTGGCTTATGGAAGAGATAATGGAGGGAATTATTAAATTCTCCAAAGGTAAAAACAATGAATATTTACATGTAACGGAGGATTGCAAATCCTCCTTTTTCTGATTTCCATTTGCCTGAGATATTGTTTTTCATCCCTTCACTCTTTTTTTTTTTTTTTTTGTAGAGACAGAGTCTCACTGTACCGCCCTCGGGTAGAGTGCCGTGGCGTCACACGGCTCACAGCAACCTCCAACTCTTGGGCTTACGCGATTCTCTTGCCTCAGCCTCCCGAGCAGCTGGGACCACAGGCGCCCGCCACAATGCCCGGCTATTTTTTTTTTTTTTTTTGGTTGCAGTTTGGCCGGGGCCGGGCTCGAACCCACCAC
Organism: Nycticebus coucang; assembly: GCF_027406575.1. Taxonomy (NCBI): domain Eukaryota; kingdom Metazoa; phylum Chordata; class Mammalia; order Primates; family Lorisidae; genus Nycticebus; species Nycticebus coucang. Next base: position 160,341,011 of record NC_069780.1, on the reverse strand, counting down.
CCTCGGCCTATGGGGCCAGCGCCCTACTCACTGAGCCACAGGCGCCGCCCCCATCCCTTCACTCTTAATCTAGTTTTGTCTTTCATGGTTAGGTGTATTTCCTGGAGACAGCATGTGGATTCTCCAAACATAACAACAATGACTACTTTTGTAGTATCCTACAGGATACCAAAACCAAAGCAGTTCTAAGGAGGAAATTTATCACATTAGATGCCTGTATCTGGAAAACAGAAAGAGAACACATCAATAATCTAATGAATGATCTTAAGGAAATAGAAAAGGAATAGCAATTCAATCCCAAACCAAACAGAAGAAAAGAATAACCAAAATTAAATCAGAAATAAATGAAATTGAAAACAAAACCTCATCCAGGAAATCAATGAAACAGAAAGTTGATTTTTTGAAAAGATAAATAAAATTGACAAACCTTTGGCTAGATTAACTAGAAACGGAAAAGTAAAATCTCTATTAACATCAATCAGAAATTAAAAAGAAAAGTAACAACAGATAGGACTGAGATACAAGAGATTATCTCTGACTACTAAAATAAACACTATGCCTAGAAATTTGACAATGTGGAGAAAATAGACCAATACCTGGAATCACAACATCTTCCTAGACTTAATCAAAAGAAATAGATCTCTTAAACAGACCAATATCAAGCACTGAGATTGAAGAAATAATAAAAATTATTACAACAACAACAACAGAAAAGAAATCCTGGATCACATGGCTTCACACCAACCAGAATTCTATCAAACCTTCAAAGATGAGCTTGTACCTATACTGCAAAACCTATTTCAAAAGATTGAGAAGAAAAGAAAGGAAACTTCCCCATGTTCTAGGAAGCAAACATCACCCTGATTCCAAAACCAGTAAAGGACTCAACTAGAAAGGAGAACTACAGACCAATTTCACTAACTAATATAAAAGCAAAAATGCTCAATAAAATCTTAGCCAATAGCCTACAGCTACACATTTTAAAAATTATACATCACAATCAAGTAGGCTTCATCCCAGGAATGCAAGGCTGGTTTAACAAGTTTGTAGATGTAATTCACCATATTAATAGAAGCAAAAACAAAGACTATCTGACCCTCTTAATAGATGCAGAAAAAGCATTTAATAAACTTCAACCTCCTTTTCTAACAAGAAAAATAAGACCTAAGAATATAGTCATTGGTGGCATATTTCTTAAACTGATTGAAACCATCTACGACAACCTCATGGCTAATATCATACTTAATGGAGTAAAACTGAAAGCTTTTCCACTTGGGGCAGGACCCAGACCAGGATGTCCTCTATCACCACTACTATTCAATATAGTGCTAAAAGTTCTAGCAAATACAGTCAGGCAAGAGAAGAATATAAAGGGAATCCAAATGGAGTTAGAGCAGGTCAAACCCTTGCCCTCCAGTGAGATGATCTATACTTAAAAAACCCCAGAGACTCAAACACAAGACTCCTGGAAGTGATCAAGAAATACAGTAAAATCTCAGGGTATAAAATCAAATGTCCACAATTTAGTAGCCTCTGTATATGCTAGTAACAGCCAAGTTGAGAAGCTAATCAAAGATACAATTCCCTTCACACTAACTTCAAAGAAAATGAAATACATAGGAATGAAATACCTAATGAAAGAAGCTAATCAAAGATACAATTCCCCTCACACTAACTTCAAAGAAAATGAAATACCTAGGAACGAAATACCTAATGAAAGAGTAAAGGAAACTCTACAAAGAGAATTGCAAAACCCTAAGAAAAGAAATAGCAGAAGACATCAACAAATGGAAGAACATACCATACTCTTGCTGGGAAGAATCAACATTGTTAAAACATCTATTCTACCCAAAGCAATCTACAGATTCAATGCAATCTCCATTAAAATACCAACATCATACTTTGAAGAACTGGAAAAAATTATTTTTTCTGTTCTATGGAATCAGAAAAAAACCTGTATACCAAAGGCAATTTTTAGTAACAAAAACAAAGTCTGAGGTATCACTCTGCCAGACTTCAGGCTATCTTATAAGTCTACAGTGATCAAAACCTCATGGTATTGGCACAAAAATAGAAACATAAACATATGGAATGGAATAGAAAATCAAGAAGTGGAACCAATCTCTTATAGCCCTCTGATCTTTGATAAACCAAACAAAAGCATAAACTGGGGAAAAGAAACTCCTATTCAATAAATATTCAAGTGCTGGGAGTACTGGCTAACCATGTGTAAAAGACTGAAACTGGACCCTCACCTTTCACCCTTAGAAAAATTGACTCAATAAGGATAAAAGATTTAAATTGAAGGCATGAAATGATAAAAAAAAATCCTAGAAGAAAGTGTGGGAAAAGCTCTTGAGGTGTCAGCCTGGAAAGGATTTTATGAAGACTTCAGTGGCAATCGCAAACAACAATGAAAACAAACAAATGAGACTTAAACTGAGAAGCTTTTACATAGCTAAGGACACAACAATTAAAACAAATAGACAAACTTCAGAATGGGAAAAGATATTTGCATATTATGAATCTGACAAAGGCTTGATAACTAGGATCTATAGAGAACTCAAATTAATCAACAAAAAAAAAGCAAACAATCCCATCTATCAATAGTCAAGAGACATGAACAGAAACTTTCCTGAAGAAGACAGACAAATGGCTAACATATGTAAAAATGCTCATCATCTCTAATAATAAGATACATTATTATTAGTAAATCAAAACTACCCTGATATATAACTTAACCCCAATGAGAATGTCCCACATCACAATCTCCCAGAGTTGTAGATGCTTGCCTGGATGTGGTGAGAGAGGGACACTTTTACACTATTGTGAGGCTGCAAGGTAATACAGCCTGTCAGAAAGAAATATGGAGATTCCTCAGAGAACTCAAATTAGACCTCCCATTTGACCCGACTACTAGGCATCTAGCCAGAAGAAAAAAAAATCATTTTATCATAAAGACATTTGCATGAGAATACTTATTGCAGCTCAATTTACAATCACCAAGATGTGGAAACAATGTAAATGCGCATGAACTTGGGAATGGATTAACAAGCTGTAGCATATGATCTTTTTTCGAGGCAGAGCATGATGGCGGACAGGATGGATGGTAGCCCACCTCTCCCAAGCAATCAGGTGAGAGGAAAGGCGGTCTGGACCTTCCCTGTGTGTGGATTATTGGAGTGGACAGACAGCTGGAGACACCCAGCGAACTGGCGGATTGCTATATATGAGGGGTAATTTAAAAGCGCAGACTCTGTTGTAGAGATTCTTCCCTGCTTGGCTGTGCCGGCCAGCAGGCCCCTCCCCTACGGAGGTCAGCAGCTTGTAAATGCTGACAAAACCCAATTGACAAATAATTATTCCTGAACTGAGGGAGGCATCCAAAAAGAGAGCCACTCAAAACCACGGGGAGCTGGGCAAACTGTTGGACAATTGAAGGGAAGGGATCCTGCCTGGGAAACAGACATTTTGAACTACCCAAAAGGGCGGGCACCTTTCCCGCAGGTGTTGGAGGGGGCTGGCGGTTCAGGCTATGCGGCGAACTGGCAGGCGCCAATCCAAAAGGGAAACTGAACCATAAAACTCAGAATAAGTCCCCCAAACACTCCAACCATGGGAACCAGCTACAGCTACTGAAGCTGTGGACCCAGCTTTAGCTGCTAAAGCCACGAACTTGGCTTCAGCCCCGGGAGCCAGCTACAGCAGATAAAACCGCAAACCCACCAACAACCTTGCGAACTCAGCACCACTCCCCCTACAGCCGATTGCAGTCGCCAGTTTGCAGGAGAACCTGGGAACAGAGTGGAAAGACTTAAGAAGCGTGGACACCTGCACTGAGTGGGAAGGTCAGTCACAAGTGCTGTCTGGAAAAGAACAGCCGAGGTTACACAATTCTTAGGTGACAAACTTTTACAGAAATTCCAAAATGGCGATCGGCCATGGAAGGTGGTTACCGTGGTAACAGTATAAACTGTAAATCAGATATAAGCCTTGGAACCACACATAGCACCACCTGGTGTCCAGAAAGTATATTGCAGTATGAATGTATTCCTACGAAAGTTGATCCCTACAGCAGACATATAGATATATATAGGTTTATTTCTATGCGCAAGAATATTTGTGTAGTTGATGCCCTTTTTTTGTCTGTTTTGTTTTGGGTTTTTTTGGTTTTTGTGGGGTTTTTTGTTTGTTTTGTTTTTGTCTGCTTTTTCCTCATCATTTTCTTAGAGGAGATTTCGATAATTTTTTATTATTACTTTTTATATAAATATATTTTTCATAGTAGGGCTGTGTACATTGGGTATTTTTTCTTCCATAACCCAGCTACAACTTAACAATAGGGGGAAGTGGGAAAGGGGGGGGTGGGTAGAGGGAGGGGAATCGGTGGGATCACACCTGTGGTGCATATTACAGGTGTATTTGCGAAACTTGGTAAATGTAGAATGTAAATGTTTTGGCACAGTAACTGAGATAACGCCGGAAAGGCTATGCTAACCACTGTGATAAAAATGTGTCAAATGGTTTATGAAGTCAGTGTATGATGCCCCATAATCATATCATTGTGTACAGTTATGATTTAATAAAAATAAAAATTAAAAAAAAATAAATAAATAAATATATTTTTTATTTCTATGTCTTCTAATTTTAATTTCTTCTTTCTTCTCTTTTCACATTCCTACTAACACCACTTTTTTCTCTCTTTTTTTCCTTTCTTTCAATTTTTTACAATTATCACTATTTTTATTGCAGTTGTTCTCATATTGCTGTTGTCGTGGCTGTTATCTGTATGTCTATGTCTATCTATGGGCCCGTGTGCCTGGTAACCTTTGTATCTGTTTATTTGTTCATTTGGTCTCAATGAGCTTGGTGTTACGACCTGCAACTCTGAGCTCCTAGCACTCCCCTCCTCTCTCACTCCATGATCTGGAGACCTGCCCCCCCAGGAGTCCAGATTCTTGGGTGAACTCTCGAGAGGTGTAGACAGGACCTGGACTGCAGCTGGCCAGTGCTGACTCTGTAGCAAAGGAGCGAGAAGACGACGGTCGGCTAAGAGGGAATTACACTGGAGCAGTGGTGCCCTGAGGTGCAGAGCAACAGCCGTCTTCAGCAATAACAATGCCCACCCCCAGATATCCCATAGTCTCTCCTCCTGTCTTCCTGGGCAACCAGATGAGGCCAAGCACCTTCTCAGATGGCAACCACCATGGAACAGACCTGGGACTGAAACACAGGCCCCGTGAGTAAAGGGTTTGCCTGAGGCAGCACTGACCTGGGTGGAACACGGGGACTAGAAAACACACCCGCAGAGCTGGGAAACTCCCAGGGTGGGGCTGATCCAGAGGACCGCTTTACTGAGCCTAAGACGCACCTGGCCCTCAGGGTATCACCAGCCTATAGACAAAGGAGGCCAAGAGGCTACAGCCAACAACTGATCGTGCTGCGAATACAAACCCGCAGGACTAAAGACAGGGCCTGAGGCACAGGTTCTGGGAACTCAAATCAGCCTCTCCTCTGCAGAAGAATCTAGCAGGGTCAGAAACAAACTCCCACAGGGTTGTTCTGTTCACCCAGTAACAAACTAAGGGTGGGGCTGGAACTGAGTGAACACCTCCAGACTCCATCAAGTGCCCGAGGTTGACAGGCCACACCATCCCCTGCTGGATAAAGACAGAGAGTAGCGGCCTAGATGAGCAGACACAGACTACCCTGTGACTTAGGCAGGTGCAAACCCCTGGAGTGTCTGCTTACCATAGACAACTGACTGAGTCACAGCCCTGTGGGGCTAGCAGCGACTGGATGTGACAGAGCTGCAAGGTGGGGAAGGAGACATCAATCTTCCCAGACTGATCTATTCACTGGGTGGCTCTTCCTGACTCCACACAGCACTGGAGCAAGCCATATTAGAGTAGTCACCAGACCCCTGTGATCCAGTTCCCAGGGACCTCTTGAACTCTCCCACCCGAGGCAGCTGCTGACTGAGACAATTGATTTGGACCTTTTGAACTGAGCCGCTAACCTGGGGACTATCCAGGTGGTTCCCTGGGTGTGTGGTTGTAGGAAGGTTTGATTTTCCTTTTCCATTTGTTGCCTGTGGTAGGTGGGGTGACTTAATTGCTGGTATTTCTCCACAGCTGAGACTTAAACCCAGAGTAACTGTTTCACTAGGGTCAAATAGAAACCAGCTGAAAACAAGACAGAACCACTTAGCCCCTCTACACCAAACAGGGCCCCAGTTTCTCAGGCCACAGCACTGTACGGGTCCTTGACAAAACACCAGGGGAGAAATCAAAGGGAGTAAAACAATCATGGGGTGGAATCAGCGGAAAAACTCTGGTAACATGAATAACCAGAATAGATCAACCCCCCCAAGGAAAGATATGGCAGATGTAATTGAAGATCCTATTCATAAACAACTGGCTGAGATGTCAGAAATCGAATTCAGAATTTGGATTACAGACAAGATTAACAAGTGGAATTAGGAATTCAAGGAGAAATTCAAAAGATGTCTCAAGAATGTAACAAATTTAAAGACAAAACCACCAAAGACTTAGACACACTGAAGCAAGAATTTGCAGCCCTCAAAGATATGAAAAATACAGTAGAATCCCTTAGCAACAGAATGGACCAAGCAGAAGAAAGGATCTCCGAAATTGAAGATAAAGCCTTTGAACGCTCCCAAACTCTCAAAGAGGAACAGAAATGGAGAGCAAAAATGGATCGTTCTCTCAGAGAGCTCTGGGATAACTCGAAGAAGGCAAATATCTGACTCATAGGAATTCCTGAAACAGATGAATTGGCCTCACTGGGCGCAGAGGCCCTTCTGCGTGAAATTATGAAAGAGAATTTTCCAGACATGCCTAGAGAACCTGAAATTCAGAAAGCACATAGCTTCAGAACCCCAGCATGACTCAACCCCAATAAGACATCCCCCAGGCATATCATAATTAACTTCACTAAAGTTAATATGAAGGAGAAAATTCTCAAAGCGGCCAGGCAAAAGAAAACTATTACCTTCAAAGGGAAGAACATTAGAATAACTGCAGATCTCTCTGCTGAAACTTTTCAAGCCAGAAGAGGGTGGTCATCAAGGTTTAATCTCCTCAAGCAAAATAACTTTCAACCCCGGATCTTGTACCCACCTAAACTGAGTTTCATTTATGATGGAGAAATTAAATACTTTAATGACATTCATATGCTAAAGAAATTTGCCATAACCAAACCAGCTCTTCAGGATATTCTCAGACCTATCCTCCATAATAACCAACCCAATCCTCTACTACAAAAGTAAACTCACTCAGAAACTTCTGATCAAACTCCAACATCCACAATGGCAAAAGGATTAAAAATGCCCACTGGACTATCGAAAAACTCAATACCCAAAATTTCACCAAACTTATCAATACTCTCCATTAATGTGAATGGCTTAAACTGCCCTCTAAAGAGATATAGGTTAGCTGACTGGATACAAAAACTCAGGCCAGACATTTGTTGCATTCAAGAGTCACATCTTAACTTAAAAGACTGATACAGACTCAGGGTGAAAGGATGGTCATCCACGTTTCAGGCAAATGGTAACCAGAAAAAAGCAGGTGTTGCAATTTTATTTGCAGATACAATAGGCTTTAAACCAACAAAAGTAAGGGAGGACAAAAATGGTCACTTCATATTTGTTAAGGGTAAGACTCAATATGACGAGATTTCAATTATTAATATCTATGCACCCAACCAGAATGCACCTCAATTTATAAGAGAAATTCTAACAGACATGAGAAACTTGATTTCCTTCAACTCCATGATAGTTGGAGATTTTAATACTCCTTTGGCAGTGATGGATTGATCCTCCAACAAAAAGCTGAGTAAAGAAATTCTAGATTTAAATCTAACCATCCAGCATTTAGATTTAGCAGACATCTACAGAACATTTCATCCCAACAAAACGGAATACACATACTTCTCATCAGCCCACGGAACTTACTCCAAAATCGATCACATCTTTTTTTTTTTTTTTTTTTTTTTATTGTTGGGGATTCATTGTGGGTACAATAAGCCAGTTACACTGATTGCAATTGTTAGGTAAAGTCCCTCTTGCAATCATGTCTTGCCCCCATAAAGTGTGACACACACTAAGGCCCCACCCTCCTCCCTCCATCCCTCTTTCTGCTTCCCCCCCCATAAAATAAATTGTCATTAATTGTCCTCATATCAAGATTGAGTACATAGGATTCATGCTTCTCCATTTTTGTGATGCTTTACTAAGAATAATGTCTTCCACTTCCATCCAGGTTAATACGAAGGATGTAAAGTCTCCATTTTTTTTAATAGCTGAATAGTATTCCATGGTATACATATACCACAGCTTGTTAATCCATTCCTGGGTTGGTGGGCATTTAGGCTGTTTCCACATTTTGGCAATGGTAAATTGAGCTGCAATAAACAGTCTAGTACAAGTGTCCTCATGATAAAAGGACTTTTTTCCTTCTGGGTAGATGCCCAGTAATGGGATTGCAGGATCGAATGGGAGGTCTAGGTTGAGGGCTTTGAGGTTTCTCCATACTTCCTTCCAGAAAGGTTGTACTAGTTTGCAGTCCCACCAGCAGTGTAAAAGTGTTCCCTTCTCTCCACATCCACGCCAGCAACTGCAGTTTGAGATTTTGTGATGTGGGTCATTCTCACTGGAGTTAGATGATATCTCAGGGTTGTTTTGATTTGCATTTCTCTAATATATAGAGATGATGAACATTTTTTCATGTGTTTGTTAGCCATTCGTCTGTCATCTTTAGAGAAATTTCTATTCATGTCTCTTGCCCATTCATATAAGGGATTGTTGGCTTTTTTCATGTGGATTAATTTGAGTTCTCTATAGATCCTAGTTATCAAGCTTTTGTCTGATTGAAAATATGCAAATATCCTTTCCCATTGTGTAGGTTGTCTCTTTGCTTTGGTTATTGTGTCCTTAGCTGTACAGAAGCTTTTCAGTTTAATGAAGTCCCATTTGTTTATTTTTGTTGTTGTTGCAATTGCCATGGCAGTCTTCTTCATGAAGTCTTCCCCCAGGCCAATATCTTCCAGTGTTTTTCCTATGCTTTCTTGGAGGATTTTTATTGTTTCATGCCTTAAATTTAAGTCCTTTATCCATCTTGAATCAATTTTTGTGTGTGGGGAAAAGTGTGGGTCCAGTTTCAGTCTTTTACATGTAGATATCCAGTTCTCCCAACACCATTTATTGAATAGGGAGTCTTTCCCCCAAGGTAAGTTCTTGTTTGGTTTATCAAAGATTAGGTGGTTGTAAGATGTTAGTTTCATTTCTTGGTGTTCAATTCGATTCCAAGTGTCTATGTCTCTGTTTTTGTGCCAGTACCATGCTGTCTTGAGCACTATGGCTTTGTAGTACAGACTAAAATCTGATATGCTGATGCCCCCAGATTTATTTTTGTTACTAAGAACTGCCTTAGCTATACGGGGTTTTTTCCGGTTCCATACAAAACGCAGAATCATTTTTTCCAAATCTCGAAAGTACGATGTACGTACTTTGATAGGAATGGCATTGAATAGGTAGATAGCTTTGGGAAGTATAGACATTTTAACAATGTTGATTCTTCCCATCCATGAGCATGGTATGTTCTTCCATTTGTTAATATCCTCTGCTATTTCCTTTCTGAGGATTTCATAGTTTTCTTTATAGAGGTCCTTCATCTCCTTCGTTAGGTATATTCCTAGGTATTTCATTTTCTTTGAAACTATGGTGAAGGGAGTTGTGTCCTTAATTAGCTTCTCATCTTGACTGTTATTGGTGTATACAAAGGCTACTGACTTGTGGACATTGATTTTATATCCTGAAACATTACTGTATGTTTTGATGACTTCTAGGAGTCTTGTGGTTGAGTCTTTGGGGTTCTCTAAGTATAAGATCATGTCGTCAGCAAAGAGGGAGAGTTTGACCTCCTCTGCTCCCATTTGGATTCCCTTTATTTCCTTGTCTTGCCTAATTGTATTGGCTAGAACTTCCAGCACTATGTTGAATAGTAAAGGTGACAGAGGACAACCTTGTCTGGTTCCAGTTCTAAGAGGAAAAGCTTTCAGTTTTACTCCATTCAGTACAATATTGGCTCTGGGTTTGTCATAGATAACTTCAATCAGTTTTAGAAATGTGCCACCTATGCCTATACTCTTCAGAGTTCTAATTAGAAAAGGATGCTGGATTTTATCAAATGCTTTTTCTGCATCTATTGAGAGGATCATGTGATCTTGATTTTTGCCTCTGTTAATATGGTGGATAACGTTTATGGACTTGCGTATGTTAAACCAGCCTTGCATCCCTGGGATGAAGCTTACTTGATCATGATGAATGACTTTTTTGATGATAAGCTGTAATCTATTGGCTAGGATTTTGTTGAGAATTTTTGCGTCTATGTTCATGAGTGAGATTGGTCTGAAATTCTCCTTTTTGTTTGGTTCTTTTCCTGGTTTTGGTATCAGGGTGATGTTTGCTTCATAGAATGTGTTGGGGAAGATTCCTTCTTCCTCAGTTTTTTGGAATAATTTCTGCAGTACAGGAATAAGCTCTTCCTTGAAGGTTTGATAGAATACTGGAGTGAAGCCATCTGGACCAGGGCATTTTTTGGTTGGAAGCTTTTTTATTGTTTCTTTGATCTCAGTGCTTGAAATTGGTCTGTTCTGGAGGTCTATTTCATCCTGGCTAAGTCTAGGGAGAGGGTGTGATTCCAAATATTGATCCATTTCCTTCACATTGTCAAATTTCTGGGCATAGAGTTTCTGGTAGTATTCAGAGATGATCTCTTGTATCTCTGTGGGATCAGTTGTTATTTCCCCTTTATCGTTTCTGATTGAGGTTATTAGAGATTTTACTTTTCTATTTCTAGTTAGTCTGGCCAATGGTTTATCTATTTTATTTATTTTTTCAAAAAACCAACTCCTTGTTTCATTAATTTTCTGAATGATTCTTTTGTTTTCAATTTCATTGATCTCTGATTTGATTTTGGAGATTTCTTTTTTTCTACTGAGTTTAGGCTTAGATTGTTCTTCTTTTTCCAATTCCATAAGATCTCTTGTGAGATTGTTGATGTGCTCTCTTTCTGTTTTTCGAATGTAGGCATCTAAAGCGATGAATTTTCCTCTCAAAACTGCTTTTGCAGTATCCCACAGGTTTTGGTAGCTTGTGTCTTCATTGTTGTTATGCTCAAGGAAGTTAATGATTTCCTGTTTTATTTCTTCCTTCACCCATCTGTTATTCAACAGAAGATTGTTTAATTTCCATGCCTTTGGGTGGGCTTGAGCATTTTTGTTAGAGTTGAGTTCCACCTTTAGTGCCTTATGGTCTGAAAAGATACAAGTTAAAATTTCAATTCTTTTGATTCTGTTGATATTTGTTTTGTGTCCCAGGATATGATCAATTTTGGAGAATGTTCCATGGGGTGATGAGAAGAATGTATATTCTTTATCTTTGGGGTGGAGTGTTCTATATGCGTCTATCAAGCATAGTTGTTCTAGGGTCTCATTTAAATCTCTTACATCTTTGTTTAATTTCTGTTTAGAGGATCTGTCCAGCTCTGTAAGAGGTGTGTTAAAGTCCCCTGTTATGATGGTATTATCAGATATCATATTGCTCAGACTGAGTAAGGTCTGCTTCAAGAATCTGGGAGCATTTAAATTGGGTGCATAAATATTTAGAATTGAAATGTCTTCTTGTTGTAGTTTTCCCTTGACCAATATATAGTGACCATCTTTGTCTTTTTTGACTTTAGTTGCTTTAAATCCACATGTATCTGAAAATAAGATTGCAACTCCTCTTTTCTTCTGAATTCCATTTGCCTGAAAAATTGTCTTCCAACCCTTGACTCGGAGCTTTAATTTGTCTTTTGAAGCCAGGTGCGTTTCTTGCAGACAGCAAATGGATGGCTTGTGTTTTTTAATCCACTCAGCCAATCTATGTCCCTTCAGTGGGGAATTCAAGCCATTAACATTTATTGAGATAATTGATAAGTGTGGTAGTATTCTATTCATCTTATTTGGTGAGAGTCCATTGCTTAGTTTTATCTTTTGCATCAGTGTGGAGGTTCGGTTCTGTCCTTTGATTTCTGAGTTCTTACTTTGCTGCTTATCCATTGTGGTGGTCAGTGTGTAGAACAGGTTGAAGTATTTCCTGTAGAGCTGTTCTTGTTGTGGCAAATTTCCTCAATGTTTGTATATCCGTAAATGATTTGATTTCTCCATCAATTTTGAAGCTTAGCTTAGCAGGGTACAGAATTCTGGGCTGGAAATTGTTCTGTTTAAGTAGATTAAAGGTACATGACCATTGTTTTCTTGCTTAGAAAGTTTCATTAGAGAAGTCTGCGGTCACTCTGCTGGATTTGCCCCTGTAGGTCAACTGGCGCTTACTGCTGGCAGCTTGCAGAATCTTTTCTTTTGTCTTGACTTTGGACAGGTTCATCACAATGTGTCTTGGAGAAGCTCGGTTAGAGTTGAGGCGACCCGGGGTCCGATATCCCTCTGAAAGCAGTGTGTCAGAATCTTTGGTGATGTTTGGGAAATTTTCTTTTATAATATTCTCTAGAATGGCTTCCATTCCTCTGGGGCATTCTTCTTCCCCTTCTGGAATTCCTATAACTCGTATGTTGGAACGCTTCATAAAGTCCCATAATTCTGACAGTGAACGTTCTGCTTTCTCTCTCTTCTTTTCTGCCTCTTTTACTGTCTGAGTTATCTCAAGAACTTTGTCTTCTACCTCTGAAATTCTTTCTTCTGCATGGTCTAACCTGTTGCTGATACTTTCCATTGTATCTTTAAGTTCCCTAATTGACTGTTTCAGTTCCTTCAGGTCTGCTATATCCTTTTTATATTCTTCATATCGTTCATCTCTTATTTGATTCTGTTTTTGGATTTCCTTTTGGTTATTTTCCACTTTATTAGCAATTTCCTTCATTGTTTCCATCATTTCTTTCATTGTTTTCAATATGTGTGTTCTAAATTCCCTTTCTGTCATTCCTAACATTTCTATACTGGTGGAATCATCTGCAGTAGCTACCTCATGGTCCCTTGGTGGGGTTGTTCTAGACTGGTTCTTCATGTTGCCTGGAGTTTTCTGCTGATTCTTCCTCATGAGTGATTTCTTTTATCTGTTTCCTTGCCCTAATTTTCCTTTCACTTCCTCTTGCTCTTTAAGTTCTTGTGCCTGTGGACTAAGGGTTACAGGACCAGAAGTGTGAGAAGGTTGAAGAGCAAAAAAAGGGGATGAAAGAAAGGAGGACCGAGTGATAAGAAAAAAAGAAAGATAGAGAAAGGAGAGGGGGTGGGTATAAGGAATATTGACAAAAAGAAGAGAGGCACAGAAAGAGGGAGACAGGGCAATATAGGTGTACAGTAGGGTACTTTGACACAACCTTAAAAAACCCCACCTTCTGGGGGTGCCCAGTTGCATGGTTCCCTTGAGGTCAGCAGCTCTTTGCTAACCTGATCAGACACAGTACCCCACCTCCACCAAGTAGAGAGGAAAGACAAAAATGCTATAAATCAAACCAAAAGAAGCAAACAGAAAACTTTACGGGTATAAAATTGGGTGAAAAACCAAATTATATCAGTAGAAACACTAGCAAAAATGAAGTTGAAGTTATTAAAACAGGCAGCAATGGGAAATTATAATTAAACTAGGAAAATTGAGAAAGAAAAAGGGATCTGTGTGGAAAAGATTGAAATTAAAAAAACAAAAGAACATCAGCAACGTCAAAATAAACAAACAAAAAAAACAACCAAACAAAAAAAAAAAAAAGAAAGAAAAAAATACACAACCAAAAACAAAGCAGTTTTTTAATGTTATTGAATATTGTCTGGGCAACACGTGGTCTTCTGGGGTATGAGATGTTAGTCACAGTTCTGATACGACTGGAGGCTGCTGATTTCTCAAACCCCAGCAGGTAGACACCCTAAATCTCTCTTCAGCCTACTTAAAAGGCACTTTGAACTTGAAAACTTGCTGAGCAGAAGCTTTCCCAGCTTTCTCGCTGGAATCGCTGCTGAAGTGGCTATCCACTTACTCAGTGTGCCAAAACCGGTCTCACTCTGCCCCTGAGGGTTAGGGCTGCAAGGCGGCTCAGACCCCCACCCTTAGGCTACTTGGTTGCTGGGTTACCAGCTCCCACCCGTTTCTAGCTCTGCGACCCTGAGGGCGGAGCTTGCCGGGGCAGATCACTGACAATGGATCCGTGTGTCCCACCACCAAACACTATTAGCTCCGTCTGGCTAAGCGGCTCAGACTGGGGCCCTAGACAACGGCCAAAGTTCTCCGCACTCCCGCTCAGGCCTTCCCCAAGGCAGTTCAACTCAGTGCCAAGTCCAAGGACATCAAAACAGTTCACAGGTAAGGCCTTTCTGGTTTGCAGTCTCGCTGCTACTGAACTTACAGTTGTGGGCGAGTTTAGACGGATTGAACACACGCGACCACTTGCCGGTTTTCCACTGTTTTAGTCCTCCTCTTGGGGTCCAGAAGTCTCTCGCTGACTCCCTATATCTTCATAGGAGTGATGATAGGCAGTTCCCACCAGCCAGAGATGCCTGGAGTCCTATCTCCCCAGACTCACGGTGCCCAGATGCAAGGAAGCTGTTACTCAGCTGCCATCTTGCTCCGCCTCCCTAAAATCGATCACATCTTAGGTCACAAGTCTAACCTCAGTAAATTTGAAGGAATAGAAATTATTCCATGCATCTTCTTGGACCATCATGGAATAAAACTTGAGATGAGTAACAACAGGGATCTGCATACTCATACAAAAACATGGAAGTTAAATAACCTTATGCTGAATGATAGCTGGGTCAGAGATGAGATCAAGAAGGAAATTGCCAAATTTTTGGAACAAAACGACAATGAAGACACGAACTATCAGAACCTCTGGGACACCTCAAAGGCAGTTCTAAGAGGGAAATTTATAGCACTGCAAGCCTTCCTCAGGAGAACAGAAAGAGAGGAAGTAAGCAACTTAATGGGCCATCTCAAGAGACTGGAAATGGAAGAACACTCCAACCCGAAATCCAGTAGAAGAAAAGAAATAACCAAAATCAGAGCAGAACTAAATGAAATTGAAAACAAAAGAATAATACAACAGATCAATAAATCAAAAAGCTGGTTTTTTGAAAAGGTCAACAAAATAGATAAACCTTTGGCCAACCTAATCAGGAAAAAAAAAGAGTAAAATCTCTAATCTCATTAATCAGAAATAACAAAGACAAAATAACAGCAGACTCCTCAGAAATCAAAAAAATCCTTAATGAATATTACAAGAAACTTTATTCTCAGAAATATGAAAATCTGAAGGAAATTGACTGTTACTTGGAAGCACGTCACCTTCCAAGACTTAACCAAAATCAAGTGGAAATGTTGAACAGGCCCATATCAAGTTCGGAAATAACATCAACCATACAAAATCTCCCCAAAAAGAAAAGCCCGGGACCAGATGGTTTTATGTCAGAATTCTACCAAATCTTTAAAGAGGAATTAGTATCTATATTACCCAACCTGTTCCAAAAGGTAAAAAAAGAAGGAAGACTACCCAACACGTTCTATGAAGCAAACATCACCCTGATCCCCAAACCAGGAAAAGACCCAACAAGAAAAGAAAATTATAGACCAATATCACTAATGAATATAGATGCAAAAATATTCAACAAGATTCTAACAAACAGAATCCAGCAACATATCAAACAAATCATACATCATGACCAAGTCGGTTTTATCCCAGGGTCTCAAGACTGGTTCAATATACGTAAATCTATAAATGTAATTCAGCACATAAACAAATTAAAAAACAAAGACCATATGATTCTCTCAATCGATGCAGAAAAGGCTTTTGATAACATCCAACATCCCTTCATGATCAGAACACTTAAGAAAATTGGTATAGAAGGGACATTTCTTAAACTGATAGAGGCCATCTACAGCAAACCCACAGCCAATATCATATTGAATGGAGTTAAATTGGAATCATTTCCACTGAGATGAGGAACCAGACAAGGCTGCCCATTGTCTCCATTGCTTTTTAACATTGTAATGGAAGTTTTAGCCACCGCAATTAGGGAAGAAAAGGCGATCAAGGGTATCCACATAGGGTCAGAAGAGATCAAACTTTCGCTCTTCGCAGATGATATGATTGTATATCTGGAAAACACTAGGGACTCTACTACAAAACTCTTAGAAGTGATCAAGGAATACAGCAGCGTCTCAGGTTACAAAATCAACATTCATAAATCGGTAGCCTTTATATATACCAACAATAGTCAAGTTGAAAAAACAGTTAAGGACTCTATCCCATTCACAGTAGTGCCAAAGAAGATGAAATACTTGGGAGTTTATCTAACAAAGGACGTGAAAGATCTCTATAAAGAGAACTATGAAACTCTAAGAAAAGAGATAGCTGAGAATGTTAACAAATGGAAAAATATATCATGCTCATGGTTGGGAAGAATCAACATTGTTAAAATGTCCATACTACCCAAAGCAATATATAATTTCAACACAATCCCCATTAAAGCTCCACTGTCATACTTTAAAGATCTTGAAAAAACAATACTTCGTTTTATACGGAATCAGAAAAAAACCTCGAATAGCCAAGACATTACTCAAAAATAAAAACAAAGCAGGAGGAATCACACTACCAGACCTCAGACTATACTACAAATTGATAGTGACCAAAACAGCATGGTACTGGCACAAAAACAGAGAAGTAGATGTCTGGAACAGAATAGAGAACCAAGAGATGAATCAGCTAATTACCGTTATTTAATCTTTGACAAGCCAATTAAAAACATTCAGTGGGGAAAAGATTCCCTATTTAACAAATGGTGCTGGGTGAACTGGCTGGCAACCTGTAGAAGACTGAAACTGGACCCACACCTCTCACCATTAACCAAGATAGACTCTCACTGGATTAAAGATTTAAACCTAAGACATGAAACTATAAAAATACTAGAAGAGAGTGCAGGGAAAACCCTTGAAGAAATTGGGTTGGGCAAGTTTTTTATGAGAAGGACCCCCCGGGCAATTGAAGCTCCTTCTAAAATACACTATTGGGACTTGATCAAACTAAAAAGCTCTGCACAGCCAAGAACACAGTAAGTAAAGCAAGCAAACAGCCCTCAGAATGGGAAAAGATATTTGCAGGTTATGTCTCCGACAAAGGTTTAATAACCTGAATCCACAGAGAACTCAAACGCATTAGCAAGAAAAGAACTAGGGATCCCATCGCAGGCTGGGCAAGGGACTTGAAGAGAAACTTCTCTGAAGAAGACAGGCGCACAGCCTTCAGACATATGAAAAAATGCTCATCATCTTTAATCATCAGAGAAATGCAAATCAAAACTACTTTGAGATATCATCTAACTCCAATGAGACTAGCCTACATCACATAATCCCAAGACCAGAGATGTTGGCGTGGATTGGAGAAAAGGGAACACTTTTGCACTGCTGGTGGGAATGCAAATTAATACATTCCTTTTGGAAAGAGAGATAGAGAACACTTAGAGATCTAAAAATAGATCTGCCATTCAATCCTGTAATCCCTCTACTGGGCATATACCCAGAAGACCAAAAATCACATCATAACAAAGATATTTGTATCAGAATATTTATTGCAGCCCTATTCATAATTGCTAAGTCATGGAAAAATCCCAAGTGCCCATCAATCCACGAATGGATTAACAAATTGTGGTATATGTACACCATGGAATATTATGCACCCTTAAAGAAAGATGGAGACTTTATACCTCTTTCATGTTTACATGGATGGAGCTGGAACATATTCTTCTTAGTAAAGTG
This sequence comes from Nycticebus coucang, assembly GCF_027406575.1. NCBI lineage: Eukaryota > Metazoa > Chordata > Mammalia > Primates > Lorisidae > Nycticebus > Nycticebus coucang. The sequence goes on along the minus strand of NC_069780.1, from coordinate 160,323,190 downwards.
TCTCAAGAATGAAAGTAAAAGTACCCAATGAACTCACCCTTATTATGAAACTAATGTAGGACCTTCACATGAAAGCTATAACCCAGTTACAACCTAAGAATAGGGAGAATGGGGAAAAGGGAGGGAGGTAGGTGGAGGGAGGGGGATTAGGGATTACACCTGCGGTGCATCTTACAAGGGTATATGTGAATCTTAGTAAATGTGGAATGTAAAGGTCTTAGCAAAATAAGTAAGAAAATGCCAGGAAAGCTATGTTAACTAGTGTGATGAAAATGTGTCAAAAGGTCTATGAACAAAGTGTATGGTGCCCCATGATCATACTAATGTACACAGCTATGATTTAATAAAAAAAAAAAAAGATTTTTCAGAAAATAAAAAAAAAAAGCTGTAGTATATGTATACCATGGAGTACATATTTCTTCAGTCAAAAGAAAAGATGGTGACTTTACGTCTACATTCTTTTTAATAAAGTATCACAAGAATGGAAAAGTAAATATCCATGATAAACATACTCAATTTTATTATGAAGCCGGTAGACTATCTAACACGTACCTACATAAGAGAAAAACTTAATTTTATTAAAGTTGGGGGAGGGGGAATGAAAGGGGATTGGTGTGCTCCTACTTAAAGGACACAAGGAAGGGGTCTATGGCACACCTTTTGGGTGCAGGACACAACTACAAGAGGGATTTTACTTAACAGATTCAAAAATTGTGACTTGGTTGGTTGTACCCTCACAATAAAAATTTTAAAAATACATTAAAAAGAAAAATTCCATGTGAAATACCATTTGTAGATCAGATAGAAAATAATCAAAACTTTAATATTTTATTGGCAAAGAAGTAAAAGAACATGATTCTCATATATTGCTAGAAGGTAAAACTTCTGTGGAAAGTGGACTGGCAATATCTATCAAAACTGCAAATTCACATGTCCTTTGACCTAGCCATTACACTTCTAGGAATATGTCCTAAAGATACACCTTTATGTATGCAAAGTGACAAATATATTTATTACTACATTGTTTATAAAAGATAAAAAGGATCTAAACTGTCGATAGAGATCTTATTACATAAATTTTGATATATTCATCTAATGAACTACTATGCAGGTGATAGCAGGAATGAAGTAGTTTTATATGATACAGAATAATCTCCCAGATATAGTAAATAAAAACAGCAATGTTCAGAATAGTGTGCTATTATTTTTATATAAAATTACATCTTTGTACAAATAAAAATACTTTCTCTCCTATATACTGAATTTGCGTATCTCAGAAATGTATACATAGTCTCCTGTTAATAGTGCCTGCCTTAGGGAGATGGAAACTGGTTAGCTTGAGGACCTTTCTATCACACTTGTGTATCATTTGTATTATTTGAAATACAGTCCTTTTGGGGGGGAATAATACTTGGCAAAAGTAAAAGAACAAGTGAGAATGACAACTTATAGAGCCAAGTGTATACTAATTTACTTATGGAGCAAGGGCAAACTATACATGATTCAATTTATTCAAAAATAAAGTATGATGTCTAGATATTTTTTAATTTACATTTGATGCTAGATAAAGAATTTCTTTGCCAGTTTAAAATGATAATGATATTAGTATTGAGGATAAGTCCTGCAGAAAATCCTTTACATTCACTATTGCATTTAATATTTCCAACTATACTATGAAACAGATATTAATATTCATATTGTTAGTTAACATTAGAGCCTAAATTTGAGCTCAAAATGATCATTGGTTTACTAAATTATATAGGATAAGAAATAATTTAATATTCTGAACTGTGGATTTTAGGAAGAATTTAACAGGACAGTATTGTTCAAATTACACAGTAAAATACAATAGAAAAGATAATGTGGGTTAAAATTTGCTAAGAGATTTAAAAGCTGTCATTCCCAATAAGTGAATGCTACTTTACCTTATGAAGATACAATCAAACTAATTTCCACAGCAGAAAAATGTGGTTACAGAGCCACCTTGTGTTCACATTTTAAAAATACACATTCTTCAAACATCTAATATACTTTAAGTTGCAGGGTTGTTTTTTGCTGATTACTGAGGTAACTTCACCTGTCCTATTTTATGAATCTGTGGATTACTCTGAAAGACATAAGTAATGGCAGAGTCTATGATTCTTCAATTTTTAATTTTAGCAGGAACGTAATAACATACCTGAAACAGGTTCTCAGGTAATGTCTATCAAATGTAATTTAATCATAGTTTTATTACTGGGAAATAGCAAGCTAGAGAAAGTGAAAGATAATGGGAAGTTTGTCTCAGAGTGTGATAATGTTGAAGAAGGCAGGGAGGAATTAAGAGTCATAATGGTAGAACTTTCCATCTTCATAAGCTTTTAACTTCTGTAAAATACTCTTATCAGCATAGATGAAGAAAGTACATGAGACTGAGTGTAAAACCTCTAATTGAAAGATGAAAATTTCCCCTTCAAGGTATTGATTCTTTCATTCAGTCGATAAAACATATATTATTTTTAGGCCAGGGCTTCTCCACTTACCTCTTTCCTGCTCCAGCTTACTGTGATATTGCCTGTCTATCCATCAGTCACTTGTCAGATGTTTGTGGATTGCCTACTATGAACTACAACAGTTCTAAATATTAGGGAGAAATGTTAAACAAAACAAAAATAGTTACTGTTGCTACAGAGCTTATAACCAGGTGAACTACCATAGTCACAGAAAATTCCTTACTACCCATCAAAGCTGTGGCCGTTAGTGGTAGTACAGTAACATAATTGAGGCTTGTGTGCACACATCAGTGCTCGGACATTTGCAGTGAAGGTTATGTTTCTTATTACATTGTCAAAAGGTATTGGCACAAAAGTTCTTGATGCCTTGGAAAACTACTCATTAAGTTTTTGCTTGTTTTGTTTCTAATCTCTTTCCCTAAGACTCAGGCATGAATACTAAAATCATTAGTATTATAGAAAAGCATTGTATTAGTCTTTCTCACCAACTCTGGCACTCTATCATTGGTTGTTTTTTTTTTTTTTTAGACAGTCTTACTAGGTTGCCCTAGGTAGAGTGCCATGGTGTCACAACTCACAGCAACCTCATACTCTTGGGCTTAGCGATTCTCTTGCCTCAGCCTCCCAAGTAGCTGGACTACAGGCACCCACCACACCTGGCTATTTTTCGTTGCAGTTGTCACTGTTGTTTAGCTGGCAGGGGCCAGGTTGGAACCTGCCACCCTCGGTGTATGTGACGCCCTAACCACTGTGATATGGGCGCTGAGCCACTGCCCTCTATCTTTGAACAAAGCTTAATAGAATTTGACTTCTTTCCTTAGGATGTTCTTTCTTGGAAGATTTGCATGGACACACTAGGAACTCGTAGTTCCCCTAGACACATCTAGGTGTACCTTACCTCTGGGACAGATATTGCTAAGGCATATGGGAGTATCCTTATTATACTGTGCCTTAGAAAACTTATTACTAAGTTTTGAAATTCATTTGACTTAAAGGGTGATTAAAAAGTATTTATTATGTAATTTACCTTGAGATACCTTGTTGCTTTATCAAGATCTCATAATTCTCAATTAAATAGTATATTAATTATTTAATTATTTTAATTATATTTGTTCTTTAAGAGGTTTTCATTTTTAGTCTTCATCTTAACATTATTATTGTTATTAAATTTGAAGCCTTTTTAATTTTGTGAAGGCAAAAAGTGTAAACCAAATAAACTCATGTACATGTATAGAGAAAATAAAAAATAATAAAATTCATAGATGCAAAAAAAAATTATTTCAACTGAGAGAATAATTGCAAAATGAAATTAAGAGATTTTCAAATAAATATATCTCTTATGTTTTAGAATGTGCTACTCTTCATAGTATGGTCAAAGGACTACAACAGACCATTGAATATCAACACAATTTGAAAGGTAAGTTAGGTAAAAAAGTAAAATCTAAAAAAGCATGATTTATTTGATCACCTTTAAAAATAGAAAGTTAAGAGCAAGACTCCTTGCTACTTAAATGTCCTTTCCTAGATGATTATAAAATAAGAAATTCTATGTTGAACAAAGTCATTCAGTCATATTCTGACAGGGGATGTTTTATAACAGGTCACAATAGTTCTTTGTATTACTTTCAAATGTTTGTTATTACTTTCAAATGCTTGGAAATTTATTTATTATCAGTCACACTCTTGGTCTTTAATTACCCTTTAATTACCTTTTTAAAGGTGGGTTTTTAGTAGTTAAATGATTTTTTATTCAAACCATAGTGATAATTTACCATTTAATTTTTTGTCATTGACTAAGACTGTCTTTGTGTAAGTGAAGCCAACATATTTAGCCTCTTATTTTAAATAATCATGTTAACTTTATAAGTCTACTATTCACAAAACAAAGTAACCAAGTGTTTTGTACTATTCTGATTCAGCTGTGTAATAGCTGTGAGAGTTTCCTCGACTGTAACTGAGAATAGACTTAAATTCCCTTCCAACACATAAGCATTGGGAAAATAGGGAAGACTGTATAAAATAATCTTAAAGTTTATTTACTAGAAGAAAGACCTAAGAGTAAACCAGAAAACTATGTTTTTATGAAAAAAATATGGGGGAAGGAGACTTCCATTACCAGATAACAGCCATTGTATAAAATAATATGGGTATTGGCATAGAAATAGAAAAATATATCAGTGGAAAGAACAGACGATCTAGAAACAGGCTCTAATATATATGGTAATGTATAACACAAGGAATATTTCAGTTTATTGGAAAAGAATAGCATTTTAATATAATAATGGTAAAACTGGCTTTCTATCTGGAAAAAAAAGTTGGATTCTTTTCTAATATCAAAAAGAAATTCAGTTTTACAAAAATTTTATCGGAAAATTTGATATATTTGCCACAACCACCTAGAGAAGCAGACTCTCAGAAGTAAAGAATTTTTTATTTCTTCCCTTCATGGTTCTTAACCTCTGAGATAGCCCCTGCAGAAAAAAACAAGGGAGAGCAATTAAAAAGCTAACAATGTAGTGCATCTTACAAGGGTACATGTGAAACTTAGTAAATGTAGAATATAAATGTCTTAACACAATAACTAAGAAAATGCCAGGAAGGCTATGTTAACCGGTGTGATGAAAATGTGTCAAATGGTCTATGAAACCAGTGTATGGTGTCCCATGATCACATTAATGTACACAGCTATGATTTAATAAAATAAATAAATAAAAAGAAAATGTGTCAAACTGTTTATAAAACCAGTGTATGGTGCACCATGATCGCGTTAATGTACACAGCTATGATTTAATAATAAAAAAAAAAAGCTAACGAAAACTTCTTTCTCACTTCTGTTGAAAAAAAAGCTAACAAAAACTTCTTTCTCACTTCTGTTGAATCCTTCAAGCCACAGATCTAGCTGGTGATAAGGGTCATGAAAACTTTCAATTATATAGGAAATTAGAGGTTCACATTGACTCAGATGTTTAGTAATCAAAATTAACTGCAGGGTTTTAAAATTTGCCCAAAAAGTCATTAAGGCATTGTTTCTAGTTACCCAAACCAGACACCTAAAAGGCAAAGGTTCTTCCCCCCTCTTTCTCTTTTGCTCCCCTATCTAGTCAGTCCCTAAAAAACCTGGTAATTCTACATCTAAATGGTTTTCCTCAGTGCCCACTTTTTCCATCCTGTCACTGCCTTAATTTCAGTTTGTTATCTCCTACTTGATCTAGCCTTACTAATCTCATTTCTCTAGAGTCAACACTCTCCATCATGACTCACATTGCCAGATGATCTTTTCAGCATGTAATTCTTAATCATTTCACTTACTCATTGTTCAAAATTCTTTAAATGCTCCCCATAATCTTTAAAACAAAATCCAAAGTCATTTATATATAATATGTCCACCTTGGTGATCTGGCTCCAATCTATATAGTACCTCCTTCTCACTCTGTACACTCCAACAATGTTGTACTTCATTTGTAGTTTTTGCAAATATGCTGTATCCACTCAAGCCGAAGTCCTTCTGTGCAATTTTCTGTTTGGAATTCCCTCCCTTAACACAGGAGAAGCCTTACCACTTAAATCTCAACCCAAATGGTCCCCCTTTTCTAAATCCTTTCCTGACTTCAAGCTGACTTAAACTTTCTTTTCACAGATTTCCATAGTATTTCAGATACATTTTCCCTATCAAACAATTAACATATCATATTATAATTACTAACATATCTGACTCATTAGGGGTTTGAGTTCTTTGAAGAGCAATTACTCTCTTTTTGTTTCTACCTTCTCAGTATCTAGCATAGTGCCTGAAGTGTAGTAGGTGCTGGACATATGTTTGTTGAATGCATACATGAAGAGAAGCTAAAACATTAAACATATCCCCACATTAATTAAAAAGTGGAATTTTTTCTTTGATTATTTTTATACAGATGAAAATGAACAACTAAAAAGAAATGCTGATCTTATAAAAGAGAAGTTAAAATCTCATGAACAGGTGAGTTTATGTATCATTATATTCAATCAAGTCCTTTTAGTTCAGTGGTCCTCAAACTTTTTGGCACCAAGGGATCAGTTTCATGGAAGACAACTTTTTCACAGATAGCAGGGTAGGGGAAAGGAAGTAGAGCTCAGGTGGTGATGCTGTGTGGACCTGTTTCTAATAGGCCATAGACCAGTACAGGGGTTGGGGATCATAGCTGATTGTTTTCATTAAAAAACATAGCCAAAATTTGTGTGTATGCAAATATATATTATATATAAGCACCAAAATATTTAATAAATGAAAATTTATTTTTAAAGTAATACAAGTTTTGAGAACCCTAATCTTTTTATAAGATATAATGTACTAATACATCACTTATATTACTTTTTCTTTCACTAAAAAGAGACACAGTTATTTTGCTACACATTTTCAACTACATTAATAGAGGGTTTTTTTGCATTTTTTTTATTTTTACATATACATGCATTTATTAGGTTTCCATTTTTTTGCCTTCACAAAATTAAAAAGGCTTAAATTTTAATAACAATAACAATGTTTAAAATAAGGACTAGAAACAAAAACCTCGTAAAGAACGAATGAGCATAAATACATTCAGAAAAGGAATCAGACAATTGCTACATTGAAATATTAGCAATAATAATAATGCAAATAAAGTAATATTTACATTGTCTAAGAGTATATCTATTATAGAATGCTTTGAGGTTTAGTATGGAGTCATCAGTTAACTTCTTATTATTTTTTTTAAGTCTCAAAAAATAGACAACTAATATTTATAAATAAAAGTAAAAGATAATTTTGAAAAACAGATCATGCCAAATCTTATAGACAATAGAAAAAGAAGAAATACTTCATTCTCTATTAATCATTCATTAATAGAGTTTTTACTCTGGCATGCACTCTACTGATTAGCAGCTTTGAACACTTTTTATTATAAAGTAAATGACTCTGTACTCTGTATAATTTGGGTAATTGTTGAAATTTCAAATGAAGGGGACATGTTATATGGATCACAAATTAATTCTTTCTCAAGGACCACCATACCCTCTGCAACTTTCCTTGTCTCCTATAGGATCAATATGGTGCTAACAATCATAGGCAGTGCCTAAGAAACATAAAAGATGCTTAATAAATGTTGGTTCCCCTTCCTCTGCTCTTCGAGGGGACCCATTATACTAACTTACTCTCGTCTCCTAAGAGCCAAACTTAAGTTGGATCTATAGATTTTAACTTGAATCTTCTCTGAATTCAGTCTGGTTCTTCATTTGAGAAACCTCTAAAGAAACCTGCCCACGAGCTGAGGTAATACTTAGTAGTAATTAATAGCACTCTGGCTGTGCTCTTAGAAAATACAGCTTTTCATCGCCAAGTTTGAGGTGGTTTAAGTGTCTTTGGAATGTTTCTTGTTTTTTGAAAGGGCCATTTATGCAAAGTGGCTCCCAAATGCTGAAGGAGCTGAGAATCCAAAGAAGGAGGCAAACAAATTCAGTTTGTTGGTACAGAGTGATTCATTAGGGAAACTTAGGGACAGAAGCCTAGCCTTTGGTGCTACAAGATAAGTAGATATTCACTCTGCAGCCTGCTAGACTCAGGGCTTATACCTCAGGGGAAAAGTATATGTACTCTGGAAAGAATACATAGATGGCTATGGGCATTGCAGCTATGATATATGCAACATATCAAGGATATTGGAGAAAAGGGAAGTAAACAAGTGTTCCTACATAAAGAGTAGTAAATGACCTAGACTTCTTAGAAGCATTCCTGGACTTAGGGTTAGTCAGAAGTCACAAAGCAGATTAACTTTAAATTAAAATCGCGATTCTCCTCACACGTTCCATCCTCCCAACCCCTCTTTTTTTCTCTTTTTCCTTTATTCTTTCCCAATCCCTTCCATACCTTAACTCTAGAGCCTAACAGTAGATGGTGGAGTCAGGTTGGAATGAGGGTAGGAAGCAAGGGAAGAGAAAATTTTATCTCTTTTCCTTCCTAAAATTTCAAGCTCTATGATACTGCTTTGTCTAGAATACTATAGGAATTTTTAAAGGGGTAGAAATTAAAGAGAAAACACTACAACTCAAGATTCTGAATTTTTAAAATAACTGCTATTCAAAGCAAAGTAAAAAATTACCTCAATCCAATGAGAGTTTGACCTTTTTTTCACCTCCTCAATACCATCAATTTTCTTTTAAAAGCTGTGATCCCTTTTTGAGAAAAATACTCAAAGGCACACATATGCGCACACACGTGAGTATAATTTTGCACAACATTTTAGAAAGTTGAGGGACCCTCAAAATCCCATTCACTGAGTCTAGGCTAAAAGCTATAACCTAAATAATTTTTATTGTCAGTGTGCACACACACAAGGTGGAACAATTATGTTTTTAAAATCATTCTAGAAAAAGTGCTACATACCTCATTGCTGAATATCACTATAGTCACCTTCAAAGTACTCTCTTTGGGAAGCTATGCACTGACTGCAGCATCTAGTTCACCCCTCAGAGCACTTTTTTTCTAGGATGAGTTTGTGAACTTAATTGTCAGGCCTCCTATAGAGACAGCTCTGATGGCCATTCCAGAAAAAGAGTTCCAAAATTCCTTTCAAGGATGGACTAAGCACTAGCATCAGTGCATAGCTTCCCAAGGGGAGTACTTTAAAGGTGACTGCAGTTGTATTCAGCAATGAGATATGTAGCCCTGTTTCTAGGATGAGTTCACAAACTTAATTGTCCTACCTCCTGTGTGTGTGTGTGTGTGTGTGTGTGTGTGTGTGTGTGTGTTTCAGGATGCCAAAAAAATGTATATACATTTAAAGTGACATTATTTATGTATTACTTGTTCACTGATGGTAACCACTTTGACCACCTCTCGTAATTGCAGAAGCCAAATATAACTTGTATTCATCTTTTGTTATCAGTGTGTATTGAGTATTACAATTTTAAAACACTTTTGGCACCATATGTACATATATATATGGGGGAAAGGAGTGAGAAAGAGAACTCAATGGGAACACAACATTGAGTAACAGCTTTTATGATATGTGAAGACTTTTCTTGACCTCTTTCCTTTTTTCTACTGTCCTTCTTAATTCTTTCTGCTTTTCCTTTCTCTTGCCTACATCTTAGGCCTATGAGTATTCTTTATGTAGATCCATCCCCCTGGAAAAATGGTAAAGTTTGTCTTGGGTGCTTTCTCTTCCATAACTACTCTCAAGGCTCCTCTTCCTGTTCTTAGCATGATACATCTATCTCCCCGCTGCTTCAATAATTTAAGAAGCTGATCTCAGACAGCTATCAAGGACTTTTTAAATCCCAAATCTATCTTTCTCCTGATGCCTCCTCCTAAAGCTAACCTTTATTGCAAGTAATGCTTTATCTCCTTCTGGGAAGTAGAAATATTCATACAATTTTCAGAAACAGAAGTTCAACCCACTTTCAAAGGTATTCATCCTACATTACAGTAAGCTTGTTAGCTACAGATCAGTCCCTTCTGTTGGCTCTAAAGTATAGCTTTGGCTCATACAGAACATATTTTAATGTTGTGGTGCCATTTGTTCATGCAATTAAGCTAAATATTTTGAGAATCCATAATATGCTAAACATTGATGATGAGTATTCAGGAAGCAAAGATAAAAAAGACATTGTTTCTATATTATCTTTATCTCTTTGGATCAGAAATGGGTCTTTCTCATGGAATTCATGAAGCAGAGAGTACAGTGGTTGTTAGCAGGAGTTGTTGGGGTAGGGAGATATTGGTCAAAGGATATAAATTTTCAATTAGACAGGAGGAATGAAATTCAGTAGATTTGTTGTACAATGTGCTGATTGTAGTTAGTAACAATGTTTCATAGACCTGAAAATAGCTAATGAGAGCATATTTTAAATGTTCTCACCATAAAAATATAAGTATGTGAGGTATGGATATATTAATTGGCTTGATTTAGACATTTAACTAGATATACAGGTGTCCATAAAGTTCATGTGTAATTTACTAAGTTAAACTATTTTAAATTGCACATGAACCTCTACGTCCATCCTGTGTATATTTATCTCAAAACATCAGTCAGGCACAATGATAGTCTTAGCTACTTGGAAGGCTGAAGTAGAAGTGTCCTTTGAGGTCAGGAGTATAAGATCAGTCTGAGAAATATAGCATCTCTAATAATAAGATTATGTTTGGGGGTAGAAGGGTCCACCAGCTCCTGCAGTGGGGAACAACTGCTACTCTTTGGCTTAAAAAATAATAATATATATATATGTGTGTGTGTGTGTGTGTGTATATATATATATTATACACACATCTATATGTATATATATAAAATGTACATCATAAATATATATAATTTTTATTTGTCAATTTAAAAATAGCATTTAAATTAAATAAATAAATATTGTATTACATACATGCAAAATAAAAATATTGGTGTTTCTCAAAGCTGATTATTCAAATAAACAATATTTTTCCTTTCTAGATATGATTACATGTCAAATACTGTGTTAATATAAACTAAGAATTTTATCTTTCTAATTAATCAAAAGTTGTATACCCATATTTCCTTTTTGAATGAATATATATTTTAATCTCTAGGAACATAAGAATAATATTGCCAAACTTGTGAGTGAAATGAAAATCAAAGAGGAGGGACATAAGATAGAAATGAGCAAACTTTACCAGGACATGCAGAAAAAAAGTAAGTTTTTAAATTTTTAATTTAAGAATTCTACAATATCATGAAACAATTTAAATATGTGTATGTATAATTTTTTCAGTGGTAGCCAATATTCTTGAATGAATGCTGCCTTGATGCATTTTAATTTATGTTTTGTAGCTTTCTATATATTTATGTATATAAATACATTTTCTAAATTTGATTCCTATAACTACAATGTTACCATTGTAGTTAAATGTTACCATTTACCATATGACCCAGAAATCCCACTCATAAGTATTAACCTGAGAGAAATGGAAGCATCTCTCTCACAAAGACCTGTTTGTGAATATTTATAGCAACTTTATTCCTAATGGCCCTGAACTGTAATCAAGCAAATTCATTAGCTGATAAATAAACAAATCGTGGTACATCCATACAATGGAAATTACTTAGCAATGAAAAGGCACAAACTACTGATACATTCAGCAATTCACTTCAAAAGCATTACAGCAAATGAAAGAAGCCAGACCCAAAAGGCTATATACTGTATGATTCTGTTTTTTTGACATTCTGGAAAAAGGAGAAATTATGGTGACAAAAGTCAGATCACTGTTTGCCAGCATGTGAGTAAAAGGATGGACTGCAAGGGACACAAGGGCTATTTTTGAAGTGATGGAAGATTTTATTAGTATTTCTTGATTGTAGTAATGGTTAGATTATGTATGTTTGTTAAAACTCACCAAACTTTATACCTCAAAAAGGATTTTGCTATATATGGGTTATGCCTCAGTAAGTCTGACTTTAAAAATGTGCAAACTCAATTATAAAAATTTTAAAAAGGAAATAAATACACTAAGATTCACAGAATGGCAATATCAAATATGGAACTTAACAATTACTCTGATTAATATAATTGAGGAATAAAACAATGTAATGGGAAATTTTGATAAAAAACTGAAAACTATAGTAGAGAAATATATGGAGCTGAGTGTGGTAGCACATGTCTATAATCCCAGACACTTGGAAGGTTGAAGTAGGAGGATCACTTGAATCCAGGAGTTCAAGACCAGCCTAGGCAACATGGTAAGACCTCATCTCTAAAAATATTTAAAAATTATCCAGGCATGGTAGCACATGCCTGTAGACCCAGCTATTTGGGAGGCTGAGGTAGGAAGATCACCTGAGCCCAGGAGTTTGAGGTTGCAAGGAGCCATATTACACCACTACACTCCAATATAGACAACAGAGTGAGACCCCATCTTGAAAAGAAAAGAAAGCAAAACAAAATGAAAGAAATATATGAAAATGTGAGTGCTGAAAACACAATAACTAAAAATAAAGTTTCTTTTTTTTTTTTTTTTTTTTTGCAGTTTTTGGCTGGGGCCGGGCTTGAACCCACCACCCCCGGTATATGGGTCTGGCACCCTACTCCTTGAGCCACAGGCACTGCCCTAAAAATAAAGTTTCAGTGTATTGGTTTAACAGCCAATTAGATACAACTGGAGATAGAATTAGTAAGTTGGCAAATAAGAAGAAAAGATCCAACCCAAGGCAGAGAAAGTCAAGAAGATGACATATATAGAAAAGAACATATGAGACATAGGAAGTAATAGCATATTCTATGAAAGGCTGTTCTCTCTGTATTTAGTGTTAAGACTAAAGTCGCTGCAGTTAGAGGAAAGCTGGATATGAAGTAGGAAAGAGTGAGGATGAACCAGAGCCTGAATCTTTCTTACGCTCCTTTGTAACCTGATGACATGGTGACCTACAGGAAAAGATGGTGCAGCTATGGAGCTGCAAGGACACCTGGCATAGGATTCATATCAGCTAAAAGAAGAAATCTGGTTGGAGCTTTAAAAAACTATGGAACTCAACTCCCATATTAGTAAGGTGATCTAGTGATCAGTGACAATTTGAATTTCCTTATGCTTAGAAAATAATAGATGCTGATTTGATAAGACTGACAATGAGTGACACCTAGCAACATTGCCTAGCATGCTAATTATTTCAAAAGGTCTCAAATCTTGTGCATATGTCTCCTATGGCAAACTCTAACATATAGGAAAGGGAATTCTGAAAAACATAGTAAACATAGTTCTAGTTTAGCTAGTACAAAACCACCAAAGATAGAGGGGAAGTAAATGGGATTAACACTACCAGACCTCAGACTATACGATAAACCGATAGTGATCCAAACAGCATGGTACTGGCACAAAGACAGAGAGGTAGATGTAGGGAACAGAATAAAAAACCAAAGGATGAACCCAGCTACTTACCGTTATTTGATCTTTGACAAGCCAATTAAAAACACTCAGTGGGAAAAAGATTCCCTATTTAACAAATGGGTGAACTGGCTGGTGACCTGTAGAAGACTGAAACTGGACCCACACCTCTCACGATTAACTAAGATAGTCTCTCACTGGATTCAAGATTTAAACTTAAGACATGAAACTATAAAAATACTAGAAGAAGTGCAGGGAAAACTCTTGAAGAAATCAGCCTGAGTGAATATTTCATGAGGAGGACCCCCAGGGCAATTGAAGCAGCATCAAAAATACACTACTGGGACCTGATCAAACTAAAAAGCTTCTGCAGGGTGCGCCTGTGGCTCAAAGTGGTAGGGCACCGGCCCCATATGCCGCAGATTGTGGGTTCAAACCCAGCCCTGCCAGAAACTGCAAAAATGAATGAATAAATAAATAAAAAGCTTTTGCACAGTGAAGAACACAGTAAGTAAAGCAAGCAGACAGCCCTCAGAATGGGAGAAGATATTTGCAGGTTATGGCTCCAACAAAGGTTTAATAACCAGAATCCACAGAGAACTCAAACTTATTAGCAAGAAAAGAACAAGTGATCCCATCTCAGGGTGGGAAAGGGACTTGAAGAGAAACTTCTCTGAAGAAGATAGGCACATGGCCTATAGATATATGAAAAAAATGCTCATCATACTTAATCATCCTTAATCATCAGAAAAATGCAAATCAAAACTACTTTAAGATGTCATCTAACTCCAGTAAGATTTGCCCATATCACAAAATCTCAAAACCAGAAATGTTGGCATGGATATGGAGAAAAGGGAACACTTCTACACTGCTGGTGGGAATGCAAACTAATATGTTCCTTTTGGAAAGATGTCTGGAGAACACTTAGAGATCTAAAAATAGAACTTCCATTTGATCCTATAATTCTCTACTAGGTATATATCCAGAAGACCAAAAATCACATTATAACAAAGATATTTGTACCAGAATGTTCATTGCAGTCCAATTCATAATTGTTAAATCATGGAAGAAGCCCAAGTGCCCATCGACCCACAAATGGATTAATGAATTGTGGTATATGTACACCATGGAATATTATGCAGTCTTAAAGAAAGATGGAGTCTTCACCTCTTTCATGTTTACATGGATGGAGCTGGAACATATTCTTCTTAGCAAAGTATCTCAAGAATGGAAGAAAAAGTATCCAATGTATTCAGCCCTACTATGAAACTAATTTATAATTTTCTTTATGAAAGCTATAACCCAATTATAACCTAAGAATAATTAGGGGAAAGGGAGGGGAGGGGAGGGGGGAAGATGGGTGTAGGGAGGGAAATTGGTGGGACCACACCTACGGTGCATCTTACAGGGGTACATGTGAAACTTACTAAATGTAGAATATAAATGTCTTAACACAATAACTAAGAAAATGCCAGGAAGGCTATGTTAACGAGTTTGATGAAAATATTTCAAATTGTATATAAAACCAGTGCATGGTGCCCCATGATTGCATTAATGTACACAGCTACGATTTAATTTAAAAAAATGTTGAAAATTAAAAAAAAAAGTTTTAAAGTTAATATGTATAAGAAAAATACTTGGAGGCACCTGAAAAAAATTTCAGGCTAACAAAACTGGAAATATGGACACTTTTGCTGTAACACTGAATTTTATATAAGAATGTATATTAATTCAAAAATTAAAAAACACAAGGGAAGGCAAAAAAGTATTATAAGATTTTTATATAATGTCTGTAAATTGGTAAAGGTACTAATTGTGTTAGATTCTAATAAATCAAGTGTGCATACCATATACATCAAGTAAACATTACAGGAAGAATAAAAGAATATTCATCAAGATAATGACTATCAAGATAATAGAGGAGAGGAAAATAAAAATAGTGATTCAGTCTAAATGAAGGCAAGAAAAGAGAAGAAAGGAACACAATGTAAAAAACAGCAAATAATAAGCTGATAAATTTAAACCCAAATATATCAGTAAATGTATTAAATGAACTTTGACTAAATGTTCCAACTAAAAGGCAAAGATGATTAAATTGGATAAATATTAAAATCTTCTAATATATAAAGTTATAAAGCTATATACCTAAAGTGTAAGATATAAAAAAAAATGGAAAAGGGTATACCATGCAAATGGTAACCAACATAAAGGTGGCATAGCTATGCTAATATTGCACAAAATATACTTTAAAACAAAAAGCAATGCTAGAGACAAGGATAAAAATTTCATTATGATAAAATTAATTCACCAGGAAAATATAACAACAATTCAAATTTACGTGTACCAAATGATGGAGCTTTAATTATATGAATCAAAAATTGGTAAAATTCAGTGTGATGTAAGCATTCCTAATTCTATATGAAATCAGCACATTGTACCCCACAAATGCATTAATGTATACATGATCTATGTGTTTATGATTTAATAAAAAAAAGATTTAAAAAATTGGTAAAACTAGTGAGATAAACAGACAAATTCACAACCATAGTGAGATTTGAATTCACCTCTTTTAGTAGTTGAAAAAGTACATAAAAACATACAATATCAGTAATGATATAGAAAATTTAAACAATAAAATCAACAAATTGATACTAATTGACACATTTAAAAATTATACCCAATAAATGCAGAAATGTATTATTTTTAAGTATCTATAGAACATTTAAGAAAGTTGACCATTTCATGAACCAAAAAGCAAATTTTAACACATTTCAAAGATCTGAGTACCTACTTTGGCTGCATTGTAATTAATGTAATGTTGGTAAAATACAGATAAATAGAAAACCCCTATCTGTTCAGAAATTATTTATGAATAATCTATGAATCCAGGGGAAAATCCTAAAGGAAATTTAAAAAATTAAACTGAATTATATGGAAAACATTACATATCAAAGTTTGTGGGGCATAGCTAATGCTGTGTTATATGGCCATAAGTACAAACACTGGAAAATGCTAAAAATAAATTATCTAAATATAAATATATATTAGGAATTTAAGAAGCCCCTTATTTGCAGGGATGATGGACTAATTGATTCTTTTCTTTTTAAAACCAAAGATTTCCTTGAGGCTCCCATCCCAGATGGCACGTTGTCATTGATAGTAATAAAAAATAGAGAGAAGAGGAAATTCGATGAAGCATAGAGACATGATGGAAACATGACAGAGGCCTGATCCTATGGAGTAGTATATCAGGGGCTTAATAAACCACTAGAGAGTCATCTAGTAGTTTGGGCCTTTTACATGTGGGACCCCAGGCTTTGTTGACCCTCTTTAACCACAGGAATTATTTATTCGTTTTTTAAGTCATTAATGTTTAAGAGTGCAACTTCATTCATTTATTCAAAAGCATTCAGTGAGTGACCTTTGTGTTTGAGCATTATGCAGTGTCTTGTCAAAAATATATTAAAGGGTAAAACGAAAGCTATGTTGATTGGATTGATGTAACCACGTCAGATTATATTTAAAAAATCAACACATTGTACCCCACATATGCATAAATGTATTCATGATCTATGTGTATATGACTTAATAAAAAATATATATATAAAAGGTCTACCCTATACATAAGCAATTTCTAAAATATGTTTTATTAATAAAATTTACTTTCTGGTAAATTATTTAAAATACTGAAGAAATATAGACCTGTATTTTTGAAATGTTAAATTAATGAATTTTATTTACTTTTATTTTATTCAGTTGAATTAAATGAGGAAAAGCACAAAGAACTAATAGGGAAAAAGGAAATGGAAATTTCAGAGTTAAATGCAAAGTTAAGAACTCAAGAGAATGAAAAACAAAGTGAAATAATCAAGCTACAGCTGGAGGTAGGTTTAAGAGTCTGCTAATCTTGAGGACATATTCCTTAGTCTAAACTGCTCTTTGATTATTTTTCATCACAGTGAGATAACTTTCAGGACTAAGAACAATCCTGTGAGAGGGCTTCATACCACTCATTCTCTGCCAAATGCAATGCTCAAACACCATAAAACTGTCACCTACACTGCTTTTCAGCACTTGGCCTGAAGGTGGGACTCTTCAGTTGTTCAGAATGTCCTAGTTTCCAGAAAGGGTGTTGTTTCCTCTGAGAGAGGGAACAGGTAACTTGGGGATTACCTGCGTTTTACAAACAAGTCTATGCAGTCTTCATAAGACTGCCGTTCCAACGTGGGGTGAGTGTTTCTAATTTTTAACATTACTCTCCCCTCTCTTCCCAGCAGAAATTGTGGAACCCTAGGGTAAACCAACCAGAAATTTCTTTTGCTTTATTTGGGATACGAAGAGATAAATTTCTTCCTGATAAATTTCTGGAAAAATATATGTCATAGGGGCAAACAAACCAAATTTTTTTTAAAAACCACAAAAACGAAACTTAGAAGGAATTTCAGATATGGTACCTTAAAGGGTAAAACTCCAGTTCCAGCTCTTTGCTCTAAAGCCTTTCAAGGTTATTTAACCAGACTTCAGAATCCCAAAGATAATGATATGTTAACAAAATGTTCATTCTTTACATTTTTTTAGATCCCACCAATCTTTCTTTGATTCGTGCTTCTCTTGCTCTCCCCCACCCCATCTCCAACTCTCATTTTACTTAATGGACTAAGAATTCCCAGGTCTTGGTTGAGATAACTTACTATTCATTTTCCTGAAACTTTGGTATCCTGGGGTGCTTGGTAAGGTGCCATGTGTAATTATTGGGCATAAGGGAGACTGATGTTGACTTTAAAGGCTCTTTACTGCTGCTGCCATCCAGCCAAGTATACCCACAAACCAGAGATGGCCAGCAGAAAATAATAGGCCATGTTTCAAGATCTACCACCAACTTCTAATCCACTATGTGGGAATTTGCATTTTGTTTGCCATTTGAGCCCTGGCACTGGTCTAGCCGGAGTCAATTACTTGGCTAGTATACAGAATTCCTTGGTTATTTGTCTTCTTTGTACCTACCCATTTCTCTCATCTAACCGGAACACAGTCATGCAGAGTTTATTCCTTGTCCTCACAGAGGCTACACTAAAAGAAATCTGAAGGAAAGAATTGTAATGGAATATAGTGCACAAAAGACAACTGGCCTGTAGGAATGACTTATGAGAACTTTTTAAACCCAATTCAGTTTAATTCAAACCAGCAAGAGTTTAAACTAAATAATAAAATCTTACTCAAATTTTGTTTACCTTCAAAATTTGTGGAGAGGGATATGTGAGTTTTTCTCCCATGACTGTTAAATACACTGTATTATCTTTACAATACATTCATGGTAATGTGAAAATATTTTTACCTATCTTTAAGTTAAACCAGATTCTCAACCCTGGCTGCATGGTAAATCACCTGATGTTTTGAGAAAAAGATGATGTAGATACTTCCTAAAATCTCTAAGTTGGTACCTACACATTTGGTACTTTTAAAAAGCTCCCAGGTAATTTTAACATGCAATCAGGGTTATTAATATGGTATGTTCTTTGCTTTTTCTTAAAAATTGTTTACTTAAAGAAAGATTTTTCCATTGTCTGTTATACAGGGAATACACTTAAATTATAGGTATGTCAAAGGATTCCATGTATTATACTTTATTTTATTTATGAAACAATTGTTTCTAATTGTTTAACTAGTCCCAATAACTGTCTTTTTTTAAACTTGGTTCAGTTTGATGCCAAACTAGCAAAAGTTCAGACTAAATCAAAATCATATATGGATTCTGCTGCTTTGCCACAGAGTATCTACCGAAGGGTATGTGAGTTTTTCTCCCATGACTATTGTTTAAGAAAGTACATTTTCTTAGTATGTTTCTATAAAAATTATGTAATATTTATTAATAATATATGTAACAGAATTTTTTTAATCTTATTCCAGTTTTTCCCATTAAATCTCACAAAACTGAAATTATAGACCTTTCAAAATGAAGTCTCTTCTTTAAATACCACCTCATACCAGAAATTTGTTTTTTGTTGTTATTTTGTTCCTTATAAAAAAATCTTATTTTTTTCATTGCAATAACAAGTTTGTTCTGCTTCATTTAGAAGCTTCAACATTTTCAAGAAGAAAAAAATAAGGAGATTGCAGTTCTTCGTAATACCATTCGTGATTTAGAGCAACGTCTTTCTGTTGGCAAAGATTCTCACTTTAAGCGAAGACGGTTTTGACTGTAGCAGCAAATTCCTTAGCTGCTATTTAATTTCTTTAAGGATGATTGAAAATTTTCCTTCTACTTTCAGTGTAAGCATACCACTTAAATAATAATACACAAAAAATTTTCAAACTTTGAAAAATTGAGTTTATTTAGACAAATCCCTACCTTAGCCAATTTGGTGCTGCATTCTTGCTTATTTGTATTAGCCATAAAGGAGTTCAGGTTTACAGGGTTTACTTTACCTAATAAACCATCATGGATTATGGAAATACTTTCTAAGCAGTCTAGAGATACACAACATTCCTTTATCCTTTCCTTTTACATCTTTCAAGACAGCCACTCAAATTTTAGAAGAGTAAAATACAATGTTAGAGAAAGAAGACAAGATACAAAGGCTTTCATATGTGATAATAAAAATCGAGATATAAGTCCTAGATATAAAAATGATAAATGGATATTTAAAATGTAGTCATATGTGCTTTTTAGCAAAACATTCATGTGTTAAGTATTTCTGGATTTTAAAATATCTTTCTTTAAAGATATTTAATCTGTTAAAAATGTGAGATTGAAAAGACAAAGATAATTGTTTTGAGAAATAAGTAAAGAAAAAAATGGAAAGCATGTCTCTGTTGTTCTTCCTCCATTCTAAATTGCTCACTTTCCAACAAAAACCCCTAGGTCATAGTTTATGTTTTTGTTCTCATTAATGCAATTAGAACATTGGAAAAAGAAAAAAAAAGACACCAAAACCTGAAATCACCTTGCAGTTGCCCCATAATAAACACAGGATTTGGGTTAAAATTACTATGACATAAAATTTTAAATCTGGAAGCTACGCCAGTAGATTCCTCCTTGTTTGCACAAATCTGTTTTTGGCTCACTGATTAATTTGGTAGTTCTTAAAAATGCTAGAAGTGAAATTGTGTCTACACTGAGTTGAGGAACATATCCTATTTTAAGTATTTAGTTTGAAGGTCATTCTCACTTTTTTTCTTTAATAGCTCATCTTCACTTAGGGCTGGTTTCTGTGGGAATGAGCTGCTGACTTGCTTGTCAGGCAGCTGGAGGCAAACGTCACTGACAAGATTCAATTACTTTCTCCTCTGCCCAAAGTCCCTGTCAGCTACATAAAGATGGGAGGTTTTCTTTACACTGTCAGGTGATTGCAGACCCTGTATTTTCAAATATCAGATGTCGACAATATCAGCATCAGCTACTAGGAGCCAACTCTGAATCTTGGGACAACTTTCAGAGTAATTGATTTTTACATTTCTTTTGTCAGAGCTTTTGTGCAAGTTGTAAACCTTCACTTCCTAGCATATGTCAGTTCTCTGGGTGACCCTGCCTGTGCTGACCCTTGTGTTTATGATGGTGACGAAGGTCTAGAGGAGGGGGGTGAGTAGGAACATCTGGTGCTCCTGGTTGCTGATTCTCTGAAAGCTCACTGCTCCCAAGATGCCGATGCCCGTGATGGTGATGATGCTTGTGGTGGTGGTGATGGTGGTGATGGGGCTGTGGAGCTTTGGTTGTTTTTTCCACAGTAACCAAAGATACATTTTTACAGAAGTCTTCATCTTTGAGAGTCTGGAATAAATTTATAAATGTAAACAAATTACCAACAAATTTATAGATTTAGCAGGAATGGATATAAAAAGGATTTATACACCTGACAGGAAATTTCAACTAGAATCAAGCTGGTTTTGTATTTCATTATATTAATGAGTATTTTTTTTTTGTTTTTGTTTTTTGTAGAGACAGAGTCTCACTTTATGGCCCTCGGTAGAGTGCCATGGCCTCACACAGCTCACAGCAACCTCCAACTCCTGGGCTTAAGCGATTCTCTTGCCTCAGCCTCCTGAGTAGCTGGGACTACAGGCGCCCGCCACAACGCCCGGCTATTTTTTTTGGTTGCAGTTTGGCCGGGGCCGGGTTTGAACCCACCACCCTCGGTATATGGGGCAGGCGCCTTACAGACTGAGCCACAGGCACCGCCCTATATTAATGAGTTAAGAGCCTAACGTTAGTCACAACATCTACACTTTTTGTTTAAGGCTTAAAGAGAAAGTCAAATCACTGTATTTATACCTGCAGAAACAAAATGAAGTAAGCTGGCTAACATAACTTAGATCGCAGTAAAGTCAATCAAATTCTAAAATCAATTGACCTCCATGGAACCTTTCATACTTGTGTCAACAGTGCATCTAGTCTAATACTAATTTTCCTCAGATAATTCAAAAATCTCATAAGCTCTACTTAAATTTAGTGGTTTTTCATACTCTAACCTAGGATTAAAGTAGCATGCCAAGATACGCTTTGTACTTCAACCAAAGCTTTGCCAATGTGTCCCTTCTTTAGTGCTGCCAGATGAGAAGTAGCAAATTACTGCCCATTTCCCATTGACCATAATATTCCATCCTACATGATCCTATTTTTTTAATTCACTGAAAGTCTGTTATTGTTTTGTGATACCCACAAATCACAGGCTCAAAGCCTATAGATATATCAACACAATATTAAATCTCAATTTGAAGTTGATTTGTAAATAACATCAAAAAATTAACTTAGAATCCAAAGACTCACTAAGTGATATGGTTTGATGTTTTAAATAGTTTTAAAAGATAATACATTCCATTAGACTTTAGCATATATCTAGTGAGTGGCTGATTTTTTGGTTATTTCTGAATTACTTCTAGAACTTAGTAATATTTAGTTATAAATTTGTAAGCAATTTGATAAATGTTTAAAATACACTGTGTAATGTTTGAAGTGTTCAGTTATTAAACAAACACAAATAATTGTATAGTCTAATTAATTTAAAAAACTAATTACTATATTTTGTTGATTCTGTGGTCCATGTTTTCTTACATTTTAATATCTCTAAAATTAGAATGTATCCTACTATTGATGGTGTTTTAGCACTGTATCGTCCTTTAATTGGCAATTATTTTTTCTTAATAGTAAATAAATAATGCATCATCTAATTTATGGCATCCAGGAAATAATGAAATAGAAAAACTTCAGTTTGATTTGGCATATTAGATACCAATCAATTCAGTATCTGATCAGTAATTCTTATTTACAGGTGGTTCATAAATTTTAAGCATATTATGGGGATTGTTCCTGCCTTTTTTCAAAATAACTAGGAACACTTATTACTATTGAGCATTTGCACAAATGCAAATACAGAAATAATCCTAAAAGATGAAGAATCAATATAGCTAGCATTCATTAAAGGCTTAGTATAGGTCAAACACTGAGTTAATACTTTTCTTGCATTACCTCAGTTCCTTCATCTTTAAAAGAAGTAAAATAATCCTTTTAAGATCATTATGAAGATTAACACGTGAAAAATTACATAAGTAATGTAATTAACCTGAAGTGCTCCTCAACAACTAATAAATTAATTAAATGATTTGTTAAAATTTGAGGTGACTTTCTTTAGAGCTAAGAAAAATCTAAAGGAAATACAGTTTACAAATAAAATTTAGAATTCTTTTTAAACCTGAGTTCAAATTTTGCCAGTCTGCCTTATTAAGGAAATATCGTGTAGAATTCTTTTCCTTTTCAATACAAAGGAAAATGAATCTGGCTGATACAAATTAAAATCAATTATTTGAGTATCTCTTTTGTTAAAAAAAAAAAAAAGATTTAAATATAGTGCTTCTCATAAAAGGAATAAATATTTTCATGGTTTCCAGGAAAGAAATATCAGTAATAAGAAGAATATTTATTTCATTTTGAAATAAATGCAGTAATTCAGACTTCAGAATGGACAGAAAATGTAAGGGCTTCAGGGAAAATCTGTTAGTCTTGAACCCTTGATAAATTAAGTAGTTTTCTGGCCCAAATTCCATGTCAGCTAATGCCATGAAATGGCACTATCACTATATTCTTGTGTGAACATATTCAGGTAACAACAATAATATTATTTTACATGTTGACTAAACTCTGTGAACACTTATACTCATGCAACATCATTTGGTGATAATTGAAATATGTTATCTATGCTGATTTTTATTTTCTAAAACCTTAGATAAAGGCAGCAATATGGATTTCAAAAATATACTTAAAAGTATGTATTATATAATAGGAAATGTGTGTAATTATAAAAATTACTGTTGTTTATTTTTAGCACAAAGACATTGATTGGTAATTTATCATGAAGTGCTAACTTATTTAGATAGTTCTTAAATGATTTCCTTTTTTCTCCCAGGAAAAATAATTGAAATAAATACCATGAGAGAGCAGTTTCCACATTTCTTTTCACAGTAAGCAATCTTAATGGCTTCTTCTACATATGGAAAATTTAGGAAGGAATAAGGCAAACCAAGATGATATACAAGACGGCCACATCTAGAAAGAAAAAACACAATGTCTTTACAATATTTTCTGTATCATGATTCTACTCAGGTTCAATCTATGGTAGGCATTCTAGGTTTAGTGGTGTTATAATTAAGATACTCTGATGCTTTCAGTAGATTTCCTTTGATGGGAACCTACGAATGAGCTCCGAAGCCTTTACATACCAAGTCAGGTCATAGCAAGACCACAATGAGTCTTAATACATAAATACTAGCATTTTGAGTTGTTTTAGATAGATATGTCACTACATACAAAAATGCACAATATAGTCATTGTGATATGGTCAAATATAATTTTATAATTGGCTCACAAATTCTACTAGAGCCTGAACCCACTGACTTATAAATTAGGCTCTGCAAATCACATAAGCTTTTATGACTGCTAAGGCAGCACAAATTCAACACAAGAAATTGTGTATAGCAAAAAGATCTCAAAGCTTTGACCAGTAGCCTATTTATTTAAATATATGTCTAAGGCAACAAAAATTTTAGCACAATGAAAGAGTTGGAATTTTAATACTTGGCGTTCTCAGAAATGGTGGGTTTGATATATTCTTCTTGCCTACATTTTACCCAGTAATATGGTTTTATGTGAAACCACAGGGGTTATACTTTGCAATGGACAAAATTAGAAATTTGAATGAAATGTGAGATTATAAAAATATTAATGTAAGATCGAGTAGGGCTTAAACCTAGGCAGAATCTGCCTCACCTGATTCTGGAGAGCCAAAAGAAAAAAAAAAAAAGAAGAAGAAGAACCGACTAAAAATGTTTGTAAAAGCAGGAAATGCATGAATTGAGGTTCCCTCAAGATATGAACACTTTATTTGTACATGGAATGAAAAATAGATTCATACAGGTCATGTTTAAATGACTAATAAACACACTTTACAGATCAGGAATTAGGTAACCTTAAAATCTTTATTAGAGATAAGTGTGCTCTGCAAAATGTGACTTTTCATCTGCAAAATACTTAGGTTAGAATTGTGCGTGATGTACAAACTGATTCTTTTAACAAGAATGCCAGTTTACAGGGGGAAAGATATGTAGGTTTTCTTCATTTCCCTTCTGGAATGGTAAACTCTTTTGCATGTGTTATTTTTAACAATGCCATTTCAAAAATAATAAAACTAAGCCATATAATGAGTTTATTTTGAAACTGAGTATTTGGTGATAAAACAAAAGTGAATCTCTTAGTTTAAATCCCTTACTATCAAATACAAAGCAGGAAGGGATTGAGAATACTGGTGCAAAAAATCTAGAGAAGAGGCAATAGTGAAGTAAACTAAGATAATGATTATGGAAATTAGATTAATATTCCAAGAATTTGAAATCCATAGAATCAGGTGACGGACCCAAGGTGGAGGGAGTGATGGAAGGAGTCAGTAATACATGCCTGTCACACAGTTTTCTGAATGGTTGATGATGGCAAGGCTACCAACATACAATGATTTTTGTGATTTCTTGCAACATAGTAGATGATAGGGTTGGGGTGCTGAGGATTACAAGGATTATAAGCCCCTGTAATGGGCATGGCTGCATCTGCCCCTGAGTGGGTTTTTTTATATAATTTACACAAAGATTAAAGTATAAGCAGGTTTTAGGAAAAGATAATCAGTCCAGATTTGATTAATTGAAGTTAAGATGTTTGTGAATGTGTCTATGATGTAGATATGCTGGTCTGGAGTTCAGTCATTGTGTCTGAGCTTTGTATGTATTTGGGATCATGAGAAGATGCTATATTGTAACTGTAACCAAGGGGCGGGTGAGATCACTCAGATAGAATGTGCAGAGTGTGGAAAGAAGGAAACCTAAATAGACCCAAATAACAGAAACAAGTACAGAACAAACAGAGGAAGAATGAAGGAAGAAGAGAAGAGAAGAGTAGGGACAGAAGGAGAATGAAGAAGAGGTTATGGGGAAAATCCACAGAATATAGTGCCATAAGAATCAAAAGATGAAAGTGTTTCAAAATGTAGGAAGTTCAGAAGAAAAAAATCATTTCATCACAAGGACATTTGCACCAGATTGTTTATTACAGCTCCATTCACAATTGTCAAGATGTGGAATCAACCCAGTGCCCATCAACACATGAATGGATTAGTAAACTGGAATATGTATACCATGGAATACTATTCAGCCATCAAAAGATGGAGACTTTACATCTTTTATATTATCTGGATAGAGTTGGAGTATCACAAGAATCAAAAAGCAAGTATCCATGGTATTCAATATTAATATGAAGGCAGTAAAGAAACTAATACATGCCCACACAAGAGAAAAACTCAATTTAATTCAAGTTAGGGGGAGAGGAGAGAAGGAGGAAGGGGGGAGGGAGAGGAGGATTGGTGTGCTCTCACCTAACTGGCACAATGTTAAGGGTATATGGCACACCTGGGGGAGGGGCACAACTACAACAGGGACCTTACCTAACAAATGCAAACATTGTAACCTAATCACTTGCACTCTCATAGTAATATGAAATTTTAAAAACAAAGTAGGGAGTGATTTTTACTTCAAAAAGCAAATAAGAGATCATGAGATGAGGACCGAAGTATATGGCAGGGCATTTAACAACAAAGAAGATTGTTATGTGTGGTGGAAAAAGTAAATACATATGTACATACAAAGAAGGTATCTTTTAATTTGAGATGTGTTTGTGTGTGTGTACATACCTGTCATATATGAGGAAGTCATCTTTATTCCCATTTAAAAGAGTCCAGACATCTGTTTGGTTTTCTTCTTGTTGATAAACAGGAATATGCTCTGAAACCTGATTCTTAAGGTGTATGTATCTTAATTGAGAAGAGATTCCTTGATGATTAACTACTATGTAGGAAATATTAGAATATCTTTCTTTCTCCAGTTTTAGTCGCAGGTCTTCCAATCTAAATTATTTGGAAAAATACATAAAATGAATAATCTCATTTAATTTGATTAGTAGTTTCTTCCCTCCTTCTCACGCTATAATTTTTCTACATGAAGCTTTCCTTCTATTTTTGACCGACCTATACCTGTTTATACTGCTGTAAAAGACCCTGAAACTTTGACTTTTAGAATTATTTAAAACTTGTATTCAGTTAAAGTCTTATTCTAGATGCTTGAACAAACATCAGCTCATTTCATCCTCAGATTAACTCTAGGAAGTGTATACCTTTTAAATCCATCTGAAAGCGTAGATTCAACCAATCACAGATCAAAAGTATTCAGGAAAAAAATGGATAGTTGTGTCGGTACTGAACAGGTAGACATTTTTCTTATTCCCTAAACAATACAGCATAACAACTACTTATATAACATTTACCTTGTATTAGGTATTATAAGTAACCTAGAGATGATTTATAAAATATATGAGAGGATGTGTATGCAAATGTAATGCCATTTTATATAAGGATACTTGAGTATCCTTGGAATTTTTAATCTGAGGGGGATCCTAGAATGAAATCCTCCACAAGCTTTGGGGAACAACTGTACAGAGAATTCTACTTGGTAAATAACCCAAGAAATATTTTTAGTATGTATTTGCTAAATGACACAAGACCTTGAATAGAAAGTCAAGGGTTCTTCCTACAGTGATAAAACAGTTACTTATTATTGAAGTAACTCATCTATTTGCAGAATTACATTTTAGAACATTTCACTACACAAACAATACATATTTAGTAGGACGTTACAACACAAACAGGTCCATAAAAAGAAAACAAACCTATAACTGCAGGAAAACCACTATAAACATTTTGGGGTGTATCTTTCCAGTTTTTGTCCTCTAATATGCTTTATGCAAACACATACATTTCTTCCAAAAGTGTGATTTAATATATCGTTTCCATTTTTATTTTATTTTATGTATGCATGTGTGTTTCCATTTAATTGCTTTCCTCGTAGGATATCCTAAACCACAGAAAGACAATCTTACCTAGATGCCTGCAGAATGCACAGGTATCAGCTAGCTTGAAGAAGAGCAACCACAGTCACTGAACCAGAAGAGTTCAGCATTGGATCTTGATCTCCTATGCGCCAGGGTGGAGGTTGCCTACATAAGGAGCTTTGGCCCTGGCTCTCTGTTCCTCCCACGGGGAGGAGGCAGAGAGCCAGGGCAAGCCCCAGGCTTCTCCACATTTCTGGGGTTGTCCTGTAAAAGAGAAAACCTGTCAGTCTACTTAGATAACTTCACAACTGTAAACTATGGATTTCAATTAATGCAATAGGTATAAATCTACTTCCTATATAAATACCTAGCCTATGGATTCTATCTCCATGTTGTTGGGCTAATTACCCACTAAATCTTCCTGTAAAGGGGAAGAAGGTATCAGCCAGGGGCAGGGGAATTATCAAAGTGTCTCTTAATTGTCAAAGTGTCTGCCTTACAAGATATGCAATAAGCATGCTATGGAGATTTACCTAATCAAGAGCTGAGAACGTCTCCAAAAGAAAACACACATTTAGAAAAATGCTTAGAAGCCGGGCATGATGGCTCACACCTGTAACCCTAACATTGTGGGAGGCCAAGGCAGGTGGATTGCTTGAGCTCACGAGTTCGAGACCAGCCTAAGTGAGAGTGAGAACCGCTATCTAAAAATAGCCAGGTGTTGTGGCAGGCGCCTGTAGTCCCAGCTACTCGGGAGGCTGAAGCAAGAGAATTAGTTGAGCTCAAGAGTTTGAGGTTGCTGTGAGCTATGATTCCATGCCACTCTATGCAGGGTGGCAAAGTGAGACTTTTTGTCTCAAAAAAAAAAAAAAGAAAGAAAGAAAGAAAAGAAAAGAAAAAAATGCTTAGACTGTAGCTTCCATAACCAAGTTACATTCTACAAACACAAGCTAACCTTTATTTGAGACATGCCAAGTTCTAACTGCTCTTTCTGTCTTCTACCAATTTTGGGAAGGTTAAGCCAGGGATTCTACACAGAAATGAAAAGGGGTGCATAGAAAGAGAACTCAGGAAGAAAGAAGGTGGCAGTGAGGACAGTAAAGCAGTGTGCATGTGGCTCATTTGAGCCCTTAGCTCTTCAGGTTCAAACCTCTCTATTCTCTTGAGTATGGTTCCCTTTTCATTTCTCTAACACATTAAAATGTAGTGCTACATTAATATTAAAGTATTTGTATCTCTTCGGATATAAAACTTGCCATAATGTTATTACCACACCCAAGATAAATCTTACCAGGGAGAAATACCAGAAATCACTCACTGTCATCCTAACCACAGATTGTCTATCTGTGGTTTAGGATATCTTAAGAGCAAAGCTATTAAATACAAAATGAAATAAGTAAATCTACTTAAATCTACACTCAACTAGTCTATTTACTGGCTACCATTAGTTTCAGAAATTTCCTGTGAATAGACAATATATTCTTGGGTTAAAAAGATGCTCCCTCTGAGCAGAGAAGTTAAAATGTTAAATATCTGACCAGAAATATTCCCCAAACTGAGACTAACTCAACAAAGTCCCATAGAGGTTATTTATGCTCTTTCTTTTTTTTTTTTTTTTTTTTTTTTCCTTTTTTGAGATAGAGTCTCACTTTCTCACTTTGTCCCCTTTGATAGAGTGCCATGTGTCAAAGTTCACAGCAACCTCAAACTCCTGGGCTCAAGTAATTCTCTTGCCTCAGCCTCTCCAGTAGCAGGGACTACAGGTGCCTGCCACAACACCCCGCTATTTTTACAGACCAAGTCTCGCTCTGGCTCAGGCTGGCCTTGAACCCATGAGCTCAGGTAATCCAACTGCCGTGGCCTCCCGAGTGCTAGGATTACAGGCATGAGCCACCACACCCAGCAATTCAGGCTTATTTTGATATAGGAGTCTGTGTAGAGCAGTGGTTCTCAACCTTCCTGATTGCAATGTATTTTTAGTGTTAAAAAGGGATCGGGACCCACAGGTTGAGAACCGCTTGTGTAGAGAGATCAGAACAAAATTCCAAAAGTAGGAAGTCACTGCATTTTCAAGTACTGATTTCAGGCTAAAAACAAAAAAAGAAAAAGTTTTTTTCTGGGGTGGTGGGAGAGGCTGATGATAAGTTACCTAAAGTGAGCCCAAAATTAAGAGGGGAACAGAAAAGTTAAAAAATCAGACTGATGTAGGCTGTAATGTACTAGTAGATGGAGGTAGAAGTCTTTAAAACCTGATTATGTTTCACATTATTTAACACCTCCAAATTTTTGTCAAAATTTTGTCAAATTTTGATAAGAGCTAACTAAAAGAAGAGAATAATAGAAGAATGAGAGAATGGAAGGAGAGAAAGAGAGAATAAATTCAATTAAATGACTTACTAAGACCAACCCAGCTACTTATTGAAACATTTTAAAAATTCTAATATTTAAAAAAGAAGAGGAAATATTTGGACTAAATCTAGGAACTTTCTTTGCAATTATCCTTATTATAACTACCATTTATTAAACATTTATAAAACAAAATGCAGGTGATACTAATCACTTTTAGCTACAAAGTCAGTTAATCCTTAAAATAACTAGGTATGATTGTTCCCTTTTGCAGCTGAGAATAATATGCCTAAGAGTTTAGGTATCTTGTCTACAGTAACACAAAGAATAATTCAGTCACCAAAGGCACTAGATTCAAACAGTTCTGTCAAATCCAAAATATGAGCTCTTAGTTATTATAACATATTGATAGTTTTTAGATAGGTCACTTTATAATAGCAGCCAATATTTTTGTTTATGCCTTAGGATGACCAAGAGAATATAAAATTAAATCAAGTGGGTGGTGCCTGTGGCTCAAAGGGTAGGGCGCCAGCCCCATATGCCGGAGGTTGAGGGTTCAAACCTAGCCCTGGCCAAAAAATAATAATAATAAATAATAATAAAATTAAATCAAGCTGTTTTATTTCTTAACAGAATAGTTAGATTTTCCTTGTTTTTTTAAGAGCCACAAATTCAGTAGTTATAAAACTTACACAAAAATTTAGCACTTGGTACCCTCACTTTGCCATAGAGCACATAGTTCCAAGGAGCTAAATGGCGAATATTTTTTTGGAGACAGAGTCTCACTCTGTTGCCCCAGGCCACAGTGCCATGGCTTCAGCCTAGCTTACAACCTTCTCAAACTCCTGGCCTCAAGGGATCCTCTTGCCTCAGTCTCCTGAGTCACTGGCTACTAAGGCACCTGCCACAATGCCTGGCTAATTTTTCTATTTTTGGTGGAGATAGTCCTGTCCTGCTCTTGCTCATGCTGGTCTCAAACTCACAAACTCAAGCAATCCTTTTACCTCAGCCTCCCAGAGTTCTAGGAATTACAGGCGTCAGTGACGGCGCCCAGCCTAAATAGTGAATATAAAGGAAAAGATTATTTTACTTATTCCCTCATTTAGGTTTTTGATGAAAAAATAAGCCAGTGGTGGAGGGTAACAAATTACAGAGTTCACTTTTGGATTTTCCTCTGTCATAGTCAATAGACTGTTCCATTTTGGTTTTTTAAAATCATTTCCAACATAATAAACCTTTGATTATAATTATAGCTATCAGACAACTATATAAAAAGAATAGGAATAAATATCAAAATTCGATTTACTGGAAGCTGATCCAGAGACAATTGGAGAGTGTTGTAAATTTCACAAACTTCATCACTTTTCAATTACAATTTAACAGGGAATTTAAATTCCTTTTTAAAAAGCAGGATACATAGAAACTTTCTCTACCCTTTACTTATGTTAGCATCTGAAATCTTTCATCTGAAAGCTCCTATTCTCCACTTAAACTGAAAAACTTTGCATTTAATCACAGATCACCTGACTGTGACATGAGTCTTTAACAACTAAACCTCCTCTCCTCCACCCCCAACTTTTTTCTCCCGAAGCTACGCACAACACCCCTGGACATTGCCACCGTGCTATAGAATGAGTATATTTCAGTCTCTCTCTTCAAATCCATGCAGCTATTTCCTTCCTCCCATTCCCCATTTGTTCTCGATCTGCATTTCAGTGGTAAATATTTTAATTTGAACATACACTATTGCCTACGTAACATTAATAACCTTTTGCAGAGTGAAAGTTGTGGATTTTCCAGCTTCCTTTGCTCTCTGCCATGCAAAAGGCAGGGCAGAAATGGACAAGAACTGTCAGATGTTCCCCCTGAGAACCTCCCCCCAGTTCAGACTCTTTTTCTTTTTTATTATTTTTATTTCTTTAACCCACTATTCTCTAAATTTATTCTAAGAAAAAAATATTTAATCAGACTAAAACAATACATACCAAACTTTAAGAGAATCAAGTATGGGAAAACACAGAGTTCCTACTTACACACCCCTTTGGACGCCCTGCTTCCTTCCTCTGCTTCTCAGGGGCAGCTCCACTAAGCCACAGCCAGAAACTCTGGGTATTTATAGGCCTGTTGTTTACTTCACCCCTCAGCTATAGTCCAAAGTTCAATGCTCACTCTTGCAGTAACCTTGCAAACAGCAAATCCCTAAACTGATTATTATCATTCATTTAAAAGGAAGCAGTACATGCTGCTGTGCTAAAGTAGGAGAAAGTTTTTGACAATGACTAATTTGTTCCCTCTCCTTCTAAGTCACCCCATTATCTAAGACTTAATGGTACAGTCGGAGGCGGGAAGAAAAGCTAGGGGTAAGAGGGCCTCTAAGTCAGTTCTTTTCCAAACTAGAATAGGGGAATACATTTGCTGAGCCAGCAAGTTATGCTCCTGCTTTACAAAAACAAAAACCTGGCTTTTTTTCTTTT
Source organism: Nycticebus coucang (assembly GCF_027406575.1). Taxonomy (NCBI): domain Eukaryota; kingdom Metazoa; phylum Chordata; class Mammalia; order Primates; family Lorisidae; genus Nycticebus; species Nycticebus coucang. The sequence goes on along the minus strand of NC_069780.1, from coordinate 160,290,613 downwards.
TTCTTTGCTGTGGCAAGGTACTCACTTGCCTAACCCACACAGTTTCAACTTTTTTGGAAGAGTCACCTTCTGTTTCAAATTATTCTGGTGTGCTGCTGTTACAGACCTATGTGAATTGTTTTCTATGTTTAAAACTTGAATTGGTATGGAGCCTCCCTGGGCCCACTGCTCTTTTCTTTTTTGTTTAAGGAAAAGGAATAAGAAACTAGACCTCCTTTCTGGGGGAAACCAGGACTCATTTTGACTGTCACAGAAGTCCTACTGCCTGGAATGTCTGTATATCGCACAGAATTTTTTAAGATCTGATGTAAAATTGGAACAAATATATGTACCATGCAGATAAAGTTAGTGGACTTGGAAATAGAAAGGGAACAGAAATTTCAAAACATACAAGATACAAAATTCCTATGACTTCAGAAAGAAGTAAATTTTTTCAGTAATCCATGTAGTTTTATATGCTCACAGTGGGTGAAGTGATAAGCAGTGTGCTGTCGTCCCTGGATAGTGACAGTTTTCAAGGAAGCCTTGCTTTCACTGGCAGTGCATTTTGTCCAAACAGTCAACAGATTACTACGTGCAGCTCCTATGTGGATACTGTTGTGCGGGGTGCAGGAAATACAAAGAGACTCAGATGTTATCTTTCCCATGAAGAAACTTCCTATCAAAATAGAAGGTTGCCATTTGAAAGCAAAATTTTTGTTTATTTGCATTAAGCAGTAGGTATTAGCCTTTGGGAGTTCCAGATCCCTTTGAGAATCTAGTTAAAATGATTTCTGCCCAGAAAAAAAATGCACATATACATATTTACTTTTACATAGATAGTCCCCCATGTGGTTCATTTCCCTGGCAAATTTCAATAGTCATTTTGGTCTATCTGCAGCAGAAAAGCAATTATTTTACTATCTCCTGCTTTCTTTACATGAGGCTTAGCAGGTGTCACTGCCTCAAAAGGATTCCTGCCAAGTGTGTAACTGGCTGCAAAGGAAAGTACCAAGTGTTGTGTGTGTTCAGGCCAATGCACTCTAAAGTTCCCTGGTGGCAAAGGAGAAGATGGGAATCTTGTGATGTGCCAAATAGATTCATTCTTAATAGCTTCTGTGCTGGGCAACCTGGGACAAATCAGCAATTTCAAGAAAGCAGAACTTCCAAGCAAACATCAATTGGGTATTATATCAAATTACATTAAATCAAGCAAATGTTTGTTGGGTGCTTATGCTAAGCACAGTGCTAAATTTTGGGACTGCAGAGATTAAAAAAATACAAAACTGTATCCCTTTTTCTTAAGGGCCTCAGAATCTAATAGGGTAGACAGACAAGTAAGCTGAAAAAAAACAGGTGACTTCATATCTAGACATCATGATCATGTGTAGAATGGCTGTAAGCACAAAGTTCTGTTGGAAACGTGGAAATGAAAGAAGGAGCATTGAACCCATCATGGAGATAGGGTCAGGATAATAAGGTTGACACACTTTCAAGTTCAACAGGCATGATCTTGGATTTTACATTCTAGCTGCAAAGCACCCCGCAAACCTAACCTCAGCACTGTTTAGCCAGTTAATAGTTTCGATTTTCACGAATGATTAAAATCTTCTGACAGATTGTTCCAGCCTCCACCACACAATCATTAAGATTACTGAGAGTAAATAATTCACTATCAAATTTAACTTTATCCTAATGATCTCATCTTTTACAACTTCTAATTCTGGAGCCAGGACTTAGAGCCTTCAAACTTCTTATTCTTTCATGCCCTTATCATCTGTCCACAGAATGTTTATGCATGTATGTAATCGATGTTTTTAATAAGCATTCTCACCATTTTATGACTAATAAGTGATTTCTATGAAGAATAAAGACCCTAATGTAGGCCTGGGGTGGTGGCTCACACCTGTAATCCAGCACTCTGGGAGGCCTAGGTGGGTGGATTGCCTGAGCTCAGGAGTTCAAGACCAGTCTGAGCCAGAGCAAGACCCCTAAAATAGCGGGGCATTGTGGCGGGTGCCTGTAGTCCCAACTACTTGGGAGGCTGAAGCAAGAGAATCGCTTGCGCCTTGGAGTTTAAGGTTGCTCTGAGCTACGACAGCATGGCAAGGGTGTCTACAAAGGATGACAAAGTAAGACTGTCTCAAAAAAAAAAAAAAAAAAACCTGAGAATCTGAATCCATGATACATTCAAAAGAGAGAAGGGCTATGAACTGTGATTTTATAAATTAGTTTATTAGCTAAGGCAGACGATTATATGACATTGATTCCTTAATTAACATTTATAAACCACTGAGGTCTCAAAATGTTAGAAAGTGAGTATTATTACTATATGAAGCTCCTAGTAAATATTAACCATTTTGGTTTGTTAAGTTGTGTTTTACACACAAAGGGAAATAAAGACTTTCCCACAATTTGGGGGAAATAGTGCCTTTTAACCTAAATTATCTTTTCTTCCCCTTGCATGTACAAAAAGATGCCCTCGAGGTCATCATATGAATTGTACCAAATAAAATATTGTTTGAGCATCCGTATTGAAAAATTAGTAAACCACCAAATATGTAAGAGATGCTTATGAAAAAGCATGATGTTTTTTAAGTGAGCAAAATAAATAAAACCAACGGCCAAAGTGAGGCATTGGAATTGCAGCTTGGATTGAATAAGGCCTAATTTAATTGATGCTTTGGGATTCATATCAAACTAAAATATGCTTTAAAGGGAGCTTCACTTTAAGTTCGCAGATTTACAGATCCAGAACTATATGATGTATGAGAGATAAATGCAATTAAGGAAGAAAGTAAATCCAATTCCAAATTTCATGTGGTACTAAGCACAGTCAGAGAATAACAAACATTAGAAAAAAATTTTGTTTGAAAAAGAATAATGTAGTATTAACTTTTTAAAATTAAATTTTGAAAAGCTTGTCTAAATCAGAGCTAGCACCTGCCACTTCTTCAGGGACAGTGTCAGCATCAATACGTAAGAAGCATGTAGGGATATTAAATGCCTGTGGAACACCCACATTTATAGAGTGTGCTATTTTGTGTTTTGACCTACAGCAAAACCATGTATATATGTAAATATTTTGACACATTTGCTAATTGGTGAAAATATTTTGACAGTAAAAAAAGCATAGTTGTTGGTTTTGTTAAACAATGGTTAATGTTAAATTGTTATTTTAATCAGGTTCTCCTGGCCTGTATGCTAAATTCTGCCAGCCAAATTTCACAATGACTCAATGTCCAATTAGTAATGTTCAAATTCACAGTTTATTGCAAGAGATTCACAGGCACACAATCAAGCAAGCGAACATTCATGATATAATTACTGAAGGCAGTAATTAGGGGGATAATGAACCTCAGCATCAGAGACAGACAGCTCTGAGTGGGTCTGGAAGTTTCTCTGAGGCCTCAAAGTTCTCAGAGGCAACAATTCTAAAGCCTCTTCAGACATTGTCAATTCCCTGATATTTTTTTCCATCTTTTTTTTATTGTTAAATCATAGCTGTGTACATTAGTGCAATCGCCTGTACCCATTCTAAGATGCACCATAGATATGGTTCCACCCATTACCCTCCCTCGACCAAAACCTTCCCCCTCCCTTCCCCTTCCTTGGCCCTTTCCCCATAGTCTTGTGCTATAGTTGGGTTATAGCCTTCATGTGAAAGCTATAATTTAGCTTCATAGTAGAGCTAAGTACATTGTATACTTTTTCTTCCATTCCTGAGATACTTTGCTAAGAAGAATATGTTCCAGCTCCATCCATTTTTATGTTTCTCCACAGATGTGTCCATTATCATTATCTTAGCCACCTCTGGCTCCATTTTCTATTGGTTCACTCTTTTGGTGGTACCCAGCCACAGTAGGTGTTATCACCTTAGTCTATTATACATGTTTATCTATCTAAAGAAAAACAACTTTCCTCTGAGTTCAATGCACAGTCTCTTACACTATGTTTATCACTTTGAAGAAAACAATTTTACTGTGACCTCAATGCTCAGTCTAGAATATATAAGCTTATCCATTTGAGTAGTAAAAAACCTCACTATGGTCTTGATACCACTCAAAATGAATGACTCCATGTTGTGCAAGGGTTCTACTTCAGACAGACTGCAGAAAAATTAGGCACAGTGGGAAGGTATGACATGCTTTCTTCAGCTCCCAGCAACACAGGAAACATGGCAAATCCACACAAGGGGCAAGCCCTCTCCCCCTTTATAACTGAGGGGACAAAAGAGCCAGGCGGCAGTTACATAACCATAACATCACTGTACATAGTCCTGGCTATCTAAAAGCACATGGCGCCCTCCCATGGGTGAGAAAGTCCAAACAACTTCCTCTCCCATGGTGATAGGAAGAAGCCCCGTGTCTCATCCCACACTCCATTTTGATACATTAAGGTCACAAAATCATTACTATGTATCAATGTTAATGATTTTAAAAACGTTCTTAAAAAATAGTGGCTCAAAGGGGTAGGGCGCCAGCCCCATATGCTGGAGGTGGTGGGTTCAAACCCAGCCCAGGCCAAAAACTGCAAAAAAAAAAAAAAAAAAAGAAAAAGAAAATTTTAACTCATTTTGAAACTATATTAACATTGAATATTTAACATGATGACATTCTAAGAATAACATAACTCTTTAAAAATCAACATTAATTTTAACTTGTCTTTTGAGTACAAGAGTGTCTTATTTGTTTTTAAGCCTTGAAGACTTTTTTGTGTGTATTACAGCAAGTGTCCACCTGACAGTTTGTAGTTGACATTTGAAGAGTAACACACACAACTGTTACACTTTCAGAGAGGTCAAGAAACTTTTTGAGTCAAATATAGCCCTCATTAGACAGACACAGCATAAGAAAGTATATCTTGAATTTTATCATCTGCCCTGTATTACAGGTAGGTTGGGTCTATTACCAAACCCAAAAGGGGTCCAGACTAGGTCCAATAGTTCTCCACACAGAAAGCCATTACTAAGATTAGTATTGCCAGGGAAGAAAGGATTTTTATTGCAATTGACATAAGCTGAGAGAAGGGAGAGACTTTTTTTCTCAGATCTATTTCCCTAAGTAAGGGCAAGGAAGGACTTTTACAGTCAGTTGTGGAATGCAGGTCAGGTGGCCTAGGGTTTGATGTTAAGAGGTCCACATGTGGTCTGATTCAAGAGTTAGTGGTGGATGGTGAGTCTTCAGAGAGTCCTGTGGAGAAATTAGTTAAGCAAGAAGATTATAATGTTCTGCTCATTAGGCTTAACTGGTCTGAAAGTCTGAGGTATTAAAGCAAAAGCAAAAAATAACTTAGGGAAGGGGGGTCATTTTGGAAGACTGATTACAGGTCCCCAGTCTTTATGGAAGAAGCAAACTGACATGATAGTTAACCAGAAGTCCAAATAAATGTCTGACTTTGATCTAGAACTTTTTCTTTAGCCCTAATAATTTTTAGAAAACTATTTTATAAAAAGAATATTTTTGGAAAATCTGGCAGTTATTTTTTATTATATCAGTATAGATTAATCCTTAATCCACTATTTAGATTGACATGTAGAGTAGATTTTATGGAATTTTTTTCCAAGTACCCCATCTAGTTTTCCCAAGGTCTACAATGAAGTATAGGTTGATTTCTATTTTTTTTTTCTAATAAATGACCCTCACTGATTATATTTTTTCTATACAAGTGAATTGGCAAGCCAAGCAAATGAGGATTCCTAAAGGTAAGGCTAACTGTGACCTGTCTCTGACTCTAAGTTTCAGAACACACTGTAATCAAAGACTATAGCTAAGGTTTGTAAAAGACCAAATAGGTCAACAAACCAAGGAGAGCCAGTGTCTGGGTTCAAAAAGCCAAGAATGGAACCGGGGGGAAAAAAATAACAGAGAGATAAGATTGGGGGTTTAAGACCAAAGGAATAATATGGAAGCCAGGCCTGGTCAAACACCTGGAGGGCATTGCTGATAGCAATTGGCTCTAACACACTCGGCAGGGCAGGATGAAAGGCCCAGTCCTGTTCTGCTAGACAAGCACTGGGAACATGTCACAGCTATTCTCGAGGCTGCTCCTGGTCTAATCACAATAGTGAAGTTTCAAGAGAAGTTTAATACAAATTATTGATTTTTAATAAATATTTGGTGAAGAAGTAGATAATGACAAATTTTTCCATAAGACTTAAGAAGTGAGAAGTCTGAATTCTAGAGTTATGAAATTCTAGTGACATTTTTATGAAATTTCTTATAACCCAAAGAGTGAGCAAAACCCAGTAAAATAATTTGCTAGTCTCTATTTTAAGATTATTTTTATCTTGGACACTTGCCATTGTCAGAATGAGTATTTATTTCTTTCCATATACATGAAACACACATGAATTGCTTCTCAAAACTAGTAATGCCTTAGACCAGCTGCTAAAATCCATTTATGCCTGTTTTCCTTCAAACTTAGAAAGTTTTCTGTTGTGTGTCTAACATACTATCCAGTTTGCAAAGAGGCAAGGTTGAAACATTTTTTTTCCAGAACCTCCCCTGTCATCTTTGATAAATGAATATTTCAAAATAATCTATATTAATTTTCCAGTAGTCTTAACTTGTCAGTTTCTTTTACATGTGTATGTATTATATTACCATAGAATTTTCCAAAATTTATGTAGAGGATTTCTCCAATCTGAAGAACATTTTGTTAGGATCTTAAGGCAAATTAAGAGCTTTCTGATAGAATCACCAATTAGATGTGATACACAATTTCAGACTAAGAGGCTTTACATAATGTTCATTACAAATAATTCAACATTTTCAAAAGGAAATATGGTCTCAGTTTATATTCCCAACTGGTAGAAAAGGATATACTGGTTATAAACAAATATGACCATTTTCTTTTTAAGTCATAGACATCTTTCTATGCCCACATGTACAAAGTTACTTCATTCTTTTTTAAAAATGTACATTATTTAGTTTTATGACTGTCCCATAATGTGTAATCCCTTTTTAGTGTACATGTAAGTTGTTTTTAGTTTTCAAAATCTAAGTGACCATTCTTATTTACACCTATGTCTTTGTGAATAGCAGATCATTTCTGCTTGAAGTAAAATTGGCCAAATTTCTATTGTTATTACCAAATTGCCTTTCAAAGTGTACCAATTTATATTTCTACCTGTGAATATGTGACAGTACTTGTCTCCATATTTCATTATTTGAAAATTTATTAAGTATATCAGTTTTCTGGGGCTTCTGTAACAAAGAACCATAGGCTTGGTGGCTTACACAACAGAAATTTATTTTATCACCATTCTTAGATTCAGTTGTTAGCAATGATACTTTCCTCTGAGGCTGCTCTTCCTAGTGGTCTTCTCCCTGAATCTTTGCATGGTCTTCCTCTGTGTGTTTTGTACCCTGGTCACCTGTTCTTACAGAGATACCAGTCATATTGGATTGCCCCCCCTCCCACAAATGACCCTATTTCACTTAATTACCTCTTTAAAGACCCTGTCTCCAAATATAGCTTGGAGGTATGGTGGTTGAGACTTCAGCATATGAATTTGAGGGGACACAATCACAACCATCTGTATTACCTCTTCTGTGGGAGTTCATGTCCTTTGGACATGTTTTTCTTATTGGTTCACCTATTCTAACTAGTACAAGCATTATTTGTTTATTAGGAAAATATGCTTTCTCCATATATTTTTCTTTGTTGTTTTATGTTTCGATTTACAAAAAAAAAAATGTATCTTTTAAATTCTGGTTTATTAGCAATATAGACCTTTTCTTATGACCTTAAAATCCCAGAAAGAACCATGATACCCCCAATTCATCTTGGAATTTTTTGATTAGTTTTGCTGCAACTTGGTTTCAATGTAATGCTGGTAGCATGGTGACATCCTGCTATTAAATATGCAAATCCTGCGCTCAAATTTATGTCTAGGTTTTTTCTTTTATTATTCCATTATATAGTATGGGTACAAGCAGTTATTAAAATGGCGCCTCTAAATAAAGTAAAGGAAAACATAGCAGTCGTTTGTAGAATTGGGTATCTGTTTAGATAGGTGAATAATTATCTATATTGTTTAGTTTGAGGGACACAAAAATAACTTCCTCTGAGTGTCTATGTCCTGGAAATAAAAGCTTTCTTGTCTCCCCAAAGCCTGGAATAACGCAAATTGTTATCTGAGAGAGAGAGAGGTGCCATTAGCACAGGTATTCAGTATTGGAACAAGGTCAGAGGACCTAAGGAAATGAGGCCTGGGAAGATAAAATGATGAAACTTAGGGCTTAAAGCTATGAATGATATATGCAGTCTCATTGTCATTATCACGTATTATTTACTGTCTACTTGTGTGATGTTGTTCACCGATGACACATGACCCCTGTACCTATAGGAATCACCTCTTGATGACGGCAAGAAATTAGGTAGAGAATGTTTCCAGTCTGAAGCACTGGACCTTCTCGAAGACAGAGAATAAACAGGAGATGACTCCACTGTTCTCCCTAGAAAGAGAACTATATTACCCTCTCATCCACCTTCAAATGTGTATAACAGAGCATCTATGGTTTCATACCTCAGGAAGCTAGAATCACAAACTGTCAGAGAAAAGAGAGATCATGAGTCAGTGAGGAATAAGTGAGCAGAGGCCCATATTAGATAAAAAGACTGCTCTACGTGGGCGAGATGGGAGAGGAAGGCGGGAGAACATCAAGGAGGAAAAGGAGCATGTCAGCTACTTCAAATGCCATTAGTAATCCACTAATTAAAGCTAGTGATCTAGCCATTTACCCTTTTTAACTAAAACACACCGGCTCGGCATCTGTAGCTCAGTGAGTACAGACGCCAGCCTCATACACCAAAGCTGGCAGGTTCGAGCCCAGCCCAGGCCTGCTAAACAACAATGACAACTGCAACTAAAAAGTAGCCAGGCGTTGTGGCAGATGCCTGTAGTCCCAGCTACCTGGGAGCTGAGGCAAGAGAATCGCTTAAGCCCAAGAATTTGAGGTTGCTATAATCTGTGACACCACAGCACTCTAACTAGGATGATATAGTGAGGCTCTATCTCAAAAACAAAAATATATATATATATATACACACACAGATTGTGTAAATAAAACATCTGTTTTGGTTTTATGGTATTCATGTTTATGTAACTTAAAAATATAAATATTCAAACAAAGCAACTAAAATTAGAATACTTTCCTTGATTTGAGAATTACTGGGAAAAGGGGCAACGAATATTTATTCTCTTAGAAAAATGACTCCATAGTCATTTAATAGTAATCGCTATTGAAACAAAGCTTGACCTTTTAGTGCACAGCTTAATCCTGAATACATACTTGTGCGTGATTACCTAATCATTAAGGCACATATTCTAACCTTTGCAAGAAGCATAGACATGTGCACTGGAGCCCTGGACACGGAAGCCTGACTCCAGCCTGAGAGTAAACAGAAGACAGGCACAGAGAACTGGGAAGACAGACTCAGAATTGATAGTGGTTCTCCTTCAGTATAAGGATGAGTTTTAGTTCTTCTTTGTGTTTTTAGGTTTTTTTAAGAAAGTCCAGAATACAATAATAATGGCTATCATTGATTGAACGTTTACCATGTGCCAGTCTCTATTCTAGTCTTTCATAGGTAACGGCACATTTAATCCTCATAGCAGCCATTGCCTTTGTTTTTATAGATGAGAAAACAAGTGTAGAGATTTTAAGTAAGTTTCCCAATATTCAGAGGTAGAAAGTAGAGGAGCTGGGATTCAAACTCAGCAGTTCCTGAGGTTAAGCATTTAGCTGCTATAATAAATATGAATTTATTTTTCTTCATAATTCTGGATATTTGTGTATAAATATATAGTATATATACATATATACATACATATAGATAGATATATAGATATAGATATATATTAAGGCCAGGAACAGGCATGCTGAGGCTTGGCACATTTGAATAAATGCATAGTATCTAAAGTTGAATTCCATTCTTTTGGTTACTGGAGAATTATCATTGAAACTATTTTTCAAAAGACCTCATTTACTAGATTTTTTCAACCGGCCAAAGAAAAATCTTGTGCAAGGAGGAAGGCAGCTCTGGAAAGCCTCTCCTACTATTTAGCTGGCAGCAGACCCAGAGCAGGAAAGCTTTCGATTTCTACTTGGAACCTAAAACTAAGACTGATTTCAGATGATCAAAATGTACTATTATGAAAATGCAGATTCAAAGTCGTTTTAGTCAAACTTTAGCCAGGAAACAATGTTGAAACCTCCTCAACAATCTTATAAATTCCAATGGAAAACATCATTCTATGTTTCTTTGGTGAACTAATGGTCTGGGGTTATCATATCCTCTTAAAGGTTTATAGTCTTTAATTACGGGGGCCGAAAACTAGTGCAAAGTACTGTGCTGATAATATTCCAAAGGTGCTGAGGTGTACAAAGTTTTCCCACAATGCTTAGCCTAGTTCTGTGCATGTAGGTGTGACTCAATAATAGCTGTTTATTTTGGAACTGCTGAAGCATTTGAAAGGTTGTTTTCTCATATTTCTTGTTTTACTTTATGGTCAGATTTCTTAAAACTAAGGAATTCTCCAGCTGAATTAAACAGCTGAGTGTTTTCTATAAAAATATCTAGGTAGTAAAAATTTTCATTAGCTTTTGGTTGCTATAGAACTGATACTTTACCACATATCAAATGACAAGTTTTGAAAGGCTATTAATTCAGCATAGATTTTGATAGTAGCATTAGCCATACCTGCAAACTTTCTTACTTATCAAATGATACAAGTTTTTAACAAGCTACTCTCACCCCAAGAATTAAACCTAAAGTCAGAAGAGAAAATTCACTCTTCAAAGACTTCTTCACTTGCATAGATTGGCCTTCTGTTAACAAAAAATAGTTCATTAGAGATAAGTCTTTAAAGATACACACAAAATGAAAAATTAAAATGATCCATTGTCCTTAACCAACTACTATTTCGGTGTATAGCCCATGTTTTATTTTTATTGATATGTCCTAATAGTTCAAAATATTCTAATGGATCAAGCCTTTTGGTATAGAATTTTATGCTGTCTTAAGACTTGCTATCTTAATAGCCTCCTTTTGTTTGGGAAAACTTCTAAAGGCACGGTTGGGTTTGAGAACTCGCTAGAATTTGAGACATTGCCAGGCAGTAAAGGGAAAACAGAACTGTTCCTGCTGATGCTGCATCACAGCTGCCAGATGCCTTAGTTAACTTGTGGAAAGAGAAACAACATGGAATTGTGAAATGAAATGCTTTGCAGACCACAAGATGGTGATGGCAGAAGGGAGGTTTGTTCCTCTCGTACTTTTAGTAACAGTTCTAAGGGTCGTCTATACTCCAAGCCTCTCTGTCTGAGCCAGAGGCAGGATGCCACCAGGGGGGATAAGCTGATAGGAGAAAACTCCAGGCAGGGTACCGTAGGACCTGGAAGTTGTCCCCTCAATGTCCCCTTCACCACCACTACCACCAAAAAGCAACCTCCTTCACCTGAAGCTTTGTTCATTCAGCTTTCCTAAAAGCCTAACAAGAGAATTTAAACCTCAAGTTCTTAGGGTGGATGAATTTCAAGTCCTTTCTCAAATCAAGTTTTTGGTTTTGTGTTTTGCCACAGGCTCTCACTCCGTAGCCCAGATTGGAGTGCAGTGCCTGGATCATGGCTCACTGCAGCCTCAAACTCCTGGGCTCAAGTGATCCTCCTGCTGCAGTCTTCCGAGCAGCTGGGACTACAGGTACATATCACCATGCCCTGCTAATTGTTAAATTTTTTGTAGAGGTGGGGTCTCTCTATGTTGCCCAGACTGATCTAAGTCTAGAACACCTGGTCTCGAGTGATCCTCCTGCTTCGCACTCTCAAAGTGCTGGGATTACAGGGAACCACCACTACTGACCCCAAAGCAGGTTTTGCCGAGAGAAGGGAACAGCTTGAGAGTACACATGACACGTGTGGCTGAGAGTAACACCAGCTCCACAGGGAAAGGCAAATAAAGGAGAAGCTGGAGGCCAAGCTTTAAGCTGGCTCAGTTAAGTCTTGTTTACCTCCAGCTGTGCAGCGCCAGTTCAAGCTGTTCAGGGCGGTGAGGTGGTGTTACAGTTAGTCCAGGTCGCTTACAAATACTGTATAGCTGTGGTGAGTAAAACTGCATCCTAATAGGCCGTCAGGATATCTCTGGAATACATGCATGGTCAGGCTGCCTCCACATGGAAAACAACTGCTTTTATCCAGTGCCACTTTATGGAACATTCTTGGACTCCATAGGAAGGCAGAAGAAGTGGGGGGTGGGGGGTGAGCTCTCACCTGTCAGCAGCAGTAGTTTCATTATCACATCAAGTCAACTCGGCAGGCATTTGCCAGGTATCCAATTTGAACAGGACATGCAGAAGTGGACCTGCTACAGGGAGCTGGGAGCTTTATCCAAGGACTTTGGCACTGGGAGCTGTGAGGAAACCAGGGACAGAAGACTTGGGGAGGAATTCAAAGGGTCAATTACTGTGCACTTGTACAATGGCAAAGGATCACATGACACCACAGCCTGGCCCAGTAGGGTTTCCTGCCAGCCAGCATTTTTAAAAGATAAAGTAAGAGTTTCTCTGATCAGGGTAAACAATTTAACAGGGATGTTAGAATAACCCGGAGAAACAGATGTGAGGGTTTATGTAAGAGAGAGATTTTATGGAACAGTATGTTCAAGAAGGTGGGCAAAGTATGCTGCAGTTGGTTATACATATTTTAATGTCATTGGGTTTTTCTGCTTGTTTTTCTACAAAAGTTTGAAAGAATACAATGTCATCCACAAAGACTTTATGCTGTGAAGATGGCCCCAATAGAACCCCTTAAATGACACAATTCCCACAGTATTGCCTACAAGTACAGCTAAACAACCTACTCACTTTTTTCAGTATGTCTGAAGACATTTTTTTAAATTTCTTCATCCAAAAAACATACATTATACTGGCCAGATAGATAATAATGCCTCCCAAGCCCACAGTTTCCTTCTAAAGGGAACTACCAGCTAGAGCCCTCTGGAGGAAAATCAGAGCAGACCTTCGATCCCAACTATAGCTGCACGTGAGAATCACTGGAGAACTTTTAAAACATGTCACTCTTCAGCACCCACCCCTAGAGATTCTAATTAGTCTTGGATGGGGTTCAATTTTTAAGGTAACGTAGAAGATTCTATTTTATATTCAAAGTTGATAATCTTTGCTCTCTAGCCCATTCTATAAGCTGAGGTGGCTAGGTTAAATACAACTCCACCCTCCCTCCCCCATATACAATTTATTGAATTAATTAATTAATTAAAGTAGCCTGTGTCAGGATTTCTAAGACCATCCCCATATTCAGAAATTTGCTAGACTCAGGAGACATTTCATGTAGTGAGACTGATGGTTAAGATTTACTACAGTTGGGCAGTGCCTGTGGCTCAAGGAGTAGGGCGCCGGCCCCATATACCAGGGGTGGCGGGTTCAAACCCAGCCCCAGCCAAAAACTGCAAAAAAAAAAAAAGATTTAGTACAGTGATATAATAATAGCAAGGATACACAGCTCATAATGGAAAAAGACATAGGCAGAATCTAAAGAAAACCATAGACAGGCCTCCTATGCTCTCTCCTGTGAGAGGATACACGTGAGTGCGCTGCTTTCTTCAGTAACAAAAATGCAGTAACGTGTGTGCAATGATTCTGCCCAGGAAATCCCACTAGACTCGGTGCTCAACATTTTTATTGGGAGGTGATCACATCTACTCTTTGCCTAGCACATGCCAAAATTCCAGACTCCCAGAAGGAAGGCATGTGTTTAGCATAAACCCCATCATTTGCACAAACAGCCTAGGCACAGTGAACCATCTTTATCAGTTTTGGAAATAGTGGAGAAGCCAGGATGCCAGCCAATGGCCAACCTTGCAAGCAGGCCTTCTTCAGATAGCAGCCTCAGGCCTGCTGTGTGGACATTCTGCCCAGCCAAAGCAGAGATGATTATCAGCTAGACTGAAAATTTTCTCAGAAATTTGACTTGAAAACTATGTATTGCCTTGGGCAGTTGATTTTGGAAGAAGTGACCAGAACACAAAGAGAAGTAAAAATTAAGAGAATGGTTGAGTCTCATGGATGCCAATGCTCTAACGAAGAGAACAAACACCTGTGGTGGGGATTCAACAAAGTAACTGAGCTTTTAGAGCTAGGTTGTCCTGTGCTTCCCAAATACTGTTCCACTTCTTTCTCTGAAACCTGTTGCCCCACTTGGTCCTGGTTTTCCACAAGTTTTCCATGTTCCTTAAAGACACTTTGATCCTCTCCTTAAATCCTTGCTGCTTTCTGTAAATCCCAGTAACTCAGCCAGGGTGAAATTTGTCCCTTTGTACAAAAGGAGCTAACAAGCCCACACATCACCTGATGCTGATCCAGGACCACCCCAGACAGGGAGGGAAAAAAACCACTGACAACTTCTGTGAGAGTATCATTTTTAACAGCATGCTGTCTTCCACACCAATTGGTCTTTTGGCAGAATTGGGTAATAATGGTATTTATAATAATTACCAAATAATTGGGTAACAAACTTTGCAGAAATGATTGAAAGCTTTGATCATGGAGATCACAGAGGTTTGGTCCCTATGGTTACAGAATACAAAGGGAATAATTGAGAATTGTGCAAGAGATCCTAGTTATTTGCAACTTACCTTCTTGTATCTTGGTCTCACTAATAATGTTTAGATGGACATATCTGTGGACTTCAGAATCTTTTTGAACAGTGAAATAAGCACATAATATTCAGTTCAGATGCTATGAAATGCAAGCTTTGAGGTTAAAGGATTAAGTCCTTTATCAAAAGATCATTAGTGTATTCCTCTCTAGTCTACACCCCATTTTTTTCAATGCTAACACTTTCCATCAAAATTACATATTCTTTCTACCATAATTATTGACTTAAATAAATAATAGACTCTTAAAATAAGAAGAGACATTACCAATCATCAGAAATTCAGATCTCTGCTTTTAAATATGAGCTAGAGCCCCAGCAAGATTTTGGACTCAATCAAGGCTTCGTAGCAGAACCAGGGGCAGAACTAGAACTCTAATCTTCTGACTCTCAAGTTAATTTATTATCATTCCAGACTTTTTTATCTGTTCAATTGAATTCAGGCTCCAAAACAGTGGATAACTAATGACTATCTCTGATTCGGTTATTTTTTTCCAAAGTTTTGTCATCTCCAGAAAATATTAACATTCACAAGGCTTTGGATTTCCAATTGTGCAATAAATAAATAATGCAGCATTGTCAAATTTGCTAGTGTTTGCAGACTAAGATTGCATGTTCCTAAACAACAGGAAGCTAAACTTTTTCATTCTCTAAAAGACAAGTCAGCGTAACGTGGTTGTTTACTATAGTTATACCTAAAAGAGAATTCAACCTTCACTCACTTATTTACTTTAAAGACTATACCACATGACAGTTTTCAACTCAAAGAAAGTAAATGTTACCTGAACTACAACTGCTTTACTCAGAAGTTAGCCATCAGTTAATCTATCAGTAATCAATGGAGAAGAACCTAGCTAACCATTACTAGAATCACAACACTGGTGAGGGTTTGCCAATCCCCCTCCCTCCTCTTCTTTCTCCTTTTCCTCCTCTCCCCTCCCCCTACTTAAGTATATCTGAATTTTACTAAATAAATAAATAAAATATTTTAGCTTAAAAAAATATGACACTGTTCTAAGGTTGGATGTGTTTGAGGGGGGGCAAGGCAATACAAACAAAGATTCTCTTGGAGCATTTAACATGCAGATAATGAAATGTGGAAAAATATTAATAGTGTACAGCAGAATATTTCAAATAATAAACACTAGATAATACAATAAATTTTATGATACCATAAGACTCAGGGATGAGAGAGATCAGCAGAGAGAGGGCTGGTCCTATTTTCCAACAAGGCATTTGTGCTTAGACAAGAACATTTTGTCCCTGAGGCATATTAGAAAGGCAAGCCAACCTTATGTCCCACTGATTCTTACCTCTATTTCTTCTATTTATACAATGAGTATTGTACTATTGAACAAATAATATTGCATTATTGAGCACATCCTTATGTGTCTAACACTATGCTAGGCATCACAAGGATCAACCACTGGCACATTGCTTAAATTCTCAAGGCTTAGTTTCCTTATCAGTGAAATATGAGAAGTCCTCCTAGTTCTCCCATTCTGTGACTCTAATATAACCCAAGAACATCAAAGGAGTCCTGTTGAGTTCTTAATCTATCTGAAGCAACAAAATTTGTGTGCATGGACTATTCTACATATTGTAAAATCAGTGCTTAAATACAAAATGATTTAAATGTGAAAAAATAAACAAAACAACACAAAAACACCCTCTATCTTCTCTCACAATGTGTATAAAAATCAACTTAAAGTGGTTGATTTGAGAACAATAATTTGCAGAGTGCAATAGAAACTTGACATCTTTTTTAAATGGATCATAAAACTAAAAGCAAAACCTAAAACTATTAATTTTCTGGAATAAAACACAGGAGGAAATGTAATCTTGGCTTAGGCAAGGACTTTTTAGATAAACAAAAATTGCATAAATATTTTAACTCTTCAGAAATCACTGTAAAGAAAATGAAAGGACAGTAACACACACTGGCCAAAAAGAAGGCAAAAAAGACATCTGATAAAGGATTTGTATCTAAATATATAAGAAATCAAATAAATAATAAGAAAACAATCCAATTTTAAAGAGGGCAAAGATTTGAACACTGTATTAAAGAAAAGATACTAATGGCACGTAGGCATATGAGAAGAGGTTCAACATCATTAGTCATTAGGGAAATGGAAAGAAAACCACAATGAGATAATACTACATACCTATCAAAATGGCTAGAGTTAAAAGGGACTATATCAAGTGCTCATGAGGGTACAGAACAACTAAAACTCTCATTATTGCTAGGGGTACTAGCAATGGTATATACACTTTGGAAAATGTTCAACAGTTTAACACAGACTTACCATACAGCCCATCAATCCCACTCCTAGGTGTTTACCCAAGCAATATAACAACTTACGCTGGACTACTTCACATCCATTGGGATGGCTATTACTAAAAACAGGGGGGGGGGAACACAAAATAACAAGTGTTGGCAAAGATGTGGAGAGACTGGAACCCTTGTGCACTGTTGAAGGGAATGTAAAATGATGCAGCTGCTATGGAAAACAGTATGGTGGTTCCTAAAGACTTAAAAATAGATTTGCCGTATGATCCAAGAATACAACTTCTGAGTATATATCCAAAAGAATTTCAAGGAGAGTCTCAAAGAGATATTTCTATATTCATGTTTATACCGATATTATTCACAATAGCTAAAATGTGTGCTGCACAAGTGTTCATCAATGATGGACAGCCAAAATATACACACCATGAAATATTATTCAGGCTTAGAAAAGAAGGAATGCTGACATATGCTTCAACATGAACGAACCTTGAGGATATTGTACTGCTTGAAATAAGCCAGTCATAAAAAGATACATGAGCCCCTTAGAAGAGCTGCATTCATAGAGGCAGTAGCATAGTGGTTGCCATAGGCTGGGGTCAGGGAGAATGAAGAGCTTGTTTAATGAATACAAAGTTTAAGTTTTACAAGATGAAATAGGTATGGAGATGGATGGTGGCAATGTGGCTATACAGCATTGTGATTTAATTTAATATCTCTGAACTGTATAATTAAAAATGGTTAAGTGGTAAATTTTATGTGATGTGTATTTTGCCACAGTAAAAAAATAGTTTGGCTGAAAAAAGAAGATAAAATAACTTAATAAAATAGGGTTATAACTGACAGGAAACCTCAGAACAGACAAATTTTTATTTGGGCAAAGAGAAATCTGAACATTTTTATAGCCTATGATGAGGGGATTTAGTACAGGCAAAGAAGCTAAAAGCAGTAGAGAAAAAGAGAATGTTTCAAGTTGCAGAGGAGATAACACTGAACATAAATGTGGAAATCATTTTCATTTTCCCATTTTATTGAGAGCTTATTTTGTCACACAGCAAACTTATGAGGTAGATACTCTCCTCTTTCCCCACTTAGCATTTTTTGTTCAAGCCTTAAACTGAGGTTTGGCAATTGTTAAATAACATCTAACGGGAATGGAACATAAATGTGAATGTAGATTTCGTACCAAAACCTATGTCTTAATGCCTATGTTAAACTGAAGTAAATAAATGAGAAGAGGTCCAAATACTGAAATAGTTGTAGATATTGGGGAAGGAATTTGTGCTGAAAGAATCCGTGTTGTTTATGAATTATTCAAAATTAATTACCAAGATGGAGGACCTCAGACTATATGTATCTAGAAGTTACAAAGGAAAGACTAGAATGGCTGAGGAAAAGGCAGTATTTGACGGTCCAGAATCAGTAAAAGAATTGAATTCTCAGATTTAAAGATTGTAATGAATACTAAGCTAAACCAGTAAAAACTAATTCACACCTAGACACATTAGAGGAAAACTGCAGAACACCATAGATAATGAGAAAAATCCTACCAGTAGTCAAAAGAAATATACAGATTACCTACAAAGTAACAATTAGGCTAAAGCAGACTTCTCAATATAACTCATCTGCAAAATATTTAGGAAAAATATTAGCTAAATTATCATTCAAGAGGAGAGGTAAAGTCTGAGTGTGTATGCCATATGCAATGAGTGATATACATTTTCAAATGGTCCTCAGAAGAACTACTAACTCTGTTTTTTTTTTTATTTCAAAATGTTAAGGGAGGCAAAATGTTTCAAGCTACATAGATTGCTTTTGTAATGGTTGAGTCCTGGTTATAAGTGTGTGTGCCCGTCAACCAAATAGTGTTCATTGTACCCATTAGGTAGGTTTTTGCCCCTCCAAGGATGTACTTTAGGAAGAGAAAAACTAAACTGAAAAGGAAAGCCTGAGGCAGCACCTGTGGCTCAGTGAGTAGGGCACCAGCCCCATATATGATAGTGGCAGGTTGGAATCCAGCCCCAGCCAAACTGCAACAAAAAAATAGCCGGGCATTGTGGCAGGTGCCTATAGTCCCAGCTATGCAGAAGGCTGAGGCAAGAGAATCGCCTATGCCCAAGAGCTGGAGGTTGCTGTGAGCTGCGATGCCACAGCACTCTACTGAGGGCAACAAAGTGAGAATCTGTCTCTTAAAAAAAAAATGAAATATGTGGAATATATATCAAAGATTTGGTAAGTGGATGACTACAAATTGGCTTATTGAAAAACAACAATAATAATGACTGCTGAAGAGAGGAATTTAAATGAGATGAAACTAAAATACTAAACAAAAAATGGAAGATGGGGAAGGTGACTAGAACTAAAGAGTTCTAAAGTCATTCTTTCCTCCAGGGAAAAATGTAGATATAGTAAGTTTTGACTTTTTAGAGTATGCACTTATAATATAAGGGTAATTGTTATAGGAATAAAATTACAATCTTTGATTTCAAATGGAGAGAGATACTTAAATCTAACAGAAAAGGAGTTGACAAAGTTTTTCTATAAAAGGCCAAATAGGACATATAATCATTGTAGGGCATATAATCTTTGTAGGTATATAATAATATTTGCAACTATATGACTCTACCTTTGTAGCATGAAAGCAGCTATGCACTATACACAGTTGAATGAATGTGTCTAACAAATTTTATTTACACATAATATTTTGTGAGCCCTGGAGTAGAAAGAAGAAAAAAGAACCAAAGTAAAAACAAAGTCTGTCAAATAGAAATGCGATAGAATGGTAGACGATCTAAAAATATTTATTACTACAATAAATTTAAACTCATTAAATTTGCCAGGTAAACATATAAAAATTCATAAATTGGAAAAAACAAGCAAAATCTGTCAATCACAAGAGACATATATTGACCACATATTAAATCATAATTACAACAGAAAATTTGAGAGGAAAAAGGATGAGAAAAGTTAGTCCAGGAAAATACTAATCAAAAAACAAAATACTGAATAAACCATGCTAGTAAAAGATAAAATAGGTATTAAAAGCAAAATATATAATTCAAGATATATATATACTGATCCTGGAACTATATGCACTTAACAACATAGCTTCAAACTGTAAAAAGCAAAATTTACGGACTTGAAACAATGATAAGTCTACAATTATGCATTTCTTTTTTTGTTTGTTTGGTTTTTGCAAAGTGTATGTTACTTTATTTTTTTGAAAAGTAAATTTATTTCACATTAATGTGAAGTAGAAGTAGATATTGTGTTGTTTGCTGTTTCTCTAGAGAAGTGTCCCTAGAAGACATCTGAACTTTGAGCATAGGATTCAGCCTCAAAGCAGCTGTTTCCAATCACAACCAGGTCAAACTATTTGATTATGTTAGGTAAAGTCCCTCATGTGGTTATGTCAGGTAAAGTCCCTCATGTACTTATGTCCCACACAAAAAACGTGTGCCAGACACACTCACCCCGTGTCCATTCTCAGAAATGTATCAAGAAGACATGAACCTAATAGATAGAATATTTCAACCACAAAATTCAACAAACTTGATCTGATAGACATGTATATAAGTCTGCATTCAACAGTTGGAGAATGCTCCTTCTTCTCAAACAAACATGAAACATTTTGCAGAAGTTAACCACGTACTAAATCACAAAATCTCAACAAATAGAAATCAGACTTACTGGGGTTTTTTATTAGTATTAAATCATAGCTGTGTACAGTAATGCAATCGTGGGGCACCATACACTGGTTTTATAAACAGTTCAACACATTTTCATCACACTGGTTAACATAGCATTCCTGGCATTTTTATACTTATTGTGTTACGACAATCATATTCTGCATTCACTAAGTTTCACATGTACCCTTGTAACATGCACCACAGGTGTAATCCCACCAATCACCTTCCCTCTACCCAACCTTTCCGTCCCTCCTCTCCCTCTCCCCCTTCCCCATATTTTTAGGTTATAACTGGGTTATAGCTTTCCTATGAAAGCCATAAATTAGTTTCATAGTAGGGATGAGTATATTGGATACATTTTCTTCCATTCTTGAGATACTTTACTAAGAAGAATATGTTCCAGCTCCATCCACATAAACATGAAAGAGGTAAAGTCTCCATCTTTCTTTAAAACTGCATAATATTCCATGGTGTACATATACCACAATTTATTGATCAATTAGTGGATCGATGAGAACTTGGGCTTTTTCCATGACTTAGCAATTGTGAATTGGGCTGCAATAAACATTCTGGTACAAATATCTTTGTTATAATGTGATTTTTGGGTTTTGGGGTATATACCTAGTAGAGGAATTGTAGGATTGAATGGCAGATCTATTTTTAGATCTGTAAGTAGTCTCCAAACACCTTTCCAAAAGGAATGCATTAATTTGCATTCCCACCAGCAGTGTAGAAGTGTTCCCTTTTCTCCACATCCACACCAACATCTCTGGTCTTGGGATTTTGTGATATGGGCTAATCTTACTGGAGTTAGATGGTATCTCAAGGTAGTTTTGATTTGCATTTCTCTAATGATTAAACATGATGAGCATTTTTTCATATGTCTGTAGGCCATGCGCCTGTCTTCTTCAGAGAATTTTCTCTTCAAGTCCCTTGCCCAGCCTGCGATGGGATCACTTGTTCTTTTCTTGCTTATACGTTTGAGTTCTCTGTGGATTGTGGTTATTAAACCTTTGTCGGAAACATAACCTGCAAATATCTTCTCCCATTCTGAGGGCTGTTTGCTTGCTTTACTTACTGTGTTCTTGGCTGTGCAGAAGCTTTTTAGTTTGATCAAGTCCCAGTAGTGTATTTTTGAAGCTGCTTCAATTGCCCGGGGGGTCCTCCTCATAAAATACTCGCCCAGATCGATTTGTTCAAGGGTTTTCCCTGCACTCTCTTCCAGTATTTTTATAGTTTCATGTCTTAAGTTTAAATCTTTAATCCAGTGAGAGTCTATCTTAGTTAATGGTGAAAGGTGTGGGTCCAGTTTCAGTCTTCTACAGGTTGCCAGCCAGCTCACCTAGCACCATTTGTTAAATAGGGAATCTTTTCCCCACAGAATGTTTTTAATTGGCTTGTCAAAGATCAAATAACGGTAAGCAGCTGGGTTCATCTCTTGGTTCTCTATTGTGTTCCTGGTTAGGTTAGCCAAAGGTTTATCTATTTTATTGACCTTTTCAAAAAACCAACTTTTTGATGTATTGATCTGTTGTATAATTCTTTTGTTATCAATTTCATTTAATTCTGCTCTAATTTTGGTTATTTCTTTTCTTCTACTGGGTTTGGGGTTGGAATGTTCTTCCTTTTCCAGTTGCGTGAGATGTCCCATTAAGTTGTTAACTTCTTCTCTTTCCAGTCTCTTGAGGAAGGTTTGCAGTGCTATAAATTTCCCTCTTAGAACTGCCTTTGCGGTATCCCAGAGGTTCTGATAATTTGTGTCTTCATTGTCGTTTTGCTCCAAAAATTTGGCAATTTTCTTCTTGATCTCATCTCTGAACCAGCTATCATTCAGCATAAGGTTATTTAACTTCCATGTTTTTGTATGAGTATGCAGGTTTCTGTTGTTACTGAGTTCAAGTTTTATTCCATGGTGGTCCGAGAGGATGCAAGGAATAATTTCTATTCCTTTAAATTTATTGAGGTTAGACTTGTGACCTAAGATGTGATCAATTTTGCAGTATGTTCCATGGGCTGATGAGAAGTATGTGTATTCGCTTTTGTTGGGATGAAATGTTCTATAGACGTCTGCTAAATCCAAATGTTGGATGGTTAGGTTTAAATCTAAGATTTCTTTGCTCAGCTTCTTATTGGAGGATCTATCCAACACTGCCAAAGGAGTGTTGAAATCTCCAACTATTATGGAGCTGGAGGAATCAAATTGGTCATGTCTGTTAGAGTTTCTCTTATGAATTGAGGTGCATTCTGGTTGGGTGCATAAATATTCATAATTGAAATCTCATCATATTGAGTATTACCCTTAACAAATATTAAGTGACTATTTTTCTCCTTCCTTACTTTTGTTGGTTTAAAGCCTATTGTGTCTGCAAATAGAATTGCAACACCTGCTTTTTTCTGGCTACCATTTGCCTGAAATATGGACGACCATCCTTTCACTCTGAGTCTGTATTTATCTTTTAAGGTGAGATGTGACTCTTGGATGAAGCAAATATCTGGCCTAAGTTTTTCTTTTTTTTTTTTTTTTTGGCCTAAGTTTTTCTATCCAGTCAGCTAACCTGTGCCTCTTTAGAGGACAGTTTAAGCCATTCACATTAATGGAGAATATTGATAAGTCTAGTAAAATTTTGGGTATCGAGTTTTTCAAAAGTCCAGTGGATATTTTTCATCCTTTTGCCACTGTGGAAGTTGGAGTTTCATCAAAAGTTTCTGAGTGAGTTTATTTTTGTGGCAGAGGATTGGGCTGGTCATTATGGAGGATAGGTCTGAGAATATCCTGAAGAGCTGGTTTGGTTATGGCAAATTTCTTCAACATATGAATGTCATTAAAGTATTTAATTTCTCCATCATAAATGAAACTCAGTTTAGCTGGATACAGGATCCAGGGTTGAAAGTTATTTTGTTTTAGGACATTAAAAGTCGATGACTGTCCTCTTCTGGCTTGAAAAGTTTCAGCAGAGAGATCTGCAGTCATTCTAATATTCTTCCCTTTGTAGGTAATGGATTTCTTACATCTGGCTAGTTTCAGAATTTTCACTTTCATATTTACACTAGTGAAGTTAATTATAATATGCCTGGGGGATGTTTTAGTCAGATTAAGTCGTGCTACGGTTCTGAAACTGTCTGCTATCCAAATTTCAGAATCTTTTGGCATGTCTGAAAAATTCTCTTTCATAATTTCATGGAGAAGGGCCTCTGTGCCTTGCAAGGCCACTTCATCACTTTCAGGGATTACAATGAGGTGGATATTAGCCTTCTTCAAATTATCCCAAAGCTCTCTGAGAGAATGATCTTTTTTTGCTCTCCATTTCTCTTCCTCTTTAAGAGTTTGGGAGCGTTCAAAAGCTTTGTCTTCAATGTCAGAAATCCTTTCTTCTGCTTGCTCCACTCTGTTACTGAGGGATTCTACTGTATTTTTCAGATCTTTGAGGGCTGCAAATTCTTGCTTCAGTGCATCGAAATCTTTGGTGGTTTTGTCTTTAAATTCGTTAAATTCTTGAGACAACTTTTGAATTTCTCCTCGAATTTCTAATTCTGACTTTTGAATTGCTCTTTGAATTTCTAATTCCAAATTTTCCTCCATTCTATTAATCTTGTTTGCAATCCAAATTCTGAATTTGATTTCTGACATCTCAGCCAGCTGTTTATGAATGGGATCTTCAGTTACATCTGCCATATCTTTCCTTGGGGGGGTTAATCTATTCTGGTTATTTGTGCTACCAGAGTTTTTCTGCTGATTCTGCCCCATGATTATTTTACACCGTTTGACTTTTTCCCTGGAGCTTTGTTGAGGACCTGTACAATGCTACAGCCTGAGAGACTGGGGACCTATTTGGTGTGGTGGGGCTAAGTGGTTCTGTCTTGTTTTCAGCTTATCTCTGTTCGACCCTAGTGAAACAGTTACTCTGGGTTGAAGTTTCAGCTGTGGATAAATACCAGCAATTAAGTCACCCCACCCTCCACAGGCAACAATTGGAAAAGGAAAATCAAACCTTCCTACAACCACACACCCAGGGCACCACCTGAATAGTCCTCGGGTGATTGGCTCAGTTCAAAAGGTCCAAATCATTTGTTTCAGTCATCACCTCTCTCATGTGTGAGAGTTTCAAAGATCTCTGGAAACTGGATCACAGGGGTCTGGTGACAACTCAAATATGACTTGCTCCGGTGCTCCATGAAGTCAGGAGAACCCTCCCAGCAAATGGATTAGTCTGGGAAGGTTGATGCCTCCTTCCCCACCTTGCACCTCTGTCACACCCAGTCACTGATAGCCCCCGCAGGGCTGTGACTCAGTTGCCTCCAGTGAACAGATACTCCAGGGGGTTGTACCTGCCTGAATCATAAGGAAATCTGTATCTGCTCAGCCAGGCCACTGCTCTCTGCCTTATCCAGCAGGAGGTGGTGAGGCCTGACAACCTCGGGCGCTTGATGGAGTCTGGGGAGTGTTCACTCAGTTCCAGCCCCACCCCTGATTGATGTTACTGACAGAACAAAACAACTTTGTGGGAGTTTGTTTCTGTCCCTGCTAAATTCCTCTGCAGAAGAGAAACTGTTTTGAGTTCCCAGAACCTGTACCTCAAGTCCTGTCTTTACTACTGCAGGTTTGTATTCATAGCATAGTCAGCTCTAGCCTCCTGCCTTCCTTTGTCTATGGGCTGATGATCCCCTGAGGGTCCAGTGCATCTTAGGCTCAGTAAAGTGGTCCTCTGGGTCATCCCCACCCTGGGAATTTCCTGGGTATGTGCATGCGTTTTCTAGTCCCCGCGCTCCACCGTCGGTGGAGCAAACCCTGTGCCGGTCCCGTCACAGGCAAACCCTTTACTCACGGGGCCTGTGTTTCAGTCCCAGATCTGTTCCACAGTGGTTGCCATCTGAGAAGATGCCTGGCCTCCTGTGGTTTCCCAGGAAGACAGGGGTTGTGGCTTCGGAATATCTGGGGTGGGCCCTATTATTGCCAAGAACGGCTGCTGCTCTGCACCTCAGGGCGCTGCTGCTCCGATGTGGTTCCCTCTCAGCCAACTGTCGTCTCCTCAGTCCCATGCTGCAGAATCCACACTGACCAGCTGCAGTTCAGGTCCTGTCCACACCCCTCGAGAAATCACCCAAGAATCTGGACTCCTGGGGGACAGGCCTCCAGTCCTCAGAGTGAGAGTGAAGGGGAGTGCTGGGAGCTCAGAATTGCAGGTCAAAACACCAAACTTATTGAGACCAAATGAGCAAATAAACAGATAAAAAGGCTATCAGACACACAAGCCCACAGATGCACAATCAATGAGAAACACATAGACATACAGACAACAATAACAAAAAAAACCAACCACAATAAAAATTATGATAATCATAGAATAGCTGAGAAAAAGAAAAAAGATAAAAGGTAAAAAACATACAAGAAAACAAACAAACAAAAATCCTCTAGAAATCTGATGTTAGCACTCTCAGAAACCATAAGAAGGGAAGAAGAGGAAGAGAGAAGGAAAAGAAAAAAAGTGGTGTTCATAAAAACATTACAAAAGAAGAAAGAAAAAATTAAAATAAAAAAAGAAAAAGAAAAATGTATATATAAAAATAATAAAAATTAACAATAGTTCCTCCAAGAAATTGATAAGAGAAAAGAAAAAAAAAGGCACCAACCACAAAAATATTATTCTTGTATATATGTAGAAATATACATCTATATGTATGAGGTAGGGATCAACTTTCCTAGGAATATATTTATAATGCAATATACTTCCTGGACACCAGGTGGCGCTGTGAGTGGTTCCCAGGCTTATACCTGATTCACAGTTTACACTGTTATCACAGTAACCACCCTACCTGGCCGATCGCCATTTTGGAGTTTCTATAAAAGTTTTTTACTTAATTGTTGTGCAACCTCAGCTGCTCTGTTCCAGACAGCACTCCTGTCCGACCTCCCAACTCAGTACGGGTCTCACTGCCGGGGTGTGGCTGCAGTGCACGGAAACCTTCTGCTCAGTTTATGTGTCTCAGGGTCTCACTTTTGAGTCTGGAGATTTGAGTCCAGCCACCCGCCAGTTTGCCGCACAGCCTGAACTGCCAGCCCACACCAGTATTCCCCACCTGGAATGGTCTGGTCTATTTAATCACTCCTGTTGTTCTGGGGGAATGTGCCTGCCATTTCAGACAATTCAAAGTGTCTCTTTCCCGGGTGGGATCCCTTCCCTTCAATTTTCCATCAGGTTGCTTAGTTCCTTGTGCCTCTGAGCAGGGCCTCTTTCAGATCACTAAACTCAGGTCAGGAATAAATTTTCGTCAAATAGGTTTTGCCAGGAATTGCACGCTGCTGTCCTCCGTGAGGGAGGGGCCTGCCGGCCTGCACGGCCAAGCAGGGAGAATCTCTACAACAGAGTCCGTGGTTTTAAATAACACCTCAAATACAGCAATCCACCAACTTGCTGCACGTCTCCAGCTGTCTGTCTACAGCAATAATCCACGTAGGGGAAAAGGTCCAGACCCCCCTTTCTCTCACCTGATGACTTGGGAGAGGTGGGCTACATGTCCGTCCTGTCCACCATCATGCTCTGCCTCCAGACTTGCTGATTTTTATTAAATCAAAACACATTCTTAAACTACACTGCAATAAAACCCAAGATGATTTATACTCATACTATTTGAACTAAGCAGAGAATTCAGTGATGGAATATGTACTTGGTGGTTTACAAGGGAAGTAATTTCAGGAAGCAGAGCAAGGAGGCAAAGAAAACAGGCGAATATAGAATGTGTTTTTTATTGACTACTAGCCTGCTTGGGGCTCTCGAAGGAATTGTGTGGTTTGTATCTCATGACTTTCCCTCAGAAAAATAAGAGCCTGGAAAACTTACCTCTTCATTCTTTTGCTCATTGGTTGAGGGTTTCCTCAGGATTATTTCCTCCACCTTTATAATCTGTGCCTGTGCAGCCAAGAAACTTTCAAGGCCTCAGGAAAAGTGGAATGTAGAAGAGCAGAGATTTACTGAAAACTGATAAAGGGTACCTGGCAATGTCCACAGAACTGTCCCCCACCAACTTCCCTAAAGTACAGTGGCTTGAGGGGATTTGGCATCTGTGACAGATGCCATTCATGCAAATTAAAACAAACTGATGGGATGGTTTGCATTATTTAGGATACATATGTATGAGAGTGTCAAAAGTTCAAGGGAATAATACAAACCACTTCGAACCAAAGTTGTAGGATTGATGTAGGAATGAGTATGACCTTAACTGTAGGTGTATTTAATTTTTACAACAAAAAAATGAAGACTCCAAAGAAAACATGACAAAATATTACTATTTGTTAATTCCTAGGATATTACTAAAAATTATTCCTTTTGTATTTTTGAAATTTTTACAGTTAATTTTTTTTTAAATTATAGATTTCTGATACTTTTAATTGGAAGGTTTTGCTTAATCGCGTATGTCATAATCACTAACCCTTCACTAAATGAAGAGCTGAGTTAGCAAAATTCAGTTTGTCTAGGTTGGGCCTGACCTCCTCCAGAAGGAGAAGTAGATGTTATGTTTTTTCCTGTTTCTCTAGAGAAGTGTCCCTGTAAAACATTTGAACTTTGAGCATGAGTCAGCCTCAAAGCAGCTGTTTCCAATCACAAGCTGTCTCAGCAAGTCACAGTAACCTCTATCTTTTAGTGTGTAGTTATCACTTAAATTCTCCGAGAAGAGTATTCTTAGCAATCTTTCAAAGTCCTGTACAAGTCCCTGTCAATGTGTATTTATTATTTTTATGGTCCAAGTGGGCAATTTTCATAAAATGATACATGGTGTCCATGGACTATGTTTTATAGCTGTTGTGAAAATAGATTATCACACTAACCCTGCCTAGCCACAGGTGAGTTTGATTGTTTTAATGAGTTATAAAAGGAGTTTGTCTTTTTTAAAGAAGTTCTTACTAACAGTCTAATCTCTTCAATTTATTAAAAATGAGGTCTAGAGAAATCAGATTTTTTGGATTTATAACTAGTAAAGTGACAAATCTGAATACCAAATGGTAGACTCACCATTTTCTTTATTCTATTAGCTAATACCTACATTCCTGATAGGCTACTGAATAAAATATGTTATTTATGAAGATCCTGAAAGTATCAAATCATCATAATTTATAGCCACCTCACTGAATCCCTGTGGACAGGGCAACATAGTCATCTGATGCTAGAAGCCACACCCGTGGGTGGTATTCACATCCCACCCATGCGTGTCTGACACAGTCACACCCTTGGGAACTTCAGAGACAAATGCCCTTGCAGGACTTCATGCTGGGAAGAGTTTGAGTCATACCTGTCTTCTAGACATCATCAGTAGCCATAACATGACTGATGTGATTAGGCACACCCTACTGGAATTATGAAAATTGTCCAGGTCATCCGCTGTTGTGTTAAAGAACCACTAGAGTGGAGAGGACTTTGAGAAGTCACAAAGGACACCTGGACCTAATACAGTGCTTGTCAGACTTTAATGTGTACAGGAATCTTGCAGGGAACTTGTATGCAAATCCCTATTAAGTCGGTCTGCGTTGTGGCCTGAAATTCTTCACTTCAATCAAAATTTTAGGTGATACCAACACTGCTAGTTCAATGACCACCTTTCAGGTAGCAAAGCTCTTTCCTGTGCTTGAATACCACCCAGGTCCAGGACAAAGACACAGTGCTCTCTAAAGGCAGGACTTAGATGGCCAGGGAGGATTCAAGGCAGGCAGTTTGTGTGAGCAGCACTCAGAACTCATCATGCGCCGTATAATTGTTTATCTGTGCTAGTCAAAAACCATGACTATTTGGCAGTGCCAAAGTGCTTGACCTCAGAAATTTAGCTCAGGGCTTCTAGCGACTCAGAACGCTACTAGCAACTAAGCAAACAGCAATCGCCCTGTTCTTTTTTTTTTTTTGAGACAGAGTCTCACTTTGTCGTCCTCAATAGAGTGCTATGTCATGCTAACTCACAGCAACCTCAAACTCTTGAGCTCAAGCGATTCTCTTGCCTCAGCCTTCCAAGTAGCTGGGACTACAGAAACCCACCACAATACCAGGCTGTTTTTTGTTGCAGTTGTCATTGTTGTTTAGCTCGCCTGGGTCGGGTTCGAACCTGCCAACCTCTGTGTATGTGGCTGGCACCCTAATCACTGTGTTATGGGTGCCAAGCCCCATTCTTTTATTTAGAAAGAATTCATTATGGTCTATGAATCTAAAGAAGTAAACTGAAGAAGAGAAAATGGAACTTAGAATGAGAGGGTTTAGATCTGATATCAAACTCCTGGCTCTTCCATTTACCTCCTGGGTGACCTTAGGTAAGTTACTGAAGTCTTTGAGATTAGTTTGCACAACTCTAAAGGGGAAATAATATTAATAATAACCAAGTTATAAGCATTTTGCACATCAAACAAGATAATAATTTGAAAAGTAATTTTGTAAACTAAGTGCTCTACATATAATAGTTTTATTTAAAAGATGAAAGTTTAAAAGTAGTAGATAAATCCTAATGATATCTCCATTGACTTTTAAAAGTTTCAGCAGCTGTACTTTTTTTTGGCAACAGCCAACACTTCATTCTTTATCCACCACCCCACCCCCAGTGAATCTAATATCAGAAAGAGGACAGGTGGGTGGAATTCCCGGGGCCTCAGTTAAAAGGGGACACAGTTCATTTTATCACAAGGTTCCTGCCAGGTACCTGTACTTCTACCTGGCAGAACACCTCTATCGTGCTTAAACAGAACAACAGTTGTTACAAATAATGAAGTTTCCCAAAATGGTCTTTCAATCCCCTAAATTTATTGGGTGCTCTGTTTGCTGCCATCTACTTTAGTGACAACAGAAACAGTTACTGATGTTATTCAGTGTTAAACTTAAAAATCTTGCAAGAAGAACAAAATGCTGTATGTGAAGTTTTGATCTAATGATGTACAAATAATAGTACATAAATGCTATTACGGGATTTTATACTTTACATGTGCCTAATTTGACCCACTTATCCGTAACTTGCTTGTTATTGGTACCCCAAACATATATATACATACATATCCTAATTGTAAATCGCTTTTGTTATAAAATATGATGTTTATATATCACAATTGACACTGTAGTTGTCTCCCCTTCTTGGTAACTGCTCCATATTCACATATACAACCTTCGCATGAAGCCTACATATTAGAGCAAGGTGCAATTTTGGCCTACCCTGGGACGTTTGGCAATGTCTATAAAGACATTTTCCAAGGTCACTATTCAAATCAGGTTGTTTCTGGCAACTCATGAGTAGAAAATAAGAATGCTGCTAAATATTCTACAATGTGCAGGACACCACCACACTAAAAAGGAATTATCCTGTCCACAATGTCACTATTGCTGATGTTGAGAAGGGAAAACTATAATAAAAGACAATTTGAAGACACTGGACATCAGGCATATAGGACAATGTCCCAAAAAAGGGGGGGGGGACTGAACAACAACAAAAAACACCCAGATGCTAATTCCCTCTAGTCCTAGCAATGGGGCATGTGATTCAAGCTAGCTTCAAATCACGATCCCAGGCGGTGCCTGTGGCTCAAAGGAGTAGGGTGCCGGCCCCGTATGCCGGAGGTGGCGTGTTCAAACCCAGCCCCAGCCAAAAACTGCAAAAAAAAAAAAACACAATCCCATTGAGACAAGAAAAGTGGCAGAGGGGTTGAGGTAGCCAGGGTTAAAGGCGCATGCTGCCTTGAGCAGCCCAGATGGCAGAAGGTAGGAGGATAGGTGCTTTGAAGCACATCAAGGCGTTCTGTCAGAGTCAGAAATAACCAGGGAGGCCTGGGATAGTTCTTTGTGTAAGTCCCATGACATACAGTGGATTAAGTTTTAACTTTACAATTGTGCCAGAAATTGAGATACAAAAGAACGCAAGGTTGCACTTCTTTGCCCTTAAAGAAGACAGACACAGACAACATATATAATCCCCTTAACATTGAACTTTCATTTTAACCCGCTGGAGACTCACTCTGCTGTGCCGGAGGCTTTGCTTTCCTCCCTTCTTCTTTTTCTTTTTTCTTTTCTTTTTTTTTTTTTTTGCAGTTTTTGGCTGGGGCTGGGTTTGAACCCACCACCTCCGGCATATGGGGCCGACGCCTTACTCCATTGAGCCACAGGCACCCACTCCCCTTCTTCTTTTTCAATAAATGAATTTCCCTACTTGCCCTAAGAAACTTCTGATTCACTTATCATCTCCTTCAGTCTATGAATTCATTCTTCAACTAAACAAAAATCTGGTTCAACAATTCACGTAACACCATTCTCAGAGAGTTACACATTTAGGGTAAAATATGACCACTAATGATCAATGAATCTGGAGAAGACATTTTCTCAGGATTTGGAGGAGAGAAAAGCTGCTTCACATTTTTGAGACACTGGACATCAGGCTGTGTAGGACAGTGTCTCCAAGAAAGGGGAAAAAACTGAACAACAACAAAAAAACCCAGAGTGTTGATAATATGGTCAGCTGAGAAACAACTTTAACCAACTTAACTATTTGTGTGTGTGCATATTATAGAATTAACTTGGGTGAGATGGGACAGAAAAAAATCATCTTAAAAAATGGCTAAAACATTTCCAAATTTAACTAAAAAAATAGAAACCCAAGGATCTCAGTAAGCTCCAAGTACCAGGAAAATGAAAAGAGAAGAGAAAGAGAAACGCAAAGTAATTTAAGCCAATGGTGGAAATCTATAAAATATTTCCATTAAAAGAGATCTGTTTATTAAACAGTTATGCAAAAACCTGTTTTAATTAAATTTGCTTTTCTTCTCTAAATCAGTGCTACAATGGGTATGGTTTGATTTCTGTTTGAGCAGAAGTCAAAACTAGCTTGGATATGTGACCTGATCTCACTGTTCTTCTGCTGCCTTATTCATCTAAGACACGTGGTCTGGCCAGATGAAGCTTAAGTCCAATTCAATGAACTGTTTCACCACAGCTACAAGTGGTGTGTTATTACCTTGATGAATGTGTTTAGGCCTTTACTCCCATCCCATTCATCATTTAGAGCCACTCAAAGCCAATGTAGTCTGTGGGCTCCTGGAAGCCCCCCTACCTGCCTGTGCCCAGACGCAGGCGCTCCCTGCCTTCCTCTGTTTCTGGCAGATCCAGCTAAATTCCACTGGCTCTTTTACAACTCTCAATAGCTAAATAGGTTAATGTAATTCATAGGAGAAAAGAAAAGGAAGCTGTGTTTTGGCATTTAGTCCAAACAGCATTCTTCCGTCTAATTTTTT
The DNA here is from genome assembly GCF_027406575.1 of Nycticebus coucang. Taxonomy (NCBI): domain Eukaryota; kingdom Metazoa; phylum Chordata; class Mammalia; order Primates; family Lorisidae; genus Nycticebus; species Nycticebus coucang. Next base: position 160,257,745 of record NC_069780.1, on the reverse strand, counting down.
CATTCAGAAAAATGGTATTTTAAACCTACAATTAGAAGCATATATATAGATAGATAGATAGATACCATTTACATAGTTGTGAAAAAAATCAGCAAGCCTTAAACTACTATCAACCATAATTCTGATAACTTGTTGAGAAATCCCTGGAGACAAACTATAGACAGGTTGTTGAAATATTTTAGCCCCTTGCTACCAAAGGGAGTTAATCCCTGTCCCCACACAGAGCTGCCAGGAGTGGAAGCTAAGAAGCCCCCTTTAATGCCTTTGGAACTCTGCGTGGTCACCACTTATATCCCTGGTCCATGGGCCCAGACTCTGCTTCTTTGTTTACCAGTGTGTACAGCATATTGTTCGCCAGCTCTTAGGGCCTTTCGCCGACATCTCGGCCTGAGCTTTTGTTTATAGTGAACACTTACAAAGTACAATCTGTGAAAGGGAAACTAGGCAGCTTCTCAAAACAAAGTCAGACTGCAATAGTGTATGTTCAAAACAGAGCTTTCTGATCTTTCTCTATTAATTGCCTTTTTAAAAGGAATTTGTAAATGGCACCTCTATAAGGGTTTTGCTTTGCAAAGGGAGCCAACACAGTTCCTCAACATCCCCTAACACCTACCTAGTCACTTTCCCAGAGACCCACTTGCATGGGTGAGGTGCTACCAAGTAGTGTTGGCTCCTCCAACAACAAACCTTATTGGATTTTTGTTTGTTTTTTGAGACAGAATCTTGCTTTGTCACCCACAGTCGAGTGCCGTGGCGCCATGGCTCACAGCAACCTCAAACTCTTGGGCAGAAGCAATCATCTTGCCTCAGCCTCCCAAGTACCTGGGACTACATGTACCCACCACAATGCCTGGCTAACCTTTATTGTTAAAAAATGATTCTCAGAGAGGATCAATGAACAATTTCCTTTCTTCCTTAATGAAATGGGTTTGCTTCAAATTCTTAGAAAATCTAAGTTAGAATCATGAATTCTCACAGACTTTATATCTCATGTTTCGTACACATATTTACTGGCATTTAAAATAATCAACACCTCCTTTGTCTGTCTAAAAACAATTCTTTTCACACTTCTACTTGATTAAGAATTTATTTCAGACATGATTGCAAGAGGGACTTTACCTAACAATTGCAATCAGTGTAACCTGGCTTATTGTACCCTCAATGAATCCCCAACGATAAAAAAAAAAAAAAAAAGAATTTATTTCAATTCTTCTATACTTTCCATGTGGAGTTTTGACATTGAGCTGGAGCATTTAAGATGACATTGCTTGTCTGCTCTCACAGGAAGTCAGAGAACCGGCAAGTCAGACAAACACCCCCTCTCCCCCGCCCCCTGCTTCCCAGGTCCCGAATCCTGCCAAATCCTCAGCTGCCACATTACAGGGGCTACCAGTTCTAGGGGGATGGGAGCCCCACTGCCCCATCTTAGGTTGGAATGTGCACCCAACCCCCCATCTACTGTCATCATAGCAGATGAGAAAGGAAGAATCTAAGGCAGGAATGGCTCCATACAACCCACATCATTTATCTTTGTTTCCGGTGTCTAAAATCACACAATCCGTCATGCACACACACACCAGGCAATGTTTGCTCTGTTGCCAGACACACAGAGCTGCAAGGTAGGTTTCACAATTTTAGAGCTGATGGCGCTTACTATCGTGTTTCATGGCTTATCGTGTCCTGGATATTTGCTGGTTGTTTTGCCCCCAGTGAAATGACAGGACACTATAATTTAGTGTGCACAGAGGGTGGGCGTGAAGTGTAGGAAGATGCCTCTTCTCCTTGTGGAAAATGGTTTGTACTAACAAGGAGACCAGAAGGCTGAGAAGCTTAGAGGACAGAGTCTGCATCTCCCCCAGTAGAATCCTGTCAGAGAAAGACACGAGAATGATATTGCCCATGAATATTAGTGTGGGGGCTACTGTTACACTAAAGCCATGTTAGGTGTAACAATTTTAATTTCTAGACTGATTGTAAAATGTCATTTGATCTTCATCATAAAAGACAATAACTAGCTGATCATGATTATAAGCTAAGTTCTGGTCTCTACCACACTCTCCCAGTTACTGACTCGTGTTCTTCCAGAAGGGGACGGTGGCTCACTCCTTTTGTATCTGCATCCCCCACCCACCACCTCCACCCCGGCCCCATAGGATGCAGCACAACTCAGGTACTGACATGGTCTCCATTTGTCCTCTGACTTTATGGTCCACCCTTCTCCACCCTTTCTTGCCCTTCTCTTTGCCTGCATCACAGTGGGCCTTGTCTTCAGCTCCTGATTGGATTTTTTCCCAGGGAAGGCATCAGCAGGAGATTGAAGGGAGAGAGGAAGAGAGATCTGGGCCCTTCCTGCTCAGCTTTGGTTTGGCAGAGTCCACATTTCCTGCTGAATCCACAATGGCCTGCCAGCGGCTTCCCTTGGGCTGCAGCTCTTACTCAGCCTCCCTGAAGGTTGCTCCTTACCTTCCCCTCCAGACCTAGGGTATTAAAACTCCCTCTGCCGGGCAGCGCCTGTGGCTCAGTCGGTGGGGCGCCGGCCCCATATACCGAGGGTGGCGGGTTCAAACCCGGCCCTGGCTAAACTGCAACCAAAAAATAGCCGGGCATTGTGGCGGGCGCCTGTAGTGCCAGCTACTCGGGAGGCTGAGGCAAGAGGATCGCTTAAGCACAGGAGTTGGAGGTTGCTGTGAGCTGTGTGAGGCCACGGCACTCTACCGAGGGCCATAAAGTGAGACTCTGTCTCTACAAAAAAAAAAAAAAAACTCCCTCTGCCCTCCCCCTGGGAGCCTCATCTCTCTTGGTTAGTGTCCTTCCATCACGCCCCAGCTTTGTGAATACTCTCCACTGAACTCTGTTCACTCAGCCCTCGTGACAACTTCTCTTTTGTGTGTCTTATGAAATGACTCTAACCAATGAGGATGCACATAAAGATTTATGAAAATGCATAAAATTTTCTTAAACATAATTCAAGTAAATACCTAGGTAACAATTCAGAAATAAAAGCTGTTGAGGTCTTAGTACTGGGCTTTAACAGTGGGTGTTGATGATTGGAACAGCATCCTGGAAACTAGCAGCAGGTCCTTCTTCTCACTCTTCCTTCAGTTTTCCAATCGCCCTGTGCATCTTTATTTTTGTGCCACATGTAAACCACACGGAACACATAATGAGGTGCATGTGTACTAGGTTGTGCTCCCTGGAAGCACAGTCTGAGATGGGGACTCTGTACAGGATTTGCTGAGGGAGAGTTCTTAGAGAAAACCACCTTCCTGGAGCTGGGGAGGCAGCAGAGGTGGGAGAAGCCGCCAGGGGAAGGGCGAAATTGAAGTCCAGTCTCCGTCTGAGCCCAAGTGCTGGGAAGCCTGAAGGGTTGTTCCACCTTGGTACAAGGAGGGGAGGTGGCCTGTGGCTTCTCTGGACAAGCAGGTTCCCAAACGCCAAGGACAATGCTCTTGGTTAGGGGACACCTGTGAGCTGCCAGTGGCCAGCACTCACAGCAGGGGCGGGGGCATGTACCAAGAGCTCCAGCCAGCAAGGGTGAGCTGGGTGGGCACTGACAGCATCTACCACACAAAGTAGTTGCAAATTCAGGAATCACCAAGTTCTCAATTGGTATCTCTCGCACGTGTGATGAAATTTCTTGATGCAATTTGCAAATAGTGCTTCCGAGGCCCACTAGGAAGCAGAGGCTGGGGTGAGCAAACAGAACTTTACCCCTGCCCTCACTTCTTTTTTTTATTTATTTTACTTATTGGATTTCCATGTAAGATTCTAACTGAACAAAGTGTTACCCGGTTTTTAAAAACTTGAAAACCACTGAGGTTTTATGGAACGTAAGCACCTGATGACAAGGTTCTCATTTATTCCTTTCACTGAGAACCCCCAACGCTTTAGGATGGTGAGCACAGAGCTGCCCTGTGCTAAAAAACTTTGAAAAAATAAATGAAAATATATTAACCGCCTTCATCTTCACAACAGCCTTATAAGAAAGGACAAGGCAGGTATTTTCTCCCACACTTCCATTGGGGGGAAACTCAATTTCAGAGACGTGAGCAAGCTCACGCATGTCCCCTGTACTGATCTGAGCTGGGTGGCAGTGGCATAGTGAGAGTAAACATCCCTGCGCCCGGGGCTGAGATATGCCCACACCCCTTCTCCCTACTTATGTAAAGAGGTGCCCAGAAATAAACAAACATCAGAAACAACTTAGAAAATCTTAGCGCTTCGTGCATTGGACAATTAACAAGTCTAAAGTTGGTAACTTGGTGTTAAATTAATGTAAAAGCCTCCCAGCAGACCTGAGGGCACTCTCACAGACCACTGTCACCCTCTTCACTGTGCCTGGAACACAGATATTCCAACCCTGATAGTGAATGCTATGGCCCTCTGTATCAGAGCTAAGGTTGGATGGAGTTCTTTCCTCCCATTCCCCTTTCTTCTGTCCCAGGTTCCTAAACATTTAATATTCAGAATCTCCCCTCAGGATATTCACTCTGTGCCGCAGTGGGAAAAGCTGAGCCAACCACCTATAGCCTTGGACTTGGCACAGTTTCCGTTTCGTCCAGGGAGTTGCCCTTCCTCTTCCTTATGCCACAGAGAAGAAGTGCTCTTATGTCAGAGCCTGACCCCAAGCTGAAAACAGGAAATTGATAAGCATAGGTCTCAGTTTGCGGAGGGGTCAGTCCAAGGACAGCAACTGTGATGAGCACACTAGCAAGCTTAAAAGACACTTTGAAGCCCTTGTGGAGGCCTCAGCCACCTGCCTCGGATAATCCAGAAGACAACAGAGTAGGAGGTATTGCACTTGGAGCAGATAGATGGATACCCACCTGATGCGTGATTTCAGAGTTATCAGAAAACCCTGACAGCCTAAAACCTCACCAATTAGAGGTTCCTTTGGGGTTAATTGCCTTCCTTTTTAAAAACTATTGTTTATTAAATGGGAGGAAGAAGTTAATAGGCAGTCCCATGACACTAAATTAGCAAGAGTGCAGTCAAAAGTAGGTGATGCAAATGGAAAAATCGGGGCTTTTATGTCTTGCTCAAGAAGAGAAAAGGAAAGATAAGAAAGAATGCTGTCACACTAGCAATCTCATGTGCTAATTCCACATGAAATCGGTGGTAGGGAAGACAGGAAAATCCTTGAAGCACAGACTACTTTGAGGCCTTTCGCTGGTGTAAGAAAATACTATAAACACACAGATGGTCGTGACAGGTATGACTATGACTTCATTCATCACGTTACTGCCTTTTTAGCAGCCCGCTGAGCCCTACCCAGCATAGGGACATGCGTGAGATGAGGAGAGAGCCTATGGAGAAATAGGGTTCAGTCAATGTGTCTCCCCAGTTCATCCAAGATGATCGTGACTTCAAGTATTCTGTTAGAGAGAACCATATGTACACTGAATCTGATCAGTTCATGTGCTTTCATTTTTAGCTCAGTTCATGATAAACAGCCTGGGAAAGGTAATGCTTTTCAATCAGGAAAACTGTGTTTGGATATTATCTCTGCTCATCATTAGCTGGATAACTCTGGGAAGCTCACTTAAACTGAGAAATAATTTTCTCATAAGAAAATGGCGTTAATTATTGCTGACAAATAGGATGGCGAGGAATAAAAAAAATTTAGATAATCTAAGGCTGCTACTAAAATGCCTAGGACTTAACAGACTTTCAACAAATGATAGGTTTTACTGTTACTTAGACATTCAGAACAGCCCATAGGCCTGGGACACCAGCTTTCACAGAAAGTTCTATTGAGGGAGTTGTGTATAGATGGATGCATAGGTAAGTCCCCTGCATTGCCTTGGAGAAGTTCAGCTGACAAGGCATCAGGACTTTGACACAGTGACAGGCCTTAGATATAACCTCATCTCATTTGGCAAAGCAGACTCTAATGCTCCAAAAGTTTAGGAGACCTGCCTCATCACACACTCAACAATGGCACAGTCTGGACTTGAACCTGATATTTTATTCTACTTCATTATGCTACATGTGCTACTATCCCAGGGATCGTCCTTGCAATATCCCATAGCAAACTAACTTCCAAGGTTGTAATAAGGTAGGCCAGGCTCAATTCTAGGGTCTAACAGCTGAAGATATTGGAAAAGCAACTGAACTTCATAGAATCTGAGCTTCATCATCCTCAAATTAAAATAATGACCTGGGCTTGGCGCCCATAGAACAGTGGTTCTGGTGCCAGCCACATACACCAAAGATGGCAGGTTCGAACCCGGCCTGGGCCAGCTAACCAACAATGACAACTGCAACAAAAAATAGCCAGGCATTGTGGCAGGTGCCTGTAGTCCCAGCTACTTGGGAGGCTGAAGCAAGAGAATCGCTTGAGCCCAAGAGTTTGAGGTTGCTGTGAGCTGTGACACCACAGAACTCTACTGAGGGCAACATAGTGACACTCTGTCTCAAAAAAATAAATAAAATAAAATAAAATAATGACCTGGATATGTTGCCTTGAGAATAAAATGAGATAGCATGTAATATAGTCAGAGTGGGCCCCAACATCATAGGCACTCAATGTTACTTGCTATTGTCATTAATTAAGTTGTGATCAGTCACTAAACTTCAGGTTGCTGCAGAGAGTTTAAGGAGCCAGAGAGCCTTGAGAAAGAAAACCCTTCAGGGGAGGGAAAGTGAAGGCCAATTAGCTTCATGTCTTTGGTAATTTTATCTGAGCCCAGGTCAATGTAATATCACATGGGAGGTGGATCAAGGCAGAAGTGAACAGAGAGCCCAAACTTTTGAGTACCTGGTAGCTATTTTATCAAGTTCTCTCTCAGGCAAATGACCTTGTAACCATAGAGGACTCAAAGCCAGTTGGAAAAGCATGGAAAATGACAGGCATCATGCAACTTTGGGATGAAAGGAGAATCCCTGTGATGGCCATGTCCTTGGCTAGGATAGTAATATCAGCAATGTACCTAATAATCCCCTTACACTGATGGCAATCTAAACAAAAAAAAAAAAAGAGAGAGAGAGAGGAAGGAAGGAAAGGAAGAGGAAGAAAGCTAACCTTAAAAATTATTCACTATCATACATGTGTATTATAAGAGCTGACCCTTTGTCAGCCTCATACAGTTAACAAAATTAAACAAAGCCACAATTACACAGAAACCAGATGTCTCTGCACCACTTACAGGTTTTATGTTGGAATTTCAGCAACTGTTCTATTGACCAAGATTCATATTTACACATTTTTTGAATTATTATAATCTCAACATTAACTACCCAAAATGCAAAAAGAATTCTCTTTGGGTGTTTTTTTGTTTGTTTGTTTTGTTTTGTTTTTTTTTTTATTTTCTTTTTTTTCCTTTTTTTTATTAAATCATAGCTGTATACATTGATATAATCATGGGGCATCATTCACTAGTTTCACAGTTTACCAAGTTTCACATATACCCTTGTAAAATGCACCGCTGGTGTAATCACACCAATCCCCTTCCCTCCTCCCACCTCCCCCCTCCCTCCCCTCCTTTTCCCCCTTCCCCCTATTCTTAAGTTGTAACTGGGTTATAGCTTTCACGTGAAAACCCTAAATTAGTTTCATAGTAGGGCTGAGTACATTGGGTACTTTTTCTTCCATTCTTGAGATACTTTACTAAGAAGAATATGTTCCAGCTCCATCCATGTAAACATGAAAGAGGTAAAGTCTCCATCTTTCTTTAAGGCTGCATAATATTCCATGGTGTACATATACCACAATTTATTAATCCATTCGTGGATCGATGGGCACTTGGGCTTCTTCCATGACTTAGCAATTATGAATTGGGCTGCAATAAACATTCTGGTACAAATATCTTTGTTATGATGTGATTTTTGTTCTTCTGGGTATATACTCAGTAGAAGGATTACAGGATTGAATAGCAGATTTATTTTTAGATCTCTAAGTGTTCTGCATATCTCTTTCCAAAAGGAATTTATTAATTTGCATTCCCACCAGCAGTGCAAAAGTGTTCCCTTTTCTCCACATCTGCGCCAACATCTCTGGTCTTGGGATTTTGTGATATAGGCTAGTCTCACTGGAGTTAGATGATATCTCAAAGTAGTTTTGATTTGCATTTCTCTGATGATTAAAGATGATGAGCAATTTTTCATATGTCTGAAGGCCGCACGCCTGTCTTCTTCAGAGAAGTTTCTCTTCAAATCCCTTGCCCAGCCTGGGATGGGATCCCTTGTTCTATTCTTGCTAATGCGTTTGAGTTCTCTGTGGATTCTGGTTATTAAACCTTTGTCGGAGACATAACCTGCAAATATCTTCTCCCATTCTGAGGGCTGTTTGCTTGCTTTACTTCCTGTGTTCTTGGCTGTGCAGAAGCTTTTTAGTTTGATCAAGTCCCAGTAGTGTATTTTTGAAGCTGCTTCAATTGCCCGGGGGGTCCTTCTCATAAAATACTCGCCCAGACTGATTTCTTCAAGGGTTTTCCCTGCACTCTCCTCTAGTATCTTTATAGTTTCATGTCTTAAGTTTAAATCTTTGATCCAGTAAGAGTCTATCTTAGTTAATGGTGAAAGGTGTGGGTCCAGTTTCAGTCTTCTGCAGGTTGCCAGCCAGTTCACCCAGCACCATTTGTTAAAAAGGGAATCTTTTCCCCACAGAATGTTTTTAATTGGCTTGTCAAAGATTAAATAATGGTAAGTAGCTGGGTTCATCTCTTGATTCTCTATTCTGTTCCAGACATCTACTTCTCTGTTTTTGTGCCAATACCATGCTGTTTTGATGACTATCGATTTGTAGTATAGTCTGAGGTCTGGTAGCGTAACTCCTCCTGCTTTGTTTTTATTTCTGAGTAATGTCTTGGCTATTTGAGGTTTTTTCTGATTCCATATAAAACGAAGTATTGTTTTTTCAAGATCTTCAAAGTATGACAGTGGAGCTTTAATAGGGATTGCATTGAAATTATATATTGCTTTGGGTAGTATGGACATTTTAACAATGTTGATTCTTCCCAGCCATGAGCATGGTATGTTTTTCCATTTGTTGATATTTTCAGATATTTATTTTCTTAGAGTTTCATAGTTCTCTTTATAGAGATCTTTCACGTCCTTTGTTACATAAATTCCCAAATATTTCATCTTCTTTGGCACTACTGTGAATGGGATAGAGTCCTTAACTGCTTTTTCAACTTCACTATTGTTGGTATATATAAAGGCTACCGATTTATGGATGTTGATTTTGTAACCTGAGAAGCTGCTGTATTCCTTGATCACTTCTAAGAGTTTTGTAGTAGAATCCCTAGTGTTTTCCAGAAATGCCATCATATCATCTTCGAAGAGCAAAATTTTGATCTCTTCTGACCCTATATGGATACCCTCGATCACCTTTTCTTCCTTAATTGCGGTGGCTAAAACTTCCATTACAATATTAAAAAGCAATGGAGACAATGGGCAGCCTTGTCTGGTTCCTGATCTGAGTGGAAATGATTCCAATTTAACTCCATTTAATATGATATTGGCTGTGGGTTTGCTGTAGATGGTCTCTATCAGTTTAAGAAATGTCCCTTCTATACCGATTTTCTTAAGTGTTCTGATCATGAAGGGATGCTGGATATTATCAAAAACTTTTTCTGCATCGATTGAGAGAATCATATGGTCTTTGTTTTTTAATTTGTTTATGTGCTGGATTACATTTATAGATTTACGTATATTGAACCAGCCTTGAGATCCTGGGATAAAACCGACTTGCTCATGATGTGTAATTTGTTTGATGTGTTGCAGAATTCTGTTTGTTAGGATCTTGTTGTATATTTTTGCATCTATATTCATTAGTGATATCGGTCTATAATTTTCTTTTCTTGTTGGGTCTTTTCCTGGTTTAGGGATCAGGGTGATGTTTGCCTCATAGAACGTGTCAGGTAGTCTTCCTTCTTTTTCTACCTTTTGGAATAGGTTGAGTAATATAGGTACTAATTCCTCTTTAAAAGTTTGGTAGAATTCTGACTTGAAACCATCTGGTCCTGGGCTTTTCTTTTTAGGGAGGTTTATATGGTTGATGCTATTTCATAACTTGATATTGGCCTGTTCAACATTTCCACTTGATTCTGGCTAAGTCTTGCAAGGTGACGTGCTTCCAAGTATCGGTCAATTTCCTTCAGATTTTCATATTTCTGAGAATACAGTTTCTTGTAATATTCATTAAGGATTTTTTTGGATTTCTGAGGAGTCTGTTGTTATTTCGTCTTTGTTGTTTCTGATTAATGAGATTAGAGATTTTACTCTTGTTTTCCTGATTAGGTTGGCCAAAGGTTTATCTATTTTATTGACCTTTTCAAAAAACCAGCTTTTTGATTTATTGATCTGTTGTATTATTCTTTTGTTTTCAATTTCATTTAATTCTGCTCTAATTTTGGTTATTTCTTTTCTTCTACTGGGTTCGGGGTTGGAATGTTCTTCCTTTTCCAGTTGCATGAGATGTCCCATTAAGTTGTTAACTTCCTCTCTTTCCGTTCTCTTGAGGAAGGCTTGCAGTGCTATAAATTTCCCTCTTAGAACTGCCTTTGTGGTGTCCCAGAGGTTCTGATAGTTTGTGTCTTCATTGTTGTTTTGTTCCAAAAAATTGGCGATTTCTTTCTTAATCTCATCTCTGAGATTCAGCTATCATTCAGCATAACGTTATTTAACTTCCATGTTTTTGTATGAGTATGCATATTCCTCTTGTTACTCAGCTCAAGTTTTATTCCATGGTGGTCCGAGAAAATGCATGGAATAATTTATATTCCTTTAAAGTTTCATGGGTTGATGAGAAATGTGTGTTTTCAGTTTTGTTGGGATGAAATGTTCTGTAGATGTCTGCTAAATCCAAATGTCGGATGGTTAGGTTTAAATCTAAGATTTCTTTGCTCAGCTTCTTGTTGGAGGATTGATCCAACACTGACAAAGGAGTGTTGAAATCTCCAACGATTATGGAGCTGGAGGAAATCAAGCTGCTCATGTCTGTTAGAGTTTCTCTTATAAATTGCGGTGCATTCTGGTTGGGTGCATAGATATTAATAATTGAGATCTCATCATATTATTACCCTTAACAAATATGAAGTGACCATTCTTGTCCTTCCTTACTTTTATTGGTTTAAAGCCTATTGTATCTGCAAATAAAATTGCAACACCTGCTTTTTTCTGATTACCATTTGCCTGAAATATGGATGACCATCCTTTCACCCTGAGTCTGTATTTGTCTTTTAAGTTAGGATGTGACTCTTGTATGCAACAAATATCTGGCCTGAGTTTTTGTATCCAGTCAGCTAACCTATGCCTCTTTAGAGGACAGTTTAAGCCATTCATATTAATGGAGAATATTGATAAGTCTGGTGAAGTTTTGGGCATCGAGTTTTTCAAAAGTCCAGTGGGCATTTTTAATCCTTTCGCCAGTGAGGAAATTGGAGTTTGATCCAAAGTTTCTGAGTGAGTTTACTTTTGTGGTATAGGATTGGGTTGGTCATTATGGAGGATAGGTCTGAGAATATCCTGAAGAGCTGGTTTGGTTATGGCAAATTTCTTCAACATATGAATGTCATTAAAGTATTTAATTTCTCCCTCATAAATGAAACTCAGTTTAGCTGGATACAAGATCCGGGGTTGACAGTTATTTTGCTTTAGGAGATTAAAAGTCGGTGACCACCCTCTTCTGGCTTGAAAAGTTTCAGCAGAGAGATCTGCAGTCATTCTAATATTCTTCTCTTTGAAGGTAATGGTCTTCTTTCTCCTGGCAGCTTTGAGGATTTTCTCCTTCATATTAACTTTAGTGAAGTTAATTATGATATGCCTTGGGGGATGTCTTATTGGGGTTGAGTCATGCTGGGGTTCTGAAGCTGTCCGCTATCTTAATTTCAGAATCTCTAGGCATGTCTGGAAAATTCTCTTTCATAATTTCATGCAGAAGGGCCTCTGCGCCCAGTGAGGCACTTCATCTGTTTCTGGAACTCCTATGATTCAGATATTTGCCTTCTTCTAATTATCGCAGAGCTCTCAGAGAGAATGATCCATTTTTGCTCTCCATTTCTTTTCCTCTTTGAGAGTTTGGGAGCATTCAAAGGCTTTGTCTTCGATGTCAGAAATCCTTTCTTCTGCTTGCTCCATTCTGTTGCTGAGGGATTCTACTGTATTTTTCATATCTTTGAGGGCTGCAAATTCTTGCTACAGTGTGTCTAAGTCTTTGGTGGTTTTGTCTTTAAATTCATTAAATTCTTGAGACAACTTTTGAATTTCTCCTCGAATTCCTAATTCCACTTTGTTAATCTTGTCTGCAATCCAAATTCTGAATTCGATTCCTAACATCTCAGCCAGTTGTTTATGAATGGGATCTTCAATTACATCTGCCATATCTTTCCTTGGAGGGGGGGGGGGTTGATCTATTCTGGTTATTCATGTTACCAGAGTTTTTCCGCTGATTCCGCCCCATGGTTGTTTTACTCCCTTTGATTTTTTCCCCTGGGTCTTTGTTGAGGGCCTGTACAGTGTTGTGGCCTGAGAAACTGGGGCCCTGTCTGGCATGGTGGGGCTAAGTGGTTCTGTCTTGTTTTCAGCTGGTTTCTGTTCCACCCTAGTGAAACAGATACTCTGGATTGAAGTCTCAGCTGTGGGGAAATATCAGCAATTAAGTCACCCCGGCCCCCCACCGGCAAACAATTGGAAAAGAAAAATCAAACCTTCCTACCACAGTGCACCCAAGGAACCACCTGATTTGTCCTCAGGCGATTGGTTCAGTTCAAAAAGTCCAAATCAATTGTCTCAGTCTGCACCTGTCTCGGGTGAGAGAGTTTAAGAGGTCTCTGGGAACTGGATCACAGGGGTCTGGTGATTACTCTGGTGTGGCTTGCTCCAGTGCTGCATGGAGTCAGGAGGAGCCACCCAGCCAATAGATCAGTCTGGGAAGGTTGCTGCCTTCTTCCCCACCTTGCACCACTGTCACACCCAGTCACTGATAGCCTTGCAGTTGGCTGACCCAGTTGCCTGCAGTGAATCGGTACTCCAGGAGTTTGCACCTGTCTGAATCACAAGGAAGTCTGCCAGACCGCTGAGCTCTGCCTCTCTCTAGCAGGAGGAGGTGAGGCCTGACAACCTCGGGCACTTGATGAAGGTTGGGGGGTTTTCACTCAGGTCCAGTCTCGCCCCTGATTAATGTTACTGACAGAACAGAACAGAACAACTCTGTGGTTCCCCTGCAGAAGAGAAGCTGAATTGAGTTCCAAATCAGCTTATCTTTGCTCTTATATTATCTATAGGCTGAGGATCCCCTAAGGGCCAGGTGCATCTTAGGTTTAGTAAAGTGGACCTCTGGGTCAGCCCCACCCTGGGAGTTTCCCTGGTTTGCAAGTTGGGGTTGCCTCAGGCAAATCCTATTCTCAGAGTCTCTGGTTGCCCAGGGAGACAGGGGGTGTGGCTTCAGAATATTCGGTAGAGAGCCGTATTGCTCCAAAAGAGGGTTGCTGTTTTATGGCTCAGGCAACCACTGCTCTGGTGTAGCTCCCTTCCAGCCAACTGTACCCCAGAGTCTGCACCGACCAGCTGCAGCCCAGCACTGTCTACACCCCTCAAGCAATCGCCCAAGAGTCTGGACCCCTGGGGGACAGGCCTCCAGACCTTGGAGCAAGAGCAGAGGGGAGCACGGGGAGTGCTGGGAGCCTGGGGTTACGGGCAGAGAACACACACAGCTTTACACAGTTTTATGCCTGGCCTTATTGTCACCAAAAGATGGCTGTCACACTGTGCCTCAGGGAACTGCCACTCCAGTGCAGTCCCCTCTCCACCAACCAGGACTGGCCTCCAGACCTCAGTGTGAGTGAAGGGGAGCACTGGGAGCTCAGAATTCCAGGTAGAAACTATATACAGTTTATACAGTTTTATGCCTGGCAGGAGGACGCTGTGGCACCCTAGTAGGGGAGGTAGGTCTCTCCCGTGGAGTATAGTGGGAGGAGCTTTGAACTCTGCCTGGTTGTTTGTGGGGCACTCTGAGCCGTTCTCGTGGGGGAGGGGACTTCCGTCCGCTTGGTGATGGATTTTGTACCTTTTGTTTGTATCCTTGTGGTCGCAGCTTGCCTCAGCAGGGTTGACGTGCGTTCTTCAACCTTCTGTCTTAGTGCAACTCAAATCCACCAGGTTACTTGCTGAATTTTTGTCCTTTAACTCTCCTACTGGATGGGAGCCTCTGTGGAAAGCTGGCTTCAGTCAGACATCTTGTCTCCTCCCCCCTCTTTGGGTGATTTTAAACGGTGTTTTTTAAAGGGAGAAATGGAAGCAAAAAAAGTTATCATTTTTATTTTAAGAACTAAAACCAACTATGTAAAAATCTGAGTGTTAGAAATGGAAAAGATAAGTGGGCTATCTTATAAAATTTGTTAATTCAACATTTAGTCCTTTCAGTGAGAAAGAAGGGAGGACTAGTTAAGAGAAGGGGAAGTGTGTTCTGATAATAAGCTTTTCTCTAAGTATAAAACCCACTCTGAAATCATTACATGTCAAAAACAAAAAAGCAAATGTGGAGTATGCATACCATACTACTCAGCCATAAAAAGGGATGAATAAATGCCTTTTGCAACAATGTGGATGGAACTAAGTGAAGTATCTAAAGAATGGGGGAAAATACCACATATACTCATTATTAAATTGGAACTAACTGATGAGCACACTTGTGCACAGAGGGAAGTAAAACTCAGTGGAAATGGGGGGGATAAAAACCTACCTAATGGGTACCATGATCACTATTTTGGTGATGGACACACCTATAGCCGTGACTCAAGCATTAAAAAACCAATCCATGTAACATTTGCTGCACCCCCTTAATATTTTGAAATTTAAAAACAATGCAAAAGCACTTTATAGACCTGGGCTTGATGAACTGTGTCCTTGGGTCTATTTTTCTGCTCATAAGTACAAAGTGTATGTGTGTGTACGTTTATGTGCACACACATGCAGGTGTGTGGAGAGAGAGAAAGCTGAGAATTACTATATTCTGGGCTTTCATGTTGTTTTACTTCCCTATGCTGGAAAGTGACGTGTGAGTGCGCACGCCCACGCTCACACGTGGGGATGAGTGGGAGGTGAGTGGTGGCATGGGAAAGTATGGAAAGCAGAAAGACTAAAATTTCTGTCTTTGAGTTTAAAGCTTCCTGGCGATCCACTGCCTGCGTATAATCATGCTGCAGCATGGGCAGGAGCAGCAGGCAGGCCAACTCCAATCTCACAAAGAGAAACTTCTCTCCATAAATCCTGATCAGACATATCTTACTGGAGAATGCACTTGTAAATAGTTACCTTCAGAGTGGACTTTGCTGTGAACTCAGCTCTGAAGCTGTCTTCTAATCTTTAGGCTACCAGATAGTCGGGCTTTAGAAAGGTGATAATTTTAGATTATCAGGGCTCTAAGGTTGATTTACACCAAATGACCCAGACAGACTTCTAAGAAATAGCCACTGAGTCCAAACCAGTGGTTCTTAAACTGGAGTCTCCATGTACGCAAGGGTCCTTGAAGGTAGTAATGAAAGTCTGACAAGTTTTTGAGATAGTGTTCTGAAATAACCTTATCTTAACTAGGTGTGGAGGCCCACACCTCGAATTCCAGCACTTTGGGAGGGCAACACAGGAGAATCACTTGAGGCCAGGAGTTTAGACTAGCCTGGGCAACGTAGAAAGACCCTGTCTCCACAAAAAAAAAAAAAAAATGGAAAAATTAGCCAGATATGGTGGTGTGTGGTGTGTGCCTATAATCCTGGCTACTTGGGAGGATGAGGCAGGCAGCAAGAGGATTGAGTCCAGGAGTTTGAGATTGCAGTGAGCCATGATTGCACCACTACACTCTATCCCAGGCAACAGAGTGAGATTCTGTCTAAAACAAACGAAAACAAAATCATTTGCCTACTCTAATGCTGCAAATGCTTACTAGATTCCCAGGTATTTCTGCTTTTAGCTAAAGTTATGTTGATTCATTTTAGAAACAGATAATTTGTGATTTACCACAAGATCCAATGTGTGAAAAATCCAAACATAGAGTGGCTCTGTACATGATAGAAGTACATGCTGCTTCACCAAAATATTTGCAGTGTTTACACGTTAGTGTTTCTTATACCTTACACATTAATCTTTATTTTATATTGAGTCACAGTAAGTTTATAGTTATAATTCCACCAATTTCCTTGAGAATTGTGTCTTCAGTTAAGTTCTGATATAAATGTTTCAATAGATACTGGGCTGGGAGGTTGGCTAGTATTCTTTTTGTAAAATGAGACTTTTAATGAGGATAGTATCTAAAACTAAAATTATTCCATTTCTGCATGAGTAAATGGACATCCTATTTTTCTATTTTGATAGCTATTCTAAACAATAACATATTAGTTTACACAGAATTTCTCCTGTAGATTTCTACTGCATAAAGTATATCCATAATTTGTAAAAAAAGAAAGAAAGAAAAGAACAACAAGGATAAAGGGGACTGATACAGCAGATGTTTTCCTTCCCTTCAGTTGATTTGAAGCTACTCGCTCAATAATTGGATTCTGCGAGAAATGGTGGGGCTGGTACATGGGCAGCCCAGGCAATTTCTTGCTGTCCTCTTTGTTTATTAGAATTGACATATCAGCAAGTTGAAAATTGTTCTGAGTAGTCAATTGGGCACATTCTATGTTTGGGACAAGAATGACTGTCGTCAGAATACAAGTTCAAATGATTGCATAGATTTACTGGAGGGCCTGACCTACCAAAAAGGTGGAGGCCTTAGTCTTTCCCAGGAGAAAAGATGCCAAATATGAAAAATCTTAATTATCCCTGTCTTCTTGGAGGAAAAACTCTTGTGATTTTTTAAAAATATGTAGCTTAGGCGTTGATTTCCGGTACTGATGTAGACTAAGTGATTCACCAAAATGACAAACACAAAGGGAAAGAGGAGAGGCACCCGATACATGTTCTCTAGGCCTTTTAGAAAACATGGAGTTGTTCCTTTGGCCACATATATGTGAATCTGCAAGAAAGGTGATATTGTAGACATCAAGGGAATGGGTACTGTTCAAAAAGGCATGCCACCCAAATGTTACCATGGCAAAACTGGAAGAGTTTACAATGTTACCCAGCATGCTGTTGGCATTGTTGTAAACAAACAAGGGCAAGATCCTCGCAAAGAGGATTAATGTTCGTATTGAGCATATTAAGCACTCTAAGAGCCAAGATAGCTTCCTGAAACGTGTGAAGGAAAATGATTAGAAAAAGAAGGAAGCCAAAGAGAAAGGTACCTGGGTTCAACTGAAGCGCCAGCCTGCACCACCCAGAGAAGCCCACTTTGTGAGAACTAATGGAAAGGAGCCTGAGCTCCTGGAACCCATTCCCTATGAATTCATGGCATAATAAGCATATAACATAGCACACAGAAATAGCCGGGCGTTGTGGCGGGCGCCTGTAGTCCCAGCTGCTCGGGAGGCTGAGGCAAGAGAATCGCTTAAGCCCAGGAGTTGGAGGTTGCTGTGAGCTGTGTGAGGCCACGGCACTCTACCGAGGGCCATAATGTGAGACTCTGTCTCTACAAAAAAAAATAAATAAATAACATAGCACACAGGAGTACTAGTGAACCCATGTTTTTAGGAGCAAGAACCTATTTATTCCCCCATGAGCTCATGGCATAATATGTGTACAGCACAGCACACAGGATAACCAATAGTCCCCATGTAACAGTGATACAATAGGTCCCAGCACCTATTTCCCACGAATTTAAAAGTCAATCAACACTTTGTCACATTAAATGGCAAGGTGCCTCCCTGAGCTGCTGGAACCTCTTCCCCGATGAATTCATGGCATGGTAGATACAAATAATAGCATAAAAATGTTTCTTGTTCATTCACTACAAGTGTGGTTTTTTTTCCCCCCAAAGAAGTATTAAAGCAAATTTTAATGTGTCCTAAAAAAAAAAAAAAAAAAATATGTAGCTTAGAAAGCTCCATTTCTGGGAATCAATGTTTTCTGTTATTTAATAGTATCTATTATGCAGCTTGCTATGGTGTGTTTAGTAAAGGAAGTAAGGAGATGGTGGTTGTTTACTAATCTGAAAGTACAGTAAAACAAGGTATGTATATAAGGTCATGTTTACTTTATGTGGAAGTAAAGAATCCTTGTTCTTCTTTTGGGCTTCATAGTTTAATTCAAGAGGATTATTGCCATATTACTTTAAAAACATGGTGACTTATTTTGTAAACCCTTGAAATCAGACCCAGACACAAGTGCTAGTGCAAGGAGTTTATTTAAGAGGTTCTATTAGGGAGCAGGATCAGTGGGCTTGGAGAAGGGCACAGGTAAGAAGGGAAAGGTAACATGAGCATCCATTATTGAGATTCTTACCATCGGCGATGAATTTTCAGTTCCACTGGGACTTCTGAGCAGTGTGCAGAATTCTTCCCTAAATGGCTCGACTGAAAGATGGAAGGCAGAGTGAATACTTGGATGCTATTTCTCCAAGGGCTATAGGGGCTTTAACTCCCTGGCACTTCCAAGCTGAACTTGTACCAGTGAAAGATACTCCCAGGGCTTAGGAGATGACCTGGGCCAGAATGTGGAAACACAACAAGGCAGGAGCCATGTTTTTTATTTTATTTTATAATAATAACACTTAATATAAGATCTCTGCTCTCAAAAACTTAAGTATTTCTTTAAGTAACTATAGGCTCTACGCTGTACGGTACAGGGTATCCCAAAAGTCTCCCATAAAGTCACCATGCATAGGGAAAATGAAAAATTATACTTAAATATACCT
Organism: Nycticebus coucang; assembly: GCF_027406575.1. Taxonomy (NCBI): domain Eukaryota; kingdom Metazoa; phylum Chordata; class Mammalia; order Primates; family Lorisidae; genus Nycticebus; species Nycticebus coucang. The sequence goes on along the minus strand of NC_069780.1, from coordinate 160,239,015 downwards.
TTATTTACAAACTACTCATTATAAAATTTTACAGAATATTTACAAAATATCCTCTGTGTGTTGGCCACCTCTTTGTAAAATGTTTTCATCTTACATAACTGAAATTTTGTGACCTCTGGCCAACCTCCCTCTCCAGCTGATAGCTCAACTGCAACCTCATGGCAGACCCAGGGCCAGAACTACCAAACTGAATTACTCCAAAATTCCAGACACTAAGAAACTGTGGGAGATAATAAACATTTTGTTGTTTTAAGCTGAGTTTGGGGGTAATTTATTTGTAGCAATAGATAACCAATAGAATGTCCATAGAAGGTGGAGTGTTACATATTAATAGCAGTAAAATCATCAGATCTTCAGAGAATACTTGAGGACGTGTAAACGTGATGAGTACTCAATTCTGAGCAGGCAGCGGAGCGGTGCAGTGCGTGTTGCACATCTATTGTTTCCTCCTCATCAGCACATGTCCTTCCTTTCCTCCTTCTGTTAATAGAACTTCCCTCTCTAGCAAGGAAATGATCCCATATGTCTCAAGTAGTGCTGACTCCAACCCAGAGAGGTCAAAGAAATGAATTAGATCCAGTTATAGTAACTTATTTTCTTGGCACAACATGAAAAGCAAGCTGTTAAAAACAATTTTTCCCCCTTTGGAGTCATTTTTAATATTTAAATACAAAAAGTGGGCACTGTTTTGGTTTTTTACATACACAGGTCTAATAGGCAAAATGTGCAGAGGAAATGAGCTCCGGCTCTATCCTCCGCTGTCCCCATCCTGTGGCTGAAGCTGCAGCCAGCCTTCCTCCTCTCCAACATATACAGGGATTCATAGTGGCTGCTTCACACGACAGTTGTAATGTGTTTTGCCTGTTTGATATTGTGCACATGTCCCTCCCACACATCACCATTCTTTTTTTATAAAAAAAAGAAAGAAAGAAAGAAAAGGTCACTCATGGTCAGGGATAAATCCCTCCCACTGGCATCAGTTCCTACCCCACAATGGGATAATGAGACCTTCCAGTTAGAAGCAATTTAGTGAAAGGGGTGGGGTAACCAGAGCTGGAATAACCATCTGCATGGCTGCACTCTGGTATCAGGGTTAGGACAGAAAATATAAGTCAGGATACCGTGGAGGGTACAGTTGCAATTTGACAGTCTGTCTATGAGACAATGTGGAGAGAATTCCCCCACCCCTGGATTTAGATAGATCAGTATGCCAAAGTTTAAAAAAAAATTCAAATAAACAGGGTGGCACCTGTGGCTCATTGAGTAGGGCACTGGCCCCATATACCAAGGGTGGCGGGTTCAAACCCGACCCCGGCCAAACTGCAACAGAAAATAGCTGGGTGTTGTGGCAGGCACCTGTAGTCCCAGCTACTCTGGAGGCTGAGGCAAGAGAATTGCCTAAGCCCACGAGCCGGAGTTTGCTGTGAGCTGTGACACCATGGCACTCTACTGAAGGTGACAAAGTGAGATTTTATGTCTAAAACTAAAAAATAATAATAATAAAATAAGAAAACAAAAAAATAAATAAAAATAAAAAATTCAAATAAACAGCAGTTTAAATACTATTGAATTTTGAACTTTTCCCAGCAACATAGCAGTAACAATCTAGGTCTTCCCAGGAAGTGAAGGTAGAGCCCCTGGCATTCCTTGGGACAGCCCTGTACCAGGCCCTAGAAGTACCTGCTGCTGCTGCTGCTGCAGTTGTTGCTGTTGCTCCATTTGCAACTGCTCAGTCTCAAAGACAACGGGAAGAACCATGATCATAAAGGAAGTGGTCCCAATTCATGAGGCTGCCCTGGAAAATCTGTACCTTTTTTTGAGCCACAAAGAGACAGTGATCAAAAGTGGCTCTGGCCCTGGAACTGACCCTCTCTGGGAACATCTCAGTCAGGCCCATAGTCTCTCCAACAGGGTCTCATCTAGCTTGTGTCATCATCCTCTTCCAGCTCCTCTTCAGTCTTTTCCACATCACCTTTCAGGAGCAATTCGTCAGGGGGATACTAGAATGTCTTCTTCAGTAGGTCTTTAGCCTCAGTGATTCAAAGAATAAATCCACGGACCACAGATTAGTGGTAAGACAGGATTTATTTTACAGAAAAGAATAAAAAGAAAGCACCAGCGCTTCTGGCAGAGGGAAAAACTCAAGTCAGAAAAAATCTCCCCTCTGGGTCTTTTGTGTAGGTGGATGTGTGTGTGTGTGTGTCCTAACAAATGAATAGATACAATCCCTTCCATTCCCAGTAAGTTTCCTAGGAAACTTATGTGAAATTGACCAGGCCTGGGAAATAGGGGGTTCCCCTTGAGCAGAAAGTGCAAGGGGAGGGAGACAGAGGCCAAGGCTGAGACACCACAGAGCTCCCTGAGCTGGCAACCTGGAGGTGTCCCCCCCAGCAGTTGTTTGGCCCCTCCAGCCATTAGAGCCTCCTGTGACCCCCTCACCTGTTGGTTCCTTGGCCAGCTGCTGCCACAACAATACCCATAGGACAGAGACAGCAGGTCCACCCCTCAGCTCTAGCTGAGCTCCCTGGGGTGTCACCCACCCTGTATCAATTCTCCCTCTCTGAGTAGAAACTCTAACTGCTGTTGGGGGAAAAGGAGGAAGACCTGATCTAACTGCTTTCTGCTGAATCAGGCAATGAGAGACAGGGGCAGTTAGGGTTTCTCTAGAGGAAAGGCGATCCAGGGGTCCTGGATCAGGTCTTGGATTGGAACCTTCTTTACTGTGTGTAGCTTGATGACATCATTTCTGGAAGACACAAATCTGATTAGCTCATTAAAAAAGAGTAAAACAGCGAGAGAAGGGAGTTAATTACAGTGTCAGGGGTGTCAGATTATAAATAACAAAGTCAGTGATATTAAAATAAAACTATATTAACACTTTTCTTACTATCTTCTAAATAATAATGTCAAATTTTCTTTAGGCTCACAGTGTAGGTGGACTGTGGTTGATTCTCTTCATGATCCATTTCTGTGGGAGGTGGTGGGTTCCAGGATTTTACTCATGAATGAAGTACTCAGGAATCTATTCCCGTAACTTTAACAGCTGTAGAAGAAGACAAGATAACAGAAAAGGGACCCTCCTAATTTGGGATAAGGGAAGATAAATTGGAGGGAAGTGTTTTGATCATAACTAGATCTCTAGGAGAGAAAAGCTCTATTAGTGTTGAATGGGAAAATGTAGTTGGGAGGTTTTTAAGGATTTATTGAAATTTAGCTAAAGAAGTAATATGTTCTACTAATTCTGTAGTTTCTTGATTTAATAATAAATCATTAGTTTAAAAGGGCCTTTCATATAGTAACTCCAATAGGCTATAACCGAGTCTCTGAGGTAAATTTCTTATTCTAAGGAGAACAATGGAAAGTAATTTAGTCCAAGGGAGGATGAGTCTCTTGAGTTAGCTTTCATAACTGTCCTCTGAATTTATCATTCATTTTTTCTACCTTCCCAAAGGATTGGGGCTTCAAGAACATTGTAGATGATATTTAATGCCCAAGGCTTTAGAAATTCCTTGGGTAACAGCTGCTTTGAAGGCAGACCCGTTACCACTTTGCAAACTCCAAGGGAGTCAAAACCTAGAAATACTCTCGTATACTAAAGCCTTTAAAACATCCTGGGTCTTTTCTGTCCTACAAGGGAATGCTCCAACCCAATTAGTAAAAGTATCCACAAATATCAGCAAATGTTACATACCACCATGTACCTTAGGGAGGTGAGTAAAATCTATTTACCAATCTTCAGCTGTATATTTGCATTGTTTTTGTATATCTGAGGGTGCTAGCTGATGATTTGAAGGATTGTTTCTCTGCATACCTTACAAATCCTTGTTAGGATTTTATGGTTTTAAATAAGTTATTTCCATTAAAGAGAGCTTTAGCCATTTGATAGGTACTTTCAGTGCCAAAATGAAAAGACTGATATAAAGTTTTAAGTATTTTCCATTGACTTCTAGCAGGTAATAGCAAAAGTCCACTTCTATTTTGTAGCCAGCCTGATGGAAGTAGTGAATAGTCTCTGGATAAAGCCAATTCCTTTTCTTTTTGTATATATTGAGGTGTGTGATTCTCAAGTGATCCCTCCCAAATAAGGGGTGCCACAAGGGGGAGTATTACTTTCTGTGCTGCCATTTTAGCCTCTTTATCAGAAAGTTGGTTACCTTCAGAAATCTCATCTAAGGTTTTTTGGCATCCCTTACAATGAATAACAGCTAACTTCTTGTGGAGCATGAACAGCTTGTAGCAACCTGTCTATTTCATGAGATATTTTATGGGGGAGCCACTGGAAGTTAAGTATTGTCTTTCCTTCCAAATGGCAGCATGGACATGTTAAATGAGGAAAGCATATTTTGAGTCAGTGTATGTATTGACTCATTGGTCTCCCCCAATCTCTAAAGCATCGGTTAAAGCTATTAGCTCAGCTAATTGTGCACTGGTTCCTGAAGGGATAGAACCACTCTCAATTACAGCATACTGAGCAACTACAGCCTAATGTGCTTTGTGAGTTGCTTGTTCTACAAAAGAACTTCCATCTGTATACAAAACCATGTCTGGATTGGGTAGAAGAGTTTCTTGTAAGTTTTCTCTAGCTGCATAGGTCTGTGCTATAATTTGTTGGCAATCATCCCCTATTTCCTTATTGGATTCAAGGAGGAAAGTGGCAGGATTCAAAGTGGCACAGGCATATAGAACCAGTCTTGCTAGTAATAAGGCTTGATATTTAAGAAGGTGGTTATCTGACAGCCAAAGATTGCCTTTTGAATTTAAAGGTTCAGTAAAATCATGAAAAGTGTAAATAATTACGTCTCTTCACAAAATTAGCTTAGTTGTTTCTGGGGTTAAGAGGGCCACAGCTGCTACCCATAGACAGTGTGGCCATCCCTTGGCCATGGTGTCAATTACTTTACTAAGATGAGCTACAGGTTGTAAAACTGAACTCTGTGTTGAGTCAAAACTCCTAGGGCAATTCCAGTATTCTCTGTAATACACAGATTAAATTGTTGTCCAGTAGGAAGACTCAAAGAAGGGGCCTGTAAAAGAGCATTTTTAATTAAAGAATAGAGTGGTCTAGCTATTTCACTATATCCATGAATCTAGAGTCTGCAAAAGCCTGTAATTCCTAAGAAGCCTCAAAGCTGTCTGAGAGTTTGAGGTTTAGGGTTTGGGGTTTTAGTTTGAGGTTTAGAGCCAATATTAGTTCTATTCTTTCTTTGCCCAAAGCTCTCTTACACTGTGAAAGTTGGAGACCCAAATAGTGCAATTCAGGCACACATAATTGAGCTTTAGCCTTGGAAACTTTGTGCCCACAATCAGCTAGAAAGTTTAATAGAGCCTAGGTAGCTTTGTGGCATTCCTCTGCATCTGGTGCTCCCAAAAGAATGTCATGTACATTGAGGAATATGAGAAACAACTCAAGTCTTGGGCTAAGTCTTGTCCAAACAAGTGAAGGCTGTCCTTAAATCCCTGCAGTAACACAGTCTATGTGAGCTGGGTGTTGGACTTAGAGGGGTCTTCAAAAGCAAAAACATATTGGGAATTCTCACGAAGAGGAATGCACAGAAAAAGGCATCTTTTAAGTCTTGAACTGTGAAACAGGCAGCTTTTTTGGGGTAAGAGATAGTAAAGTATACAGATTGGGAACTATTGGATGGAGAGGAATGACTGCTTCATTTATAATCTGGAGGTCTTGTGCTAGTCTCCAAGTCCTAGATTAGGAGTGTTACAAGGACTATTGCAAGGTTAATAATTTCTGTCACTTTAGGTTTTATATTATGGATATTAGCTCATGCTTAGCTTCTGCTTTTAAAGGGTATTGTTTTTGTTTGGGCTAGATGGTGGGGGGTTTTAACTTAATTTGGACCAGTTGAGCATATCTTGCTCTTCCCACCTGTCCCTCGGTAGCACAAACTTCTGGGTTATTTTCAGTCTCTAATAAGGGAAGGCATAATATAGGTTCTTATCCCATATTTATATAAATGATTGTTCCCACTTTGGTTAGTATGTCCTTCCTCAAAAGGGGAGCAGGACTTTCACGCATGATTAGGAAGGCATGAAAGAACAGTCACCCACCCAATTGCAGCTTAAAGGCTGCAAGAAGAATTTAGAAACCGGCTTTCCAGACATCCCTTGTATAGGTACAGATTTGGGGGATAGAAGACCAGAGTTAGAGAGGAGTACAGAAAAGGTTGCTCCAGTGTCCAGAAGAAATTCTTTCCCCTGGCCCTCCACTATGAGGTAGACCCAGGGCTCTTGAGGGGTGATGACACAAGCTGGAGCCATGAGAAACTGCTCTGGGAACTTCCAGTCCAGTTTGAAGGCTGATGAGGTCACTGTCCTAGGAGACCTTTGCTTCTGGGGACAGGCTGCCCTCCAGTGGTCACCCTTGCATTCTGGACAGGAGCCTTGTGGCTTGCCTGACAGGCAGTACTGCCAGGGGCAATCTCTTTGAAGTGGCCAATCTGACCACATTGGAAGCACTGGTTCTTAGCTCCACTGGCTTCCCCCTGCCCCTGAATCGTGCTCATTTGGCTCAGTGCCATTACTAGAGCTGTCATTCTTTTTTTATCCCTTCTTTCTTTTTTCTCCTCTTCTTCTTGATCTCGATTATAAAAGATGACTGTGGCTATATTAAGAAGATTCTCTAGGTTATGATTGGGGCCTAGAGCCAATTTCTGGAGTTTTCTTCTAATATCTGGGGCAGCTTAAATGATAAATTTATCTTTTAAAATAATTTGGCCCTTTAAGGAATCAGGAGCCAACTGAGTGTGTTTTCTCATCACCTCTCTAAGCCACTTAAGAAAAGCTGAGGGACTCCCATTTTGCTCCAGGTAAATAATAGACAACATAGAATAATTCATAGGCTTTTTCTTAGATCAATGTAAACCTTCCAGGATACATGTTAGAAAATGTTTATACCACCAGTCACCTTGTTTCCCAGGGTTCCACTCAGGATCCTCAAAGGGAAATGCCTGTCTTTCCATGGAGTATCTGTCCCTTTCCTCAGAGGACATACTGCCATCAGTATTAGACATGAACCACAAACCACCCCCTTTCCAACCTCATCTAAGGCTTCACTTTTCTCATTCAAAGTTTGATCTAGTAGTAGCATTACATCTCTCCAAGAGAGGTCAAACTTTGTCCTAACCCTTGGAGAACATCTGTGTACATATCTGGGTCATCAGAAAATTTTCCTAAATCAACCTTAATTTGTTTTAAATCTGTCAGAGAAAATAAAGCAAATACTCACAGATTTCCCCTTTCACCACCTACAGTCTCAACCAAGGAACACAAAGGATACAGTTGCTTTCTGGGGGAACAGAAGAAACTCTGGGAATAGACTCCTTCTTGGGGCTTTCTAAAGGCTGGAGGAAGGTGAGGGAAATTTAGATAGTGGATTTGAACTAGGTTGCAACAGCATCTCTCTCAGGAATCCCTGGTTATTTGGGGAAGTTATTATAGCCAGGAGAGCTGAATCTATCTGACAGGTTTTACATAGTTGGGGGTTGTCCCTGAAAAAAAAGAAAGAAAGAAAGAAACCTTGCTGATAGATAATTTAGACCATTTCTTCTCTTGTTCACCATAATTTTAGAATATCTTCTGTTGGTTATTGTTTACCTTTAGAGTCAATACTAGGGCCAGGCCTGGGTGCAGAAGAAAACCATACATTCTTTTTTCAGTGTCTGGGAATCAAACATGTCCCAATGCTTCAGAATATAGCCCAGGGGGGTGTTCTCTTGGCAAGAGAATATGTTAACCATCTGTGGGAAAAAATTAATGTCCAGAGCTTTAATCAATCCTACCCTCCATGTTCCTGGGTTGTCAAAGCGTCCTCTGACCAACCCAAGAAGACTTCCAAACAAACAAAAGGAAGCATCCTTCCAATGCTTGGGGAAGAATTTCTGAGAAGTGTGGCCTCCGTAGCCCCTGTGCTTGTCTAGATTTAGCCACAATTACTAGTGTAGCTTTGTACCGTGTGTTCTCCTGTGCTTATTACTTGCCAGCAGCACAGCCTGAGAAATCAGCTATCTGGGAGCCTGGTCCCACCTGATGCAAATGCAAGTTCTGCCCTTTTACTGCACCTGTTAATTAAAATGGGGATTAATCCCGCCCAGCATGGTGCTTGCACATGTTCTATTATGAGCAGGTAACCCTGTATAATTTTTACAAGCTTTTTCTAAGTTCTCAGGGACAAAGGAAAATAGGCTTTTTATCATGAGCAGGTCTTAAATGCTATGTTTTCTAATCTCCCTTTCTTCTCCAAAAGTTAGCAAGATAACAATAATTATACTCAGTAACAAATCAGGGTTGAGAGACACTTTGAAACTTTTGCATTAGTATTAGTTATAACTAGCTGATGTCTTAGAGAAACCTGGAATTATTTAACTTTCCCATTTACACCAGAAGAAATCAAATACCCAGGATTATTTTACTTGCCTTTTTTCATTTTAAAAGGTTTTCTTTCTTTCCTCTTTCATTTTGAAGAAAAGATTGAACTGTAGCCTAGGGGGGTTAGGGCTATTCTTGCCTTGGGGGGTTGCCCCAGGCTTCCCTTCACAGGCTCTGATTGCCCAGAGAAGCCACACGGGGCAGTCATTTTGCCCTTTGTTTGGAGCTGACTTCATGGCCTCTAACCATTAACATAGTTCAGCTTTTTTCTCAAACACACACACAAAAAAACAATTTAATTTAATTTAAAGTCAATAAAAGGAATTTACAACACACCTACAACATCTGATGCACACTGAAAACATCTGGAAAACAATAGAAAGAGCCAGTAGAAATTTAACTAAATATACCAAGCAATCCTTTACCAACATTCAAACAAAGCATGCAAACTGAGAGAAAGTGGCAGGGGTCTGTAGAGATCAGTAGAAGTTTGGGACCATGGAAAATAAGAGCAGATAGTAAAACAGCTAGGAAAACACATTTTTCAGAAGGCCCTCCACTGCCTTAGGGTGAGACCATTGTTGGAGGACCCCAGGACCTCTGAGCACTTCTTCTTTGCTCCACTCTCAACCACAGAAAAGGAATGGATACAAAACCAATTCAAAAGCCTTCTAACATTCTTGGTTCCTGTTAGGAGCCAAGGGGAATTAGAATGTTTATTCCCCAGCAGCTTCTCACCTGTGACCTGGATGTCAGCAGCCTTTTGTCTGTGATTTGGAGAGCAGCAGCCTCTCGCCTGTGACCTAGAGGGCAGCAGCTCACTATAAACTTTTAGGGGCCGATGGGCACCTGAATTATTAGTCTCTATTATTACAATTATAGAGAAAAACAGCATAGAGTTAAATAGTCCCATTACTTACCACAGATCTTCAATCCTGCTTACCAGAGATCTTCAATCCTAGATGAGCCCCCAAAATATAATGCTGGAATTTCTTCTTCAGTAGGTCCTTGGTCTTGGGGATTAGAAGAATGAATTCATGGGCCAGAGATCAGTGGTCAGACAGTATATATTTTAAAGAAAAGAATACAAAGAAAGCGCCATAGCTTCTGGTGGAGGGGCAAACTCAGAAAAAATTCTTCCCCCTGGGTCTTTTGTCTCAGGGGATATATATATATACAGATATAGATACATAACAAATGAATGGATGCAATCCCTTCTGTTCCAGGCCTATGAAACTTACATGAAATTTACCAGACCTAGAAAATGGGTAGGGGGGTTCCTTCTCCTTGCACTTGTAGCAAGGGGAAGGAGACAGAGGCCAGGGCAGGAACATCACAGTGTTCCCTGAGCTGGCAACCTGGAGGTGTCCCCCCAGCAGATGTCCCATCCCTCCAGCCTCTGGAGCCTCCTATGACCCCCACTCCCACCCTCCAACCTGTTGGTTCCTCTGCTGGCTGCTGCCGCACCAACACCCCCAGGGCAGAAACAGAAGATCTTCTCCTCGGCTTGGCTCAGCTGGCTGGGGCACCATCCGTCCTATATCATAGGGACAAGGGCTCCCATGAAAACAATTTCTAAATATTTTCTTCATAGAATTGTTGAGGGAGAGAAGGACTATAACTCTCAAAGTTAAATATGGTGAAAGTATTAGACATCCTGGATTGAGTAGTTATTATAGTTCAGAGCCAAGCTTAGACATCTCAGAAGCCAATAAGCTCTCTTTTTGTTTAAGCTAATTGAGGTTTGGGTTCTGTTGCAATACACAATACAATATTATCCCAAATTTGTATAAGAATGAATAAATAAAATTACTCATAAACAGAGAAAAAAGTAGAATCTACCAAATGGTAACAATGATTCTATCTAGTTGTATGGTTTCAAATTAGTGAACTTGCTGTGTCAGAAATTTTAAAAACACATTCTCAGGCCTGTCTCACACTTGGAAGCTTTGACTTAGCAGTTCAGGAGTGAAGCCTAGATCTTATATTGAGTACAAATACAGCCTTATTATTTTTATTTTATTTTATTTTTTTTTTTGAGACAGAATCTCACTAGGTCACCATTGGTAGAGTGCTGTGGTGTCACAGCTCACAGTAACCCCTCTTGGGGTCAAGTGATTCTCTTGCCTCAGCCTCCCAAGTAGCCGGGACTTCAGCACTTGCCACAATGCCTGGCTATTTTTTGGTTGCAGTTGTCATTGTGTTTTAGCAGGCCCATCCCAGGTTCAAACCCACCAGCTTCAGTCTATGTGGCCGGCGCCCTACTCACTGAGCTTTGAGCGCCAAGCCAGAGTATCTGCAACTTTAAATCATATATTCAGACTACTTCCTACTATCCTACTTCAACTATCTAAAGTGTTTCCAGAATCCCCAATATGAAAACTTAAGAGTGTTAGAAACAGTAGCCTTTTCTCTCTGCCTTCTTTTGCCCTCTTCTACCTCTCAAACTTTTGTAAGAAGTACCATCATTTTTACATTATCAAGCATAATAATGTATACAGTTTTTTCTGAAACATTAACTATGAAATTAAATGCCCCATGATTAACAGATTAGCAGAAATAAAACCCTCAGATGTGTGTTTCTGGTGGTAATAGCATTCAATTTTGTTTTGTAACCAATACATGAGTGTTCATGTGTTTTAACATGTGTGATTAGAAGTAGGCTTAATTTTAAAAGGACGGTACCTTGGCACCTCTCCTTCTGTACAGCAGTGATGGGTTATTGCCTTCAGCTGCAAAGACTGACCAACAACTAGCCCAGGTCATAGGTGGATATAAGATCAGAAGGAGCAGAAGAACTAGATTGGACCCTGGGCTGATACCACCCCATATCCTCTTCACCCAAGTTCCTTTAAGGGTATCTCTGGGACTGGGCGAGTCCCTTGAGGTCCTTTTCAGGCAGTAGCCTCCAGGATTTTAGCCAGAGACTCTCAAAAAATAACAAAGAGACAGCAGGTTTTGAGGGCAGATGATAGGGCTGTGCCAGGGGCAGAACAAACCCTAACCCCACCGTCTCTTGCACCACTCACCTTGGACCCTGAACTCCCAAACTCCCCCATGACCAGCAGCACCCTGCTGCAGTCTCTATATCCTCTATCCATTCATCAGTGCCTCCAGTGGCCCTGATTAACGGGGCGACCCAGAAAAGACTGAGCCCAGTGCCCCAGCCTAACCCTATGAAGTGGAAGAAGACCGTGCTGAACACATACACTTCCTTCCGGGAACAGTCAGGGATGGGGGAGCCCAGGAAACGTTGCTAAAACTCATCCTTACACTTGAGTCCATTTTTAAAGCACAGAGTGTTCACTGGAAGGGCGTTCTGAAGGATGAGTGAGAGTTAGCCAGGTAAATAAGGCAGGAGACAAGACCTCGCTCCACCCGTATCACTGCTGTAGCTTATTTCATAGTGTCCTCTGTGATCACTCTCGTTGCCACAAGTGACAGAATTTTATTCTTTTATGTAGGCAAATAGTATTCCCTTATGTATAAAGACCACATTTTCTTTATCCATTCACATGGTGATAAACACTTAGTTTGATTCTATAATCTTAGCTGTTGTGAATAGCACTACAATAAACGTGGTGGTATAGCTATCTCTTCAATATACTAATTTCCTTTCCTTTGGATATATACCAAGTAGCAGGAATGCTGGATCATATGGTATCTCCATTTGTAATTTTGGGGGAAACCACCATCCTATTCTTCATAATGGCCGAATTCGTTTACATTCCCCCAAACAGTGTACAAGTGTTCCCTTTTCACTGCATCCTTACCAGCATTTGTTGTTGTTTGTTTTCTTGATAATAGCCATGCTAATGGGGTGAGATGATATCTCATTGTGGTTTTAATGAGATATCTCATTGCATTTCCCTGATGATTATGTTGAACATTTTTTCCATGTATTTGTCAACCATCTGTACAGTGAAAAAAAGACCATTTGTGTGGTTTTCTTTTGAGGAGTGCCTATTGAGATTATGTGCCCATTTTTCACTTAAATTATTATTATTATTTGCTATTAAGTTGTTGGAATTTCTTGTATATTCTGGATATAATCCCTTATGGGATGAATAGTTGGCAAACATTTCTCCCCTTCTATAGGTTGTCTTTTTGATGTATTGGTTATTTCCTTTGCTATGCAGTGGAAACTAAAAATGTAGTTCATAATTACATTTTTTATATTGTATATGCCTTAACAAATTATTTATCTATAATTTTTAAAAGTTTTGTTTTTTAACTTTCACTAAAGATATAAGTGATTAGCACACCACTGTTACAGTAGTCTGAATGTACCAGTGAGCCATATACTTTCATATGTTTTCATATTACTAATTAGCATCCTTTTCTTCCGACATTTCTCCTAAGCATTTCTTGTAAGTCAAGACAAGTCATGATGGACTCTCTCACCTATTGTTTGTCTGGGAAAGTCTTTATCTCTTTTTCATTTCTGAAGAATGGCTTTGCCAGGTACAGTATCCTTTGACAGTTTGTTTCTCATATAAACGTACTTCTAGTACATCCTCAACGTCTTCTCCAGAAATGGTACATAAGAAAAAAACTTTTCTGGGGCAATGCCTATGGCTCAGTGAGTAGGGCGCCGGCCCCATATACTGAGGATGGCGGGTTTGAACCTGGCCCTGGCCAAACTGCAACAAAAAATATCCAGGCATTGTGGCAGACACCTGTAGTCCCACGTTGGGAGGCTGAGACAAGAGAATCGCCTAAGCCCAAGAGCTGGAGGTTGCTGTGAGCTGTGATGCCACAGCACTCTACCAAAGGCGACAAAGTGAGACTGTCTCAAAAAAATAAAAAAAAAAAACTTGTCTGACCACTCTAATGCCTTATTAATTAAATAGCTTCATTTTTTTGCAGATGCTAATTCATATTTTATCTGGCTGTAAAATTTCAAGTTCAGAATAATTTTACCACTAGTTTCTTAGTGAATAGGAAGACTAGTCTTAACTTAGGACAAGAGGCAAAACACAGAACTGAAAACATTGCATCTTAGCAGCCCCTAATTTTCCTTGAATGTTCAATTTCTTTAGGGAAATTTCCCAATTTTTATTCATAAGGAAAATTTCAGCCACTTGTTCTCAATGGGAGGAAAAGAAATATTAAACCAATGGGCACAGACATTCCATAGGCAAAATACTAAATAAATACCCGGACTTCAGCACTCCCCCTTGTACCTCCCAACAAGCCCCAAGCTCCAGAAAACCTCTGCCATCACTGCATTTTCCCAGCCTGGAAAGAAACTCTTTTATTTTTCCCAACTTACAACATCTATTGACCCTCTCATCTTTTGCTGTCTCCTTCTCATTACCTTTTACTTATTTGGTCTTTTTAAAAATCCCTTCACTATTAGTTTAATTAAAGAGAAGAGACAACCACAGTCTCCGCAGTGTTAAATCTTGAATCAGACGTTGCCTCCTTGGGAAGAGCTTCTAAAGTTGGCAAGAAATGAAGTACCGATTCTATAGGACTCAAGTGAAACACCTTGTAATCAAGGGCACAACTCGTATGATGTAGGACAAAGGTGAGGAGCTTCCTTTGAGGTGGAGATGGAGGTGAGGCCCAGGAAAAATAAGTCATACCTAGGCCCATATATATATCTGCTCTGAGTCTGCAAGAGGTGTTAACTGGCTCAAGCCATCCTGGCCTGCTGAAAGCCTGGGGCTTCCCAGTCCCAGCCTAGATGACCAACTGGCTATCACACTGACCTCTCTGATTCCTTGAATGCAGAAAGGAGAAATTTAAGATACTTGACAAATTGCTTTTCAACTTGTGAATTTTTGTTTTAAAACAAGAATTTTGTTGGAGATTAATCTGTTATGGTTACTGAATCATCTAACACAGAGGGGATAATATTGAGGCCCTGGGATAGGAAGGGAAGGTCGTTTTCCTAATTGAAGTTTTTAAAGATACCTCTTGTCTTTAAAAAGTCCATCCACCAATCAGTGTAACCTGGCTAATTGTACCCTCAATGAATACCCAACAATAAAAAAAAAAAAAAGTCCATCCACTATTACCTACTTTCATGAACATGACCAGATTTTAATAATTCTTAACTTGGCATTTTATTTGGTTAAATCACTCCAGATAAACCAAAAGCATATTGACTTTGCTTTAGAAGAAAAATGTACTCCCATAAGCCCCTTTGGAATAATTCTAGAACTCTAAAAAGAAAGTATTTAGTGTAATTTGTACTTAGGAGATTATCAAATCTTAGATTGCATTTCCCCTTCATTTTGATGCCTAAATTTAATCTTTTTTAGTGGTAAATGTTAAAAACTGTTGAACCACTTAACATTTTTATATCACTATACCCACTAAAACCTCTGATTTTATGCAGATTTATTTTATACAGTATTCACAAATTAGAAGAACCTACTTCATGCTTCCATTATTAGGCCAATTAGCACAAAATTAGAAGAGCATTTGACTTTTTCTTAAAAATTTCTTTAAATAAAAAGTAAATATTTTAATTTGACTCTTACCATTGAGTTTTAAATAAATTAATAAATATTTTAATTTGAAAGTAAAGTCTAAAATTATGTTTGGAAACCAAGATAAAATGCAAATTAATATGGTATGCTATATTTGAACTATAAATAGACACTGTAATCTTTATAAAAAATAGGGATTATAACACATCATAAGGTTATTGTGAGCTTTAAAATAATTACAGACAGGGGCGGTGCCTGTGGCTCAGTGAGTAGGGCGCCGGCCCCATATGCCGAGTGTGGCGGGTTCAAACCCAGCCCCGGCCAAACTGCAACAAAAAAATAGCCGGGCGTTGTGGTGGGCACCTGTAGTCCCAGCTACTTGGGAGGCTGAGGCAAGAGAATTGCTTAAGCCCAGGAGTTGGAGGTTGCTGTGAGCTGTGTGATGCCACGGCACTCTACCAAGGGCCATAAAGTGAGACTCTGTCTCTACAAAAAAAAAAAAAATAATTACAGACATGAATATGCTTCATCAATTGTACAGTGCTACACAGATACAGGGTGTTACTGTTACAGTGCATGTGATGGGGCTTGTGTGGAAGGAAAATTTGTAAACTGACTGTGGTATACTGAGGATCTCTGGATTCAGATGGCAGGAAGACAGCCAGTGAGACTCTGGGCAGAGAAGCAGGCACCCCACTTCCAGATGGAAACCCATCTACCCCTCACCTGTCCCTGACTCACTCATCTTTGCAGGTAAAATTCACCAAACTCAATTAAAGGCAGTGGGCTGTCAGAAGGCTTCCAGTGTTTCAATCAAATTTTGGGAGGGGTCAGGCTGATAATGAGGGAGCCAAAGAATGCCCATCCATAAACAATAAGAGCGTTAAACAGATCATTCTTACTCTCACAAAGTCCTGTGATCAAGCTTGGGCAATGTAAGGACAAACAAATATTAAAAATAAAAGACTTAATTCTCCCTGTTAAAAATAAGAGAAAATCCCTGGCATGGTGGCTCATGCCTGTAATCCTAGCACTCTGGGAGGCCAAGGCAGGTGGATTGCTTGAGCTCAGAAGCTCAAGACCAGCCTGAGCAAGACAGACCACATCTCTAAAAAATAGGGGGGAAACCCAGGCATTATGACAGGTGCTACTTAGGAGGCTGAGGCAAGAAGGATCCTTTGAGCCCAGGAGTTTGAGTTGCTGTGAGCTATGACACCATAGCACTCCAGCCTGAGGGTGGCAACAGAGTGAGACTCTGCCTCAAAAAATTAAAAAAAAGAGAGAGAGAAAAGACATCCTCTTCACTTCCCTTTTCTTAAAGCATTTACTTTAGCAAAGTTGTCAGTGTAAGTTCTTTCTATTTCCTTGAAATATATGTTAGTCTTTAAATGTTATATAAGCCTCTTGCCAGCTTTATGACCCAGGAATGTCTTTTTGAGGGTCCTGGGTATTGTGTGAATTGACTGTTGGCGGCGTCACAGAGAATGAAACCTGCATTGAAACTGTATAAGGAGGAAGACCACAGCTCTCTCTGGCATGTGCCAATGTTCTTTATTTTACCACAACTTATATAGCTAATACTGCACATACACATTATTAATCAATAATCTTGTGACTAAAATCTCATTTCCCAGGTCTCTTTCTGCCTGGAGCCTACAAGTCTACTGATTAACCCATAACCATTTATCTAAAATTATTCTTACACCACATAATTAAAACAAAACAACAAAACAGAACTCTGGGGGTGAAAGCAAATTGAATGCTTGACCTTTAACAGACCATCTGGTGGAAGCCATCCATCTTACCGAGTAATCAGGAAATTCCTGAGATGTACGAGTACCTGCTTGCAGACTTGCCCCCACGAAGCCAGGCCCTTAATCACTTCTACATGACAAGGCCCTTAGCCACTTACGGAGTTCTATCCAGGTTTTTTTCCTTCCTTGCTCACAAAAGACTTCAAACTTACTCTCACAGAATGGAACTGCTTAAAGGTTATTTTATAGGCTTTCCACCTATACCTGGGAGCCATCTCCTTGAAATGTAAACATCAGAGAAGGTAGTGCCCTGTCTCCAACTGTGTGTGCGAGGGTGGGAGCCTAACACTGGTGAGTGTCTCAGCTCCAACTTTCAAGAAGACATAAGAAGTTGTTTTTCCTTTGGATAAAACCGATTAGCTAACACAGAGATGGTCCCCCTTTATTACAGATGAATCTTGCATGAAGTCGATAAGGCAAATGTTGCTGTAAGATTTGCTTACTTGAGGACTGACTAGATACTGCTTGTCTTGAAAACATATATGTAATCAGATGCAACTGCTTGTCTGTACAACGGTATTTTTTTCTTTTTATCCTCGTAATGTCTCAGCAGATTGCCTATGATGCCTACCACATTTTGATTTAATGCTTATTTAACAATAAGATTTTTCTTTCTCCTCTACCTTTGTGGAAGGGCTTTCAGGGTTGGGAAATGATTTTGTTTTCTTTTTTTGAGTTGTTTTTTTTTTTTCAGGTTATTGTGAGGCCACAAACAACCAGACCACAATGTTTTAGGTAGAGCCCCACTTGTAGTTGTGTCCCACACCCAAAGGTGAGCCTTACACCTCTGCTTCCTGCCCTTTAAGTGCTGCTCATAAAGCCACATAAACTGCGAATGCTCATAAAGCCACATAAACTGCAAATGCTCATAAAGCCACATAAACTGCGAATGCTCATAAAGCCACATAAACTGCAAATGGTATTGTGTAGCCATCATGTTTTGTTATTTTGTTTCCCTTTATCAGGTATCTGTGAAATGTGAGGATAGAAGAAGGAGATTGAACATTAAGATGTTTCAATATGGCAGCTCACACCTATAATCCCAGCACTTCGGGAGGCTGAGGCTGGAGGATCCCTTGAGATAAGGAGTTCAAGACCAACTGAGCAAGGGAGACCCCATCTCTACTAAAATAAAAAAACTAGCCGGGCATTGTGGCAGGCACCTGTAGTCCCAGCTACTTGGGAGGCTGAGGCAAGAGTTTGAGGTTGCTGTGAGCTATGACGCCATCTAACTCTACCCAGGGTGGCAGAGTGAGACTCTGACATCTGTGAATACCAGAAGGAAAAGAGATTTTTTTTTAAGAGACAGAGTCTCACTTTATCACCCTTGGGAGAGTGTTATAGCATCACAGCTCACAGCAAACCTCCAACTCCTGGGCTCAAGCAATTCTCCTGCCTCAGCCTCCAAAGTAGCTGGGACCACAGGTGCCTGCCACAATTCCTGACTATTTTTTTATTGCAGTTTGGCCAGGGCCAGGTTTGAACCCACCACCCTCAGTATAAGGGTCCAGCACCCTACCCACTGAGCCACAGGCACCGCCCATGAACAAGAGATTTTTTTAAAAGTAAGAATTCTGGGTTGTATGGGTTAAATGGGCTAAATTATAAAAAAAAATCATGTTTATAATGTAGACATTTAGAAAATAAAGGTGCCTACTAATTGTGCATAATTATTATTAACATTTAAACATATATTCTTTCATCTTTTCTCCTTTTATAGTTTAGAGTTTGGATTTTGTTTTGTTTGTTTATATTGCAATTGTCATCAGACTGTACCTTTTTCTTTTTTTTAACTAAATATTGACATGTCTCTTTCATGTATCTCTAACCTCATTGTACCTGCATGAAAATCAATTGAGTGAATGTAGTGTAATTTATTTGACCATTCTTTATTAGGAAACAGATGAATTATTTCTGATTCTGGTGGGTTTTTAAATTAAACTAGGAAGGAAATCTGTGTGCAGAAGGCTAGCCCTCAGGATATATATATATACATTGGCAGAAGTCAGACACTCACCAGCAATGTTCATTCTTTTCTAATAGAGGAAATATATTTCCTGTGCTTGTTATTTGCTTTGTTGTGAAATGCATGGTTGTTCCCTCAGGCATTGCTCGCAGAGTCCGCAAAGCTGGTTCTCTACAAGTTTGATTTTCTACAGTGACACTTGATACTGCAATTGGATTGAACAACACATTCCATGGAACTCTTTTAAATTTCACTTTTCCCAGACAACAGCCTGCAAAGCCCTCAAGCAGCCTCTCAAACTCCCACACGCATGTGTCACCTGAGGAGCTTAAAATGCAAACCGTGATTCAATATGTCAGTCTGCATTTCCAACCAGCCGTCAGGAGATGCCAGTATTGCTGGTCCACAAAGCATGCTGAGTAGCACAGCTGAAAGCAGCACTTCTCAACTTTGGGGAGCTTTATGATCAACGGGTCCTGGTCTCAGGACTTGTGAAACCTCTCCTGGATGATGGTGACAGACAACCAAGGCTGAGAACCACAGCTCTACTTCCTTTTTTTTTTTTTTTCTTTTTTTTGAGACAGAGTCTCACTTTTGTCACCTTGGATAGAGTGCCATGGCATCATAGTTCACAACAAACTCGAACTCCTGGGCTTAAGTGATCGTTTTGCCTCAGCCTCCCGAGTAGCTGGGATTACGGGCTCCTGCCACAATGCCTGGCTGTATTTTTTTTAGAGACAGGATCTTTCTCTGACTCAAGCTAGGCTCTCACTCCTGAGCTCAGGCAATCCACCCACCTCAGCCTCCCAGAGTGCTGGGATTACAGGCGTGAGCCTCTGAGCCCAGCACAACCCCATCACTCATCCATCATAGAACCATTGCCTGTTAAACAAGAGGGACTTTACATACTGTCTTGTCCTGCCCTGTATTTTATTTTTTAGGTAAACTTAGGTCCAGAGTAACACATTTAGTCAAGGTTGTACTGGTGTTTGCTCATAATTATTTCCACTAAAACATAAATAACTGGGGTATTCTAGTCTCATCTGTGTGTTTCAGTCATATCCTCTAATGAGATTCTTGTAGCTGGTACCACTTCTCAGCTGAGGTTAGTCCATGGTAACTCATTTTTCCTGTGGGATAGGATGGAGAAAGTGTAAGCACCTCTCAAAAACAGGCAAGAGACAGTAAAGAGAAGGTAAAGTGACAGAAAATAACACAGTATGTCCTCTCTTGTTATCCCCATCTTGAGAAAGGGGTACATGGCTTTGCCCATAGACCTTGCTCTCTCATTCAGAACACAGCCCCACTGGCCTAGAGTACTCCATAGACCCAAATCTATCATGCTATCTGCTGCTTAGATTCAGTTTCACCAGGGCCTGGGAGAAATAATGTATGTGGTGTTACTGAAGGCTACGTGATAGGGCTACCCAATTAGAAGTCCATTGTGAAACTTGAGAGCAAACAAAGATCTGAAAAGCAGTGCAACATCCTCAGCAGTATTGGTTACACTGACCCCATCCCTTCTATGCAAGCTAAGTTCTCAGGTCAAATTCTCCTCTGAGTGTCTTGCAGGAAGCAGAGAGCAAGCTCTGCCCTCCAAGCTCTGTATCTTTGCCCTTAAAACTAAGGTCTCAAAATGGAACCATGTAATATTTCAGTAATATCTCTCATCATAAGCAAGCAAAGATCCCTCTATGACACCCCCCCCATTCATCTCCATCTGCTTCGGTAGGGAGCAGAGGGTCTTGCCCCCCTAAGGTTCACTGAAAAATTACTGACATGAGCAGACTGTTTAATAGGAGGAAGAAGATATATTTTTATCTTAACGTATATACACAGGAACTCTCAGTGTGAAGATTCAAATCCTCAGTGAGGTACAGAGGTTTTGAAATAATTGGGGATTGAAAGCAGAAAAACAGGTTTGGGAAGAGAGAAAACTTATTCACTTTCAAAAGCGTTTTCAGTGTTTACATTTTTGCTAGAACTGGCTGCAAGATCTTCAGGTACATGAAGTAAGGCCTTATTAATACATGTATCATAAGCATTCAGTTTTATATTAACACAAGAATAGAAAACGTTAACAGATTTGAGTAGCAGCAAAGAAAATAGATAGCTTAAGAAACTTGACATTTTAACTTTGTAGTAGCAGGTCAACCATTTGAGCTTTATATTTTCATTGATGAAATTTGCTCATCAGTTCAAACGTGTCCATAACCAGTTGAGTCCTGGAAAACCTGGCACGCTTCTGAACCCTTTTATTGGCACAAATACTTTCAAGTAAAGAGGCCATAAACCAACTGGTGTGCTAAAGGGAATATTTCTTCTTGTCCTTCCTCCTTTTTAGAGGATTTATCTCCTATTTTTATTTAAACGAAGGAATCAATCTATAGTTGGGGTTTTGTGTAGCGGACTGCAGTGTGCTGGTTTGGGGTGAGATCACACAGAGTTTCACCACTAGGTCATTCCTGTTCTCTTGTGGGTCCTGATTTCTCTCTCTGGGACTCTATCAGCTCTAAGAGGGCACAAAATTATAAAATATTGGCTTTTATATGTGTTTCTGGACAAAGTCTTCTTTTAATTAATTTTTCAGTATCTGATCTGGGCAATACAACAGCCACTTGCCACCAGGATGTTGAGCATTTGAAATGTAGCATGGCAACTGCAGGATTAAATTTGAAATTTGTTACAAGTTAATTAATTTAAATTTCAGTAGCCACATATGGCCAGTAGCAAATGTATTACGTAGCCCAAATCTAGACCAGGAGGTATTCGTTGCCTTATGGAAGAGATGTTATATTTTAAAAAATCAGTCTCTTTTTGCTTTTTGTGAGAGGAATGAGGGCAGTAAAGAAGTCATGATCAGGGCTCGGCGCCTGTGGCTCAAGCGGCTAAGGCGCCAGCCACATACACCTGAGCTGGCGGATTCCAATCCAGCCCGGGCCCGCCAAACAACAATGATGGCTGCAACCAAAAAAAAAAAAAAAAAAAAGCCAGGTGTTGTGGTGGGCGCCTGTAGTCCCAGCTACTTGGGAGGCGGAGGCAGGAGAATCGCTCGAGCCCAAGAGTTGGAGGTTGCTATGAGCTGTGAAGCCATGGCACTCTACCCAGGGCGACAGCTTGAGGCTCTGTCTCAAAAAAAAAAAAAAAAAGAAGTCATGATCAGAACAAAGATACTGTCAGATACTATACAAGAGGCCCCTGCCTCTCCCTGCAAGAAACTCAGCCTTAGAATATTCCGTCATCTCTGAAAGTTCTATTAGACAGTTCTGTCCTATGTTAAATGGTAGTAAATGTAGGGGGTAAACAGGATAAAAATATTACTTACTAAAATGAAATGTTATTCTGCTAACAGAACCAAAAATATTATCCTGAAGAATGCCCCAATGTAAGAACTAGACCCAATAACTGAGATTAGCAAATGACAAGAACTAGCTGGTAGAGTCAAAAGAAAGGCATAAGAGTTCAGTGTTACAGACATGATTGCAAGAGGGACTAAACCTAACAAATGCAATCACTGTAACCTGGCTTATTGTAACCCTCAATGAATCCCCAACAATAAAAAAAATTAAAATTAAAATTAAAATTAAAAAAAGAATTTAGTGTTACAGGTGGTGAGAAAGAGTGCACAACAATTTCCCTGCTGTTGAGAAGTCAGGTGAGATTGAAAAGCATGCTTTGGATACAGGGATTAGGAAGAGATGTTGGTGATTTGGGGAAGAGAACTGCTACTGGATTGCCCGGGAATAAACCAGACTAAAACGAGTAGAAATGTGACTGGGAAAGGGAAAAAGAAGAGGGAAAATATAGACAAATCTGCAAATAGTTGGTTATAAAATACGGGAGAAATGGTAAAGTTGGAGGGTAATGCTGTCCAGTGTAATGTTTTTGATGAGAAAATCTGACTGTTACAAGTGAATATGAAAACCCTTCTAAGAAGAATGAAGTGAATCTTCCAGATTGATGTTTCACAGTAAGAATTGGGGGGAAAAAAACTTGGAAATTTAAAACTATCACATTTTTAGGAGTGTTGGAGACCTTTAGAATCAAAGACCTTTAGTTTTGAGACAAGCTAAAAATGGTCAGCCATCCTCCCTCCTCTCCCCCCCCCCCCCACCACCACGCACAAAGGGAATTTATCATTTCTGACAAGAGGGTCAATTTTGGCCCAGGTCAAGAAGCTCTGCCAGTGAAATGGAAGGCCTAGAGTAACAAGTTGAAAACTTGACACGCCTCACGTACCTAGCCTGTTCTCACTATCTGCCAAGTTTAGAGTCATGTGAAAGGCTAGGGAGCTAAGCAGAAAGCGTCTAAAGGGTAGAGTGAATTACCTCATTCAGGGAACAAGACCTGGACTCAGGGAAGACAGCCTTAAGCATGTGGCCAACCTCTCCCTGGGGGCAATTAATGGGCGCTGCATGAGCTCTAGCACCTCCAGAGAATAAGCCTATGTCTTCTTCAGTCTTAGGGGTGAAGACGGGGTCAAGCACAGCTTTCCAAGAAAGGGCCCTCCTGAGAAAGTAAGGTAAGCCCAGAGCCCAACTTCCATTTTCATCAAACCTGATAACCTCTCATTATATGGCCACACGAGTCAGGAAGTGTGGAAGATCTCTGGTGGAAGATCCCATCGTTGTCTTTGCTCTTAGCTCTGTATTGTGATTGCCCATTTTGTGTGTTTTTCTTTCCTACTGTCCAACGAATGCCTTGATGCCGTTTTGTCTTTACAGCTCCAACACTTATAACAGGGGACAACATATGATAATCCTCCAATAAATGATGCTGAAATGATATGAAATGAAATGATTTAAGCTCAATAAAATATTGTTCTTGTCTCTCACACTGTCTCAAAAGCTAAAGACTCCGAAAGTACATCCTTTTATTAATAACACTTTATTAATTAGTATATTTTTAAGTACGTGGACAATCTGTTCCGAGGACCTTCTCTCACGGGGAGGGGCACGGGGCGAGTGGGGCCAGAGGCTGCCTGGCCTTTCCTCGTGTCCGGAGGCCAAGTCTGGAGAGCAGAGGAGGAGCTCGGGCGGAAGGAGTCACGGCAGCACAAGCATTTAGAAAGTTTCTTCCGTTCTTTGACCAAGTATTGGTTGAAAGGCGTGCAGCTGAAACTGTGAGCAAACCAGGCATTATGCTTCCAGAAAAATCCATAGGAAAAGTATTGCAAGCGCTAGTAATGGTAGTTGGATCCGGCTCTGTAAAGGGTGGAGAGATCCAACCAGTCAGTGTGAAAGTTGGAGATAAAGTTCTTCTCCGAGAATATGGGGGCACTACAGTAGCTTCAGAGGACAAAAATTATTTCTTATTTAGAAATGGCGACATTCTTGGAAAGCACATAGACTGAAATCAATCATTATTGAAATGGCATCCGCATGAAGCTGCACATTCCACTGAAGTTCTGAAATCTTTCATCATGAAAATAATTTACATGTCTGTCCTTTACAATAAACTAATGATATCGAAACTACTAGGGGGAGAAAAAAGTTTAAGAAAATCTTTTCCGAGGCTTTCTTCCGGAAATTTTCTCAGAGCACACACTTTCCTCCAGTAATGCGCCCACCAGCCTTACGCTGAAGATAAGGAATCCGACCTGATCCACTAGCTCCACCTGGTGGCAGAATCCGGGAGTTGTTTAATTACCTTGAAATCAGCAGGGGATTAGTGTTTTACAAACTGCCTTTGCTGTCTTCTAGGAGATGGTGATATAAGCAGCTTTGAAGAAGAATCTGTGATTGGTTGGACCTGAACCTCTCCTCATCGGCAAAGAGTGCCAACATTTTTGCTTGCAAGGAAAAAGGGGGAAGCCCCATATCATGACGTAGGAGCAGGATTTTGGTAGCAGAAGGTCGGACAATAGGGTTCGCAACCTCATCCTAGAAATAGTGCTTTGAAGGGTGGAGTGGGCACTGCTGTCAGCGCACAGCTTCCCAAGGAGAGTACTTGGAAAGTGACCATATTCAGCAATGAGGTATGTAGCACTTTTTCTAGGACAACCTCTTGAACTTGTCAGACCTTATATGAGTGGACCTGAGTGGGAAAGAGGGTAAGCAGTTTTGAGACACACACTTAAGAATCCTCTCAACTGCCCCTCCTTTCTCCCTCATTTTTCTTGTTTGTTTATAGAGATGAGGTTTCATTCTGTCACAGAGGCTGGAGTGCAGTGATGACAATCATAGCTCACTGCAGCCTTGAATTACTGGGCTCAACTGAGCCTCCTGTGTCTTTGGGATTATAGTCATGAGCCACCACACCTGGGTGCTCTCTGTTCCTGTTTAATGCTATTTTGGTCTTGGGTGAAACATTCCTCCACCAAGTTATGAGATCTAATGTCCTGAAAGAATTGGAAGATGAAAGTGCACCTATAAAGAAATGGTAGAAATGACAGAAGGGAAATTTAAAATACAGATGATGAAAACAATGAAGGAAATCACTGAGAAAGTGGAAAACAACCAAAAAAATGAAGGAAATTGCTGAGAAAGTGGAAAACAACCAAAAGGAAATCCAAAAGCAGAATCAAATAAGAGATGAACAGGGCGGCGCCTGTGGCTCAGTCGGTGGGGTGCCAGCCCCATATACCAAGGGTGGCAGGTTCAAACCCAGCCCCGGCCAAACTGCAACCAAAAAATAGCCGGGCGTTGTGGCAGGCGCCTGTAGTCCCAGCTACTCGGGAGGCTGAGGCAAGAGAATCGCTTAAGCCCAGGAGTTGGAGGTTGCTGTGAGCTGTGTGAGGCCACAGCACTCTACTGAGGGCCATAAAGTGAGACTCTGTCTCTACAAAAAAAAAACAAGAAAGAGATGAACAATATGAAGAATATAGAAAGGATATAGCAGAGCTGAAGGAATTGAAGCAGTCAATTACAGAACTTAAAGACACAATAGAAAGTATCAACAACAGATTAGACCATGCAGAAGAAAGAATCTCAGAGGTAGAGGACAAAACTTTTGAGATAATCCAGATAGTCAAAGAGGCAAAAAAGAAGAGAGAGAAAGCAGAATATTCATTGACAGAATTATGGGACTTTATGAAGCATTCAAACATATGAGTTATAGGTATCCCAGAAGAGGAAGAAGAATGCCCCAGGGGAATGGAATCCATACTAGAGATTATAAATGAAAGTTTCCCAAATATCACCAAAGATTCTGACACATTCCTTTCAGAGGGATGTTGGACCCCAGGTCACCTCAACTCTAATAGAGCTTCTCTAAGACACATTGTGGTGAACCTGTCCGAAGTCAAGACAAAAGAAAAGATTTTGCAAGCTGTCAGAAGTAAGCGCCAATTGACCTACAGGGGCAAATCCATCAGGTTAACTGCAGATTTCTCTAATGAAACATTTCAAGCAAGAAGACAATGATCATCTACCTTTAATCTACTTAAACAGAACAATTTCCAGCCCAGAATTCTATATCCTGCTAAGCTAAGCTTTAAAATTGATGAAGAAATCAAATCTTTTACTGATATGCAAACATTGAGGAAATTTGCCACAAGACCAGCTCTACAGGAAATACTTCAATCTGTTCTACACGCTGACCATCACAATGGACCACCAGCAAAGTAAGCACCCAGAAATTAAAGGACAGAACCTAGCTTCCACAATGATGCAAAAGATAAAACTAAGTAATGGACTTTCACAAAATAAGATGAATAGAATGCTACCACACTTACCAATTATCTCAATAAATGTTAATGGCTTGAATTCTCCACTGAGGAGGCATAGATTGGCTGGTTGGATTAAAAAACACAAGAAAAAAAACACCCACAAGTCATCCATTTGCTGTCTGCAGGAAACAACCTCACCTCAAAAAACATATTAAAACTCAGAGTTAAGGGTTGGAAGACAATTTTCAGGCAAACAGAATTCAGAAGAAAATAGGAGTTGCAATCTTATTTTCAGATACATATGGACTTAAAGCAACTGAAGTCAAAAAGACAAAGATGGTCACTTCATATTGGTCAAAGAAAAAATACAAGAAGACATTTCGTTTATTTTATTTATTTTTTATTTTTATTTTTATTTTCTTTTATTTTTTTGAGACAGTCTCGCTATGTTGCCCTCAGTAGAGTGCTGTGGTGTCACAGCTCACAGCAACCTCAAACTCTTGGGCTTAAGCGATTCTCTTGCCTCAGCTTCCCAAGTAGCTGGGACTACAGGTGCCCGGCATAAAGCCTGGCTATTTTTGTTGTTGTTGTTGTTGTTGTCGTTGTTGTTTAGCAGGCCCAGGCTAGGTTTGAGCCCACCAGCCCCAGCATATGTGACCAGCGCCCTAAGTACTGAGCTACAGGCGCCAAGCCTGTTTTCCACTTCTTTATGTTGGAGGCAAACTTGATGGTTTTCTTTGTGGTTAGAAAAAATCAGTGAGGAGAGGGGAGAGGAAAAACAGATTATGAGACTTAGGCATCAGACTACACCTCCTAAGCGCCTCTACATTGAAAATTAGAACTGTGGGTGGTGCCTGTGGCTCAGTGGGTAGGGCGCCGGCCCCATATACTGAGCGTGGCAGGTTCAAACCCGGCCCCAGCCAAACTGCAACAACAACAACAAAAAAATAAAAAATAAAAAGCCAGGCATTGTGGTGGACGCCTATAGTCCCAGCTACTTGGGAGGCTGAAGCAAGAGAATCACTTAAGCCCAACAGCTGGAGGTTGCTGGTGACCTGTGACCCCACAGCACTCTACCAAGGGTGGGTGAAAAAGTGAAACTCTGTCTCTAAAAAAATAAAAAGAAAGAAAAGTAGAACTGTGACTGTATGAAAGAAAAATGTCCTCCCAGGTACACAAAATTAATGCCAGCATCTAGTTTCTAGGTTCTGATTTCTAACAGAAAAGTTTCAAATCCCAAAGTTTGGTGACTACTGGAGACTCTTCTGTCTCATTTAGTCCAGACTTTTTGAGGGCCTGACTTGAGACTGGAACTGTGGGGATGTGTAAATCTTTCTCCTGTATCCTTCAGGACAAGGTGAGCCTTAGGTACCACAGGACCTGAGTCTGGTGATTCTGTGCATAGGCCCCTGTGGCCCAGAGACTGCAGGATGTGCCTTCTGTTTGGTTGGATCTTCAAGTAACATCCCTGGGCATTTTTGCAGTGGGAAGGCCTCACATTGGTAAGATCTGCAGGCTTCTGGAATTGTGTGACCTGGTGCTTATGTCCTGGAAACCCTTGGTTGTCAGATTGTTTGGGGGAAAACTCCAGGACTGCACACAAAAACTTCCCTCTAGAAAATCCAAGGACAACATTAAAAAAACCAAACCCCGGACTCTGGCATATTTCTGGGAGACCAAAGAATGAGTCATAGAGTCTAGTAGAGAGAGTTAGTGGAGTTTATTACAGGTTCCTTACACACGGCACTTACTCCTAGGCAGGACAGAAATCCTCCCATCATTCATACCTGGCCAGTGACAGGAGTGCTTTGGAGACTAAGGTCCACACTGCCAGCCCATTTGTGGAGCCTTACATTCCTTTATGGCAAGTGACTCAGAGCTCTCTCTGCATCACTGAACATTTACATAAGATACAGCCTAAGCAGGGACAGTAGGTCCCTTTAGATCTTTTATCTATATGATTTCCTATACATTCAGATAACAAATTCTATAAGAAGATTAAAGTAGCTTAAGACAGATAAGGCTTATGAATATCTACACAAAAGGAATTATTCAAGAATGCTTCTTATACTTTCTGTTTATTTCAGCTTTCTGGCTTTGACCTATATCTCCCTGTTCAAAAGAAATCTGCATGAGTTCTGTTTAACATTAGAAGCTAGTAGTGGGGAACTTGTGATTTTCCTTCACAGCTCAAAAGGAACAAGGTAGGGATCTTCCTGAGGGTCCAGCTAACTATTAATTTCCATTCCCTCCCCTGTAATGTAAACTTGAGACCATTCAAGGAACATTTACTAACCACTATTCTCTGCTCTCAGTAGGGAGGCTGTACTTACTTTCCAGAGAACCCCAGCCCAGTGGTCCACTGCCCCTTGCCACCCTGTGAGTATCCACAACTCCTCCAGTGCTCCTTGGGTTTCCCCTCCAGCTCTGACCTGGTCCCAGTCCCTCTCATGCCCCTTCCCAGGCACACACATACGGCTTCCAACTCTGTCTCTACCTGCTGAAAATCAATTCTACAAACCAAGAGTAATGGAAAAGGCTTTAATCATCCTACAAAGAATATAAAGAACAATGAATTCTCAGTAGATCTCAAAGATAAGTTCTTTAGCACATTATTGATACATAAAACATAGTTTTTGTAATCAAAAAGCCTTGAGGCATTCTGGAGAGGGAGAATAAAATAAAGATGATCTCCACCACAGTCTTCTTGCTGCTTGGAAGGGCACAATCTCAGGGAAGTCCACAGGAACTGCTTGAGTGAATCCAATGGAGAGTCATGGTCCTCTCAGAGCATTGATTGAGGGTTGGTATTGTGAGGCATGAGCATGGCTAGGACTCGTCTCCATCCTTGGTTCCTCTGTGTTTCAAGCCTTGGTTTTTAGGAGTTTCCGGGGACAGCCTGGGCTTCCAGGGGCAGCCTGGACATGTGTCTGTCCACCTCCACAAATGCTGGCCTCTCCAGGCTGCTTCAGGCCCCACTGGACCCCCATGTTGGCAGCATCCCCTTCTCCTTGTGGTGAATGTAGCTCCTTTGTGGTTTCATGCACTGGCTCCAGGTCATGTGGGTCTCGACAGCGTTTGTGGCCCCTGGGATGTGTGGGAAGGTGTCTGTGCCTGGTGTAAGCCCAGCTCCACAGTGCACACAGGTTGGAGTTCACACTGTTGCAGAGCCGAGGGCGTTGGCAGGACTGGCAGCTTGGCCCAGTGAAGTCATCCAATGCTCGTACACAGTCGGGGGCCTGACTGATCCTCGGTGGCATGTGGGGGTCTGGATATTCCATCCTGCAAGACAGCTCTTCCAAAGATGATGGACGGAGCTCCATCGCTGCAGCCTCAGATCCAGGCCAAGCTGTGTTGCTGGTCTAGGAAAAGGGGCAAGTGATTCAGTCCAGTACTGAATGTGCGCTTTCACAAAGTGCTCTCTCTTTTATAGCCCAGCAGAACCCACCCTGCATTAGCACTAATTTGCCTTGCAAATTGCTTCAGGGCCTGATTAGGTTAAGGTGGAAATAGAATCATTCTGGAACGTACTCTGAAACCTCTGCTGAATTGCTATGATCCAATTGGGCAAGAACACCTATGGGGATGGACCACTGGGGGTGGGGTCTAGTTACTGACAGTGCCCATGGTCCACAGACACTCTCTCTTTCTTCCCTAACAGCCAGGACCATTATAGTGAGTATGTCTCATTCTTCTGGCCTATTTTGGAGTTACTGAGTGATTGTAGATATGACCCTCAGTGAGGTTGCATCAAATTCCGACAATTACAAAGCTAATTGAGCTTGAAGCTGGATTGAGAATCTAAGTCCTGAAGCATACAGGTCATGTGGAGAAAAGAATGAAATAGTAAGAACAGTGAGGCTAGATTTAGAAAAGGATCATCCCAGGTCTTACTTAAAATTATAAATTTTCTATTTTTATTTGCATGAATAAATAGCTGAATCAAATGGTGAATTCACAAGTGCTATATGATTTTTCATGTGCTGTATGATTGCACTTTTATGAGGTTCTTTGAGAAATCAGAATCACAGAGACACAGTGTAAAATGGTAGTTGTCAGGGCACTGGGGAGGGAAGAATGGGGAGTTACTTGTAAAGGTACAGAGGTTCACCTTTAAAAGAAAAAGAATCGGCTCAGTACCCATAGCACAGTGGTTATGGTGCCAGCCACATACACCGAGGGTGGTGGGTTCAAATCCAGCCCAGACCAGCTAAGCAACAATGACAACTGCAACAACAACAACAAAAATAGCCAGGCATTGTGGCAGGCACCTGTGGTCCCAGATTCTTGGGAGGCTGAGGCAAGAGAATTGCTTGGACCCAAGAGTTTGAGGTTGCTGTGAGCTGTGTCACCACAGCACTCTGTTGAGGGCAACATAGTGGGACTCTCAAAAAAAAAAAAAAGAAAAAAAGAAAAAGAATCGTGTGGAGCTTGAGGCTTGTTAAGGTTGCACAACATTATGAAAAATCATATGGCACTTTTGAAATCTCCATTTGATTCAGAGATAGTAACTGACTCTCTCATAAAGAGAGTCAGTCTACACGTATAAAATTAGCTAGGATGGTATTTTATCACAATTAAGAAATGAGTAGAAAATAAAAGACAAAAAAGAAAAGAAAGAATTGGGTGATTACCACTTCTTGCTCTTCACCAACATCACATATTGTTCTTTATGATGACCACATTCCCCCCCCCCCAAGCTTGTCTGTGGGGACCTGAAAGAGAGCCAGTCGCTGCTCCAGGACAAGCAACGTGACTTAGGTAACAATAAACTTTCTATCAACCAGAGTTCTCCAAATTGCTCCCCCTACACAGTCCCAGCACTGTGGGTTTCTTATTTTTCCAAACCACTTAACCACAGATTAAGTTTAACTCTAGATAATTTCATACAAGATGCTAGACTTTTATGTTAATCTCACGAATTCAGTCTTCTGATACAATTTGCTGTTAGAATTATGTCACCACCTAGCTTTCTGTTGTCCTTTTAGGACTGCCCCCCCCAACACAAGGGGCCAGAAGAGTATAAAAACACAGGAGCTGGTGACTTATAAATTTGAAACACCGTAGGTTTCCTGTTGTGCGACTAGATGGAGAAACAGATTCTCCCTGCATTTGGGAGGCCTGTGATTCTGCACTTTGATGTTGCATCTATATGCGCCAGCTCAAAGGGACTCTCAGGGAAAAATCCACTCTGGGCATTGTGCTGAGAAGGGACCATGAGGAAGCTCAGGCAAGGCCTGTATTCATTGACCCTTTCCCCCCAGATTTTTTAAAAGTTTGAACTTGAAATCACCATAATTTCATCTAAGAATAGGAGATTTGTAGTTACAATTTATTGGCAGTCAGAGATTTTGTGAATGGAAAAAACTCATCTTTAAACTTCAAAGGTGATTGAGTCAAAAGGGCTCTCATTCTCAGATCAGATTAATGGGTTCATCCATTTACCAATTAATGGATTAATG
The DNA here is from genome assembly GCF_027406575.1 of Nycticebus coucang. NCBI lineage: Eukaryota > Metazoa > Chordata > Mammalia > Primates > Lorisidae > Nycticebus > Nycticebus coucang. The sequence continues at coordinate 160,207,342 of NC_069780.1, read as the reverse complement.
GTTGTTAGGTTCGTGGATTAATGGGTGGTCAGGGGAATGGGACTGATGGCTTCACAGGGAGAGGAGGAGACATAGAGTGAGTATGTTACCTTTCTCAGCCCCTTGCCATGTTCTACAGTTTGGATGTTTGTTTCCTACACTTCATGTTGCAATTTGATCCTTTGTTTCAGGTGGTGCTTACTGAGAGGTGTTCGGTCCAGGGAATAGATCAGGGGTTCTCAACCTGTGGGTCTCCACCCCCAAAAGGGTCGAATGACCCTTTCACGGGGGTCGCCTAAATCAGATATTTACATTACGATTCCTAACAGTAGCAAAATCACAGTTATGAAGTAGCAACGAAAATAATTTTATGGTTGGGGGTCACCACATTAGGAACTGTATGAAAGGGTCCAGGCATTAGGAAGGTTGAGAACCACTGGGTTAGATGCTCATTAATTGATCAATGCCCTGGAAGTGGTGAGTTCACACTTCTAGTAGTTTCCACCAGAGCTGACTGTGGGTAAGACATTGACACCCCCTCCCACACCCTTCTTCCTCTCCTCTCTCACTACATAATCTCCACACAGCAGGAGCAGGTGATGTCTGCCTCTCTTCAGGGCACCTGTGACGACTCCTAGATTATGGAGGTTGGGTCTCACATGCTGCACCCCAGAAGCTCCTAAGAACTAAAGTGAATTGAGGAATCCAGAAAGGAATGGAACCAAGTCTTGCTCAGGGCTCACAGCAACACTACTTTTAAACCAGGTCCTACAAGGAGCCTAAAACACTCATATTATGCTTGTGGAAGTCTCTGGAATGTTCCTCTACCTATGAATGCCGGGTCTTTGTAGTAGAGATCACTTTTTTTCTTTGTTCCTCCCCTCCAGAGTATTTACAAGCTTCTTCAAATAGAATGAACTCCCTTAATGTAATCAACAATAGCCTAAAGCAGCGTTCCCTTTAGATCTATTAAGAACTCATGGATTTTTGTGCACCATAAAAAGGCTTTTAAAAGTATTCTCCAGTTGTAGAATTAATTTTGGTTGGGTGAAGTCGGGAATGGAAACAGTACGCCTGGGAAAAGGCATGAATGGGACCCCGGGTTTAGTGTCTACTGCTGTACTACCCGCATGTTGTGGGTCAAAAAACAGTCCACACCACGCGAGCTTCTCTGCCTCTAGTCCAGAGGGAGTTAGGATTTCCCATCACTAATCCAATCTCTGTCCTCTGGGGTTGTATTCAGAACTTCCTCAAGGTGGGCCAGGGTGGAGCCACAGGAGGTGTGGGGCGGGTCTTCTCCCAAGCTCACCGTTACCTTTCCGCTTCAGGACCCCACCCACGTGGCCTCTCTGCTCGTAAGACCGTCAGCCTCGCCAGAGGAGCATAGAACCGGCAGTCTGGCGTCTTCTCCAGCTCATTCTCCTGCTGACCCAGAGTCAGACGACCTGATGCACCCTCAACGACCTGGGAGCCAGGCCCCTGCTTCCTCGGAGTGCGTGTCCCAGGGCCCCCAAAGCCACCAGCCCCCGGCACAGGGGGTTTGTGTCCCTGGCTGCGCCCTTTCTATCCAAAGCTGGGCACCTGCCCTTGGGGCCGCGATGATGTTGACGGGCAACTACCTGCTAGTCTCGGCGGGCTGCGGCGGCGCTGTACCTGCTGTCCCCTCCGCCGACGCGGGGCCGCCGTTTCCATGTCTGCGAGTCCTGCCCGGCACTCTCCACCCGCCACGCGCAGAGAGCCACAGGCGGTCCCTGGAGGGCGGGTGACGACTGCGCCTGGGCCACCTGGGAGGAGCCCTGCCTGAGCATGCCCGCCGCCGCGCGGGGTCGCCTCTACTCGCGCAGGGACCTGGAGACCCGCAAGTGTGAAGGCGCGGTCATGCTTCTGCGCAGGCCAATCCCCCACCTACGCCCGTGGATCCGGCGCTGTGAGTCCAAGAGCACCACCGCCTGTGTGCGCCAGCCTCCCTTCGCTGCCACAAGACTTAAGCTCTCCGCCTAGCCCCTTCATTCCGTGACCCACCCTTGGCCCTCGTTTATTGCTTGCCTGATCCCTGTCAGTTGCGACCAGAACCTTTCGTGGCTGATGAGGTCTTTTTGGGCACTTTCCTCTTCGCTCAGGTCCTCTCAATAAAATGGTGTGTCCGCAGGAGGGAAGCCATACTCGTGAAAGAATTTAAGGAGTTTTCTTCTGAGCCAAATTTGAGGACCGTGACCCGGAGCCACACCCAAGAAGCATTGAGCCAAGTGGACTCTAGTGGCGGGGTTAGTTTGGTTTTATACATTTTAGAATGACAGGAATTACAGGTGAGGTCCTAACTCAATAAGTGAAAAACATGCTTTGGTTTAGCCCCAAAAGGTGGGACATCTGGAAGTGGGGGCGTTTACAGTGATAGGTGAGCTTAAAGATTTTTTTTTTAGCTGACAATTAGCTGAAAGAGTTAGGCTTTGTCTAAAAGATCAGGAGTCAGAGAAAAGGAATTAGAGACTAAGTATCCATTGACGCAAATGGTTTGTTATGTAAATTGAGGACTTGCATAGCCTTAGGCCTGTTAGTGAGTCACGATAGACATCTCTAATTAGGGGAGGGAGCATGATGAGGTATATTTTGAACTCCTGAGCTCCAGGAATTCTCCAGCCTAGGCCTCCCAGAGTGCTAGGATTACAGGCATGAGCCACTGCGCCCAGCCTCTTTTCCTTATTTTCTTAATTATATTTTTACTGAGTGTTGAATGTAATGCGTGAAGTTTTAGTAATAATTTGAGGCCTCGGATGATTTTATCCTTCTCCATAAAAGAATAATTTTTGTTTTTGGCTGTCAGATGCACTGGTGAAATAAAGATGACTCATAATCTCTGTTAATAAGATGAAATTAGTTACAGTATATACCCATAAAAAAGGGAAGGTAGCTATTTCAATACATTTTGAAAGGATGGAGATTTTATATACATATATATGTATATATATACATATACTTTTTTTTTTGCAGTTTTTGACTGGGGCCGGGTTCCCGCCACCCATGATATAAGGAGCTGGTGCCCTATTCCTTGAGCCACAGGCGCCACCCATGATTTTATATCTTTGGTATGAACCTAGATGTAGTTACTATACTAATGAGGAAACATTTAAGCTCTTAACCTATACCAAAGGCCTCATCTTTGTTAAAATTGTTTGGACTTATGCTCAGTTCATTTCTAGAATGTTATCACCAAAGACTCTTTTAAGTATTCCACTGTTCTTTAAGTTGATGATATTTTGTCCTTACTTAGGCCAGAGTTAAAGTGGGAGCAGTGTTAACGCCCAGATTAGCTTATTGGTAGTAGTGATCAATAAGAATTTCTCAAGTGTGGCTTGGAGCCTGTAGTACAGTGGTTAGGGCACCAGCCACATACACCGAGGCTGGCATGTTCAAACCCGGCCCCAGCCAGCTAAACAACAATGAAAACTGCCACAAAAAAATAGGCAGGCCTTATGGCAGGTGCCTACAGTCTCAGATACTTAGGAGGCTGAGGCAAGAGAATCATATAAGCCCAAGAGTTTGAGGTTGCTGTGAGCTGTGATGCCATAGCACTCTACCAAGGGTGACATAATGAGAGAGTGAGACTCCGTCTCAAAAAAAAAGAAAACAAAAGAAAGAAAAAGAAGAATTTCTCAAGTCTAGGTGAAAACCATTGAGAGGTAGTGAGAACACATGAATTTAATCAAAAGCTCACTCAACTTACCTTTTGTGTAAACACTGAAATCCAGACATTTAATTTCAGTGATGAAGATATCTCTCTCTCTCTCTTTTTAAATTGTTGGGCATTCATTGAGGGTACAAGAAACCAGGTTACACTGATTGCTTTTGTTAGGCAAAGTCCCTCTTGCAATCTTGTCTTGCCCCCCAAAGGTGTGGCACACACCAAGGCCCCACCCCCCCTTCCTTCCCTCTCTCTGCTCTTCCTTTCCTCACCCCTCCCTCTTCCTTTCTCTCTCTGCTCTCCATTTCCCACACCCACCCACCCACCCCCGCTGTGTCCTTAATTGTGAAGGTACCACTTTCTTATATGTTCACAGGGTTCTGAATCTTTTAAGCTTTTATTTTCTCTTTTTCTCTGAGGGCCAGGCAGCAGAGTCCTGGCCAGAAAACATTATAGTGGTTTAGACAGAGACAAGATAATGGGGATTGGGTTGTGTGAGCACTATGATTATAACCTGTGGTAGGGTGGAGATCCAAGAGAGTCTCAATGCAGACCCTTAGGTTGAATATACTTCCAACCAAAATTTTTGTCTTTCTCTGAAATAGAGACGATTCATAATCCCAGTTAATAAGATGAAATTAGTTACAGTATATACATATAAAAAGAGGGAAGGTAGCTCTTTCTTTCTTTCTCTCTCTCTTTCTCTCTCTTTTTTTTTCTTTCTTCGAAAAAAACCACTCAGACCGTGTTTTCTCCCTCTCACTTCTCCGGGAAGAGAAGAAGAACGATCTTCAATGGCAAGCGGCAGTTACAGCAAAGCAACACTAAGGAGCAACACCAAAGCAACACCGGCTTCATGCTCAGGAGAGAACACTGCGCCTCTTCCTCGTGGTTTCCGTTGTGCTACACATTCAGAGAGACTTCCCTAGTAACAAACTATAGAAAACAGGAACAGTAGAACAGGGCATAGATCACAATTTCATTATTAGTTATCTACCCAGAAGAAAAAAAAATCATTTTCCTGTAAGAACATATGCACTAGAATGTTTATCACAGCTCAATTCACAATCACCAAGATGTGGAATCAACCCAAGTGCCCATCAACATGTGAATGGATTAATAAACTCTGGTATATGTATACTATGGAATACTATTTTGCCATAAAAAGACAGAGATTTTATATCTTTTGTATTAACCTGGATGGAGTTAGAAGAACTTTCTAATTAGTAGAGCATCACAAGAATTGAAAAGCAAGTATTCAAGATACTAATATGAAACCAGTAGAAGAACAAATACACGGCCACACAAGAGAAAAACACAAACTCAAGTGGGAGGAAGAGGAGAGCATAGGAGGGAGGGGGGTGGTGTGCTCTCACCTAACAGGCACAATGTAAGGGTGTATGGCACACTTTCTGGGGGAGGGACACAATCACAACTAGGACTCTACCTAACAAACGCACACAATGTAACCTAAGTGTCTGTACCTTTATATTACTATAAAAAAAAAAGAATAGGACATAGAATTAATTGAAAGATAAAATGAAATGATAAAATTTAGCACTCTTTCTTTCAGCATGAAGCACTGTGGTGGAAGACCTGTTTTGGCTGAATGTTTGGTGGCGGTTTGTCCTAAAAGATACATGCATAGGACTTAAATTTTCATTTTCACACAGTACTAAAGTGGTTTGTGAATGTGTCTCTCTCCCCTAGATTTGGAAGTTTCTTGAAGAATGACTCTGTATCTTCTCTATGATCTTTCATAGGTCAACGGGGTCATTTTCATTTTCAGAGATCACTGATATGTTAAAAAAAAATCAAGAAATCCCAAAACAAGTATCCAAAAATGGTAGCCTATTTTAAATATCTACATTTTAAAGAGTATGCGTTTTCACAGATCAAAATATAATACAATATAATTATGCTTCTCAGAAGCTAAAATTCAGAATTCTAAGAAATAATGCTCCGATACTAATACAAAGTACTCTTTCAGAATAAAAGTTTAAAATTGAAAAATTATCATCCTTCAATCTTGTCACTATAGCTCTATATTTAAGGCCTTTCATGTAATGAAGTCTTTAGTCAGATGTGCCTCCTGTATCCCCCACTCCAAATTCTTACCTTGGCTCACTCTTGTCCTATTTATGTTTGTACAGGAGCCTAGTACCAGGTGGTTGCTTCATAGTAGACTTTCAATTAAACTCTACTAAGAATGATCACTGGAATTCTGAAAGTCAAGATAACAGAAAAATGAGTTTGCTGTTCAGTTGCTAGGGTTCCTAACGCTCTCTTCTACACCGAATTTTCAAACTTTGCTGTGCTTTTACTGAACTTCCAGCAGGTGATTTTCTTTCATGCTTTTCTAGCATGATTCAAATTTCTTATATGAAAAAAAACTAAGCTAAATACAGGGGGACCTATGTGTGTGTGGAAGAAGGGGAAGGAAATAATCACAAAAAATCTGTACTTCAACTCTTGACCCCATGAACCCATTTCTTTAGTGATAAACCCAAAGGCTGACCCACTGAGGGACTTCTGGAATGATCTCATGAATATCCTGGAGTACACGAAAGCTCTAAAAAGTCCTAGAAACATCCCAGCTTCCCCCAGACCAGGAAGACCAAAGCCAGTTCTTTGGGACACTGCCTGGAACTCAGCCTTTATCCATTTCTTGTACTCACTTTAGCTACATGATCACACTGTGATCTTACTGAATGTGTAACCCAGACCTATAGCTCCAGCTCAGATATTGCTATTCAGCTCCAGGCTGATGGCTCTCTTGGGCACCCCAAAACCGTATCTTTTGTATACCAAAGTCAATCCTCTTACTGAAATCATATTCTTAGTTACTGATACCCTACGTCCGCATAAGAACAAGTTACAAATTTTGCATTCCTTTTTCTTCTCCCACCCCCCTCCTTTTTTCCTTTTCTTGGGACAGAGTCTTGCTCTGTTGCCCAGGCTAGAGTGACCTAACATCAGCCTAGCTCACAGCAACCTCAAGCTAAAACTCCTGGGTTAAAGCATTCCTCCTGCCTCAGCCTCCCAAGTAGCTGGGACTATAGGAGCTCACCACTATGTCTTGCTGATTTTTCTATTTTCAGTAGACACGTAGTTTTGCTTTGGCTTAGGCTGATCTGGAACTCCTGACATGAATGATCCACCCACCTCAGCCTCCCAGAGTGCTAAAATTACAAGTGTGAGCCATCATGCCAGGTCCAATTTTGCATTCTTTCACTTTTCTCTCCAACTTTCCTCTCTTTTGCACACATATACCTAATCAAGATATTGCCAAGTACTGTTGATTTTAAACTTGTGATAATTCTCAAACCATTAACTAACAATCATTCTGGAAAGTGATTTGGCAATTTTTATGCACAGGATTTGACAGTTTCTTATCTTTTCAAAAATTGTATACCATTATGTAAAACAAGGGTATAATAAAATCCCAAATTTGTAAACCGTATAGATGTATAATGTGCTTATACATTACACTTTGCACAGCAAAGAGTAAATAAAAAGTACACCAAAATGTTAACACTAGGTATCTTTTGGGGGTGGACTGGTAGAATTTTCTTTCTTACAAGGTTCTATATTTCTTTTTCTTCTTCTTTTTTTATTAAGTTAAATACACATAGATCATGCATACATTCATGCATATGTGGGGTACAATGTGCTGATTTTTTTTATACAATCTGACGTGGTGAAATCAAACCAATCAACATAGCTTTCACCTCATTTACTTGATTATCGTGCAAAAACATCTATGCTCTATACTTGACAGATTTGACTTGTACCCTTGTCATATGCTCCATAGGTGTGGTCCCGCCTTTTACCCTCCCTCTATCAAACCTTCCTCCTCCCCTCCCTTCCCACTCCATTTCTCTCCTTCATCCTGGGCTATACTTGTGTTCTATCTTTCATAAGAAAGTGTGAGTACATATAAGTAGGTTTCATTGAAGTACTGAGTACACTGGATCCTTTTTCTATATTTCTTAATGTTCCACACCAAGCATGTGCTGTCACTAAACAAATGTAAGCTCCTTGAAAACAGAGACTTTTCTCCACTTACATATTTGAAGTGTCCAGAACGGTACCTTATATGTACTAAGTATTCAATAAACCTTTGCCTGAGACAGGCCAGGTGGCTCACACCTGTAATCCTAGCACTCTAGGAGATCCCTTGAGCTCAGGAGTTCAAGAGCAGCTTGAGTAAGAACAAGACTCTATCTGTTCTAAACATAGAAAAATTAGCCAGGCATGGTGGTGAGCTCCTACAGTCCCCGTGACTCAGGAGGATTGCTTGAACCCAGGAGTTTGAGGTTGCTGAGAGCTAGGCTGATGCCATGGCTCTCTAGCCTGGGCAACAGACTGAAACTTTGTCTCAATCAATCAATCAATAAGTAAATACATAAATATATTTGCTAAATGAATGAATCTTTATAATGTTAAAATAATATGAAAAGGATTAAACGTATTAAAATCCCACTTCAAGGCTTAGTGAGATGGCTCATGCCTTGTAATCCTAGCACTCTGGGAAGCCAAGGCAGGTGGATTGCCTGAGCTCACAGCTTGGAGACCAACCTGAGCCAGAGATCCCCATCTCTAAAAATAGCTGCACACTGTAGTGCAGTAGTTCTCAACCTTCCTAATGCTGTGACCCTTTAATACAGTTCCTCATGTTGTAGTGACCCCCAACTATAAAATTATTTGCATTGCTAACTTCATAACTGTAATTTTGCTACTGTTATGAATCGTAATGTAAATATCTGATATGCAGGATGTATTTAGGGGACCTCTGTGAAAGGGTCCTTCAACCCATAAGTTGAGAACCACTATTGTAGTGGGTGCCTGTAGTTCCAGCTACTTGGGAGGCTGAAGCAAGAGAATCGCTGTGAGCTATGATGCCGGGGCACTCTACCAAAGACGTCAAGGTGAGACTCTGCTCCCCCCCAGCTCCGAAATTCTATTTCTTCCTCTTCTCAGATTGTATTTTAAGAAAATCTTCATCCTTCCTTTGACCACTTGTGGCCTACAATGATCAAGCACATCAATACCTGCTGAAGTCTTCCTGGGCTCTGGATCTTTTTCTTCCCAGTCTAACAATGATTTTCTCTCTATCTTTTCCTTTCACTTTCCCCAGCAGACATTGCTAGGCATACCAGTTTAAATGGATTTTCACTTCTACTTTTTTTTTTTCGTTGATAGGGTGTGAGAAATAGCGCCGCCTCTTGGTGGTTCAATTTAGAAGGACAACATTAGGGGCGGCGCCTGTGGCTCAGTCGGTAAGGCGCCGGCCCCATATACCTAGGGTGGCGGGTTCAAACTCTGCCCCAGACAAACTGCAACCAAAATATAGCCGGGCGTTGTGGCGGGCGCCTGTAGTCCCAGCTACTCGGGAGGCTGAGGCAAGAGAATCGCTTAAGCCCAGGAGTTGGAGGTTGCTGTGAGCTGTGTGAGGCCATGGCACTCTACCAAGGGCCATAAAGTGAGACTCTGTCTCTACAAAAAAAAAAAAAAGAAAAAGAAAATAGAAGGACAACATTGATCCATTCTCTGAGGACTCAGTGTGTCTGTGCTGCCCCAGAACCATCCAACACGATCTTGCTTGGGAGCCAGCGTGCTGCTGCCCTCTAGTGGTTCTTGGGTCAGTGCAGGACCCACCACTTTTCTTCTGACGCCAGGGGCAGCAAAACTTCCAGGCAAGCGGTATCAAACAACGGCAGTGGGCTGCTGAAAGCAGCCAAGTCCATCGTCCTCCCCTGGAGTCAGAGATCATGTTATCCGGCAGGAGCAATCCTCAGGACCATCTCTGGAAGGGCTGAAGCTGTGGTTCTTCAACTGGGGTGCAAAGACCAGACAGTTTGTAGTCTGACCTTCCCATGAAGCAGGTGTCCTCCCCATAGCTGGGGGAAAGGGGCTAAAGACACAGATGCTAAAAAGAATCTGAGCAAAACATGCCTGGCTAAATTCCCCCCCGTTTATTACTATTATGTTGTACCCTGTCCTGCATTATACTTCTGTGTAAATATTCCTAAAAATGTAGTTTTCCTTGTTTCTTTGGTCTTCATTTCCAACATCTCCTGTGTTGCATAATATTTATATGTGACACATACATTTATTTAATATAAAATAAATTTGTATGCTTTTCTCCTGCTTCTCTATCTTTTGTTATAGAGGTCTCAGCCATGAACCTAGAGATGAGTGAGTAAAGATAATGCTTTTCTTCCCTACAGTAGCCATTAAGATGGCCTCCAAGGATCCCCACCTCCTAGTATTCATGTCCCTCTTGTAATCTACTCGAGTGTGGGCTGGACCTGGTCATTTGATTCCAAATACAGAAGAATAAAGAAGGCTTTCTTGATTCTCTGCTCTCACTGGGCAGGGTGTTGGGGTTTCCTCTTTCCACGGACTGCACGGGTGATGTTTTATGGAAGTGCCTGCAGAAGCTGCTGTGTAGAAGGAGGGAAGGTGGTTGGGTATCGGTTGGGGGAACAGTTATCTTGAGACTTTGATGAAACCTTCATGTTCTGAGGTGTCTGATATTTACTGGAGCTGGGAAATCATTTCGACTTTCTCTCACATCATGTCTTCTTCCCTTTCTGCTTGATTCTTCCATTTTTAGGCGCTCTCCTAATCTTCCTGACTCTTGCCTCCTGCTTTTGAAGTTTTGACTTGAAATAGAAAAAAAGATGGATTTTTATTTAGCACAGCATGATATTCAAGCAGATGGTTTTTTAAAAATATTTGTTGAGACATATATAGTAATAAAATACACATATTAAAGTGTATACTTCAAGGCAGGTGGATTGCCTTAGCTCAGGAGTTTGAGACCAGCCTGAGCAAGAGTGAGACTCTGTCTCTAAAAATAGTCAGGTATTGTGGTGGGCACCTGTAATCCCAGCTACTTGGGAGGCTGAGACAAGAGGATCACTTGAGCCCAAAAGTTTGATGTTGCTGTGATCTATGATGCCATAGCACTCTACCAAGGGTGTCAAAGTTAGACTTTGTTTTTAAAAAAAAAAAAAAGTGTTTACTTAACAGCACATTTCCCCCCTTTTCTTGAATTTATTTTTTATTTCAAATTAATATGAGGTAACAAATGTTTAGGTTACATTGTTCTCACTTCCAGGGTAAAGTTCCATTTGTAAAAGAGCCCCTCACCCAGGGGCATGTTATATATCCTCACAACGATCACAGTAAGTAAGATCCCACCTCATACCCTTCTTTCTTCTGCCAATCGTCCTCCTCTCTCCCCCAGGCTCCCTCCTTCTACCCCATACTATATTTGTGTTTTATTGTTCTTATGAGTATGTAATGGTTTATATAGTGATTTTATATTAGTATGGAGTAAATTGGATATTTATTTTTCCATTCTTGTGAAACTCTACTAAGAAGAATGTATTTCAACTCCATACAGGTAAATGTAAAAGATGTAAAGTCTCTATCTTTTTTAATGGCTGAATAGTATTCCATGGTATACATATACCACAGTTAGTTGATCCATGTATGGGTTGATGGGCACATAGATTGCTTCCACAACTTGGCAACTATGAATTGAGCTGAAATAAATATTCTGGTGAAAATGTCTTTGTGGTAAAAAGGATTTTTGTTCTTCCGGGTAGATACCTAGTATTGGAATTGCAGGATCAAATGAAGGTCTACTTTTAGATCTATGAGGATTCTCCATACTTCTCTCCAAAAAGACTGTATTAGTTTGCAATCCTACCAGCAGTATAAATTGTTCCCTTCTACCCACATGGTGTTTTGTAACTTTGTGATGTGGGCTAATCTTGCTGGGGTTAGGTGATACCTTAGTGTGGTTTGATTTGCATTTCCCTGATGATTAAAGATGATGAACATTTTTTCATGTATTTCTTGGCCATTCATCTGTCATCCTCAGAGACGTTTCTGTTCAAATCTCTTGTCCACTTATAAAGACACTATAAGGGTCTCTATAAGTGGACACTATTTTTGCACTTTTCTTATTAATTTGAGTTCTCTGTTGATTCTAGTTATTAGGCCTTTGTCAGATTCAAAATATACAAGAATCTTCTCCCATTCTGAAGGCTGTTTGCTTTGTTTGCAGTACCCTTAGTTGTGCAAAAGCTTTGTAGCTTGATCAAATCCCAGATATTTATGTTTGGAGTTGCTGCAATTGCTAGAGAGGGTCTTCCTCATAATATTTTTTCCCAGGCCAATATCTTCAAGTGTTTTCCCTACACTCTCTTCTAGAATTTTTATTGTTTTGTGTTTTAAATTTAAATCTTTTATCCAACAAGAATCAATTTTTGTCAATGCTGAGAGGTTTACAGCACATTTAAAAGTTTACAATTGGTAATGTCACAACAATCAAATTTTCTTATGCTCGGTTGTACTCCTTCCACATTTTCCCACCCTAAACGGCACCTGCTTTCTATCTATATAGATTACTTTAAATTCTATAGATTTTTATAAAAATGGTATTTTTTAAAAAAAACTTAGGTTTGGGTAGTATGGACATTTTAACAACGTTGATTCTTCCCAGCCATGAGCATGGTATGATTTTCCATTTGTTAACATTTTCAGCTATTTCTTTTCTCAGAGTTTCATAGTTCTCTTTATAGAGATCTTTCACGTCCTTTGTTAGATAAACTCCCAAATATTTCATCTTCTTTGGCACTACTGTGAACAGAATAGAGTCCTTGACTGTTTTTTCAGCTTGACTTTTGTTGGTATATATATAAAGGCTACAGATTTATGAGTGTTGATTTTGTAACCTGAGACCCTGCTGTATTCCTTGATCACTTCTAAGAGTTTTGTAGTACAGTCCCTGGTGTTTTCCAGATATACAATCATATCATCTGTGAAGAGTGAAAGTTTGATCTCTTCTGACCCTATATCTCCTTTTCTTCCCAAATTGCAATGGCTAAGACTTCCATTACAATGTTAAAAAGCAGTGGAGACAATGGGGAACCTTGCCTGGTTCCTGGTCTGAGTGGAAATGATTTCAATTTAACTCCATTGAATACAATATTGGCTGTGGGTTTGCTGTAGATGGCCTCTATCAGTTTAAGGAATGTCCCTTCTATACCAATTTTCTTAAGTGTTCTGCTCAAGAATGAATGCTATATATTATCAAAAGCTTTTTTTGCATCAATTGAGAGAATCATATGGTCTTCATTTTTTAATTTGTTTATATGATGAATTGTATTTATAGATTTATGTATATTGAACCAGCCCAAACTCTTGGGACCCTGGGATAAAACTCACTTGGTCATGATGTATAATTTGTTTGATGTGTTGCTGGACTCTGTTTGTTAGGATCTTGTTGAATATTTTTGCATCAATATTCATTAGTGATATTGGTCTATAATTTCCTTTTCTTATTGGGTCCTTTCCTGGTTTGGGGATCAGGGTGATGTTTGCTTCATAGAATGTGTTGGGTAGTAGTCCTTCTTTTTCTATATTTTAGAAAAGGTTGAGTAATATTGGTACTAGTTCCTCTTTAAAGGTTTGGTAGAATTCTGACATGAAGCCATCTGGTCCTGGGCTTTTCTTTTTTAGGGAGATTTTGTATAGTTGATGCTATTTGAGAACTTGACATAGGCCTGTTCAACATTTCCACTTGATTCTGGTTAAGTCTTAGAAAGTGGCATGCTTCTAAGTATTGGTCAATTTCCTTCATATTTTCATATTTCTGAGAATAAAGTTTCTTATAATATTCATTAAGGATTTTTTGAATTTCTGAGAAGTCTGTTGTTATTTCATCTTTGCCATTTTTTATGAAATCAGAGATTTTACTCTTTTTTTTTCCTGGTTATGTTAGCCAAAGGTTTATCTATTCTATTGACCTTTTCAAAAAACAACTTTTTTGGGGAGAGACAAGATGGCATACTGAAGCCAGCTTTCCACAGAGGCTCCCATCCAGAAGGAGAGTTAAGGGACAGGAATTTAGTAAGTATCCTGGTGGATTTGAGCCAGGAGAGAAGTTGTAAGTATCCTGGTGGATTTGAGCACCAAGAGAGAAGGTTGAAGAACGCACATCAACACCACTGAGGCAAGCTGTGATCACAAGGACGCAAACAAAAGGTACAAAATCCACCACCAAGCGGACGGGAGTCCCCCTCCCCCATGGGACCAGCTCAAGAGCCCCACAATTAAAATTAAACAAAGGGGCAGAAATTAAAGGCCCTCCCACTACACTCCACGGGAGAGACCTTCTAAAAACTGGACCTACCTCCCCTACTAGGGTGCCATGGCATTCTCCTGCCGGGCATAAAACTGTATAAAACTTTAAAAATCCTTTGCCGGCAACCCTGAACCCCCAACACTCCCCTCCCACTCACTGAGGTCTGGAGGCCTGTCCCCCAGGAGTTCGGATTCTTGGGTGATTTCTCAAGGGGAATGGACAGTCCCTGAGCTGCAACTGGTCAGCACTGACTCTGAGGCACGCGAGTCAGGAGAGGGCACCCGGCTAAGGGGGAGTCACACCTCGGCAGCACTTCCCTGCGGTGCGGTGCAGCAGCCCTCCCCGGGCAACAATACAGCCAGGCATAAAACTGAATGAAACTCTAGCTTCCCTGCTGAGCACCCAGCACTCCCCCCCACTCTCACTCGGGGATCTGGGGGCCTGCCCCCAGGAGTCCGGATTCTTGGGAGATCTCTCGAGGGGTGTGGACAGAGCAGCAACTGCTCAGTGCTGACTCTGGGGCGCGAGACAGAGGAGAAAACGGTCAGCTGGGTGCCCACACCAGAGCGGCAGTTCCTGGAGGCAAATCAACAGCCATTTTTTCTTTAACAGCAAAATGGCTCACTTCTGGATATTCTGAAGCCACACCCCCGTCTCCCTGGGCAACCAGAGGAGGCCACCAGTGAGCAAAGGATTTGCCTGACGCTGCTCACAAGCCCGGGAAGCTTCCAGGGCAGGGCCGACTCAGAGAGGTAATCAGACTAAACCTCCAGCAGCAAAGACGTTTGAACTCTGAACAGCCCGTCTTCTGTAGGTGATTTTAGCAGAAACAGAGATAGAACCCCACAAAGTTGTCTGTTCTGTTCTGTTCTGTTCTGTTCGCAACATCAATCAGGAATGGGGCTAAGCCTGAGTGAACACCTCCCCACCACCACCTGCATCAAGCACTCAAAGATGTCAGGCCCCATCTCCTCCTGCTAGATAGCGGCAGACTGCAGGGGCCTGGCAGACTTCCTTGCAATTCAGGCAGGTGCAAACTCCTGGAGTATCTGTTCACTACAGGCAACTGGGTTAGCCATCTGCAGAGATACCAGTGACTGGGTCTAATGGAGGGGCAAAGTGGGGAAGGAGACATCAACCTTCCCAGACTGATCTATTTGCTAGGTGGCTCCTCCTGACTCCACACAGCACTGGAGTAAGCCATATCAGAGGAGTCACCAGACCCCTGTGATCCAGTTCCCAGAGACCTCTTGAACTCTCCCACCTGAGACAGGTGCTGATTGAGACAATCGATTTGGACCTTTTGAACTGAACTAATAGACTGAGGACTTTTCAGGCAGTGCCCTGGGTATGTGGTTGTAGGAAGGTTTGATTTTCCTTTTCCTTTTCAAATTGGTGCCAGAAGTGGGCGGGCAGGGTGACCTAATTGCTGGTTTTTCCACACAGCTGAGACTTCAAGCCAGAGTAAATGTTACAATAGGATCGAACAGAAACCAGCTGAAAACAAGACAGAACCACTTCACCCCACCACACAAGACAGGGCCCCAGTTTCTCAGGCCACAACACTGTACGGGCCCTCGATAAATCCCCAGGGGAAAAATCAAAGGGAGTAAAATAACCATGGGGCAGAATCAGTGGAAAAACTCTGGTGACATGAATAACCAGAATAGATCAACCCCCCCCCCAAGAAAAGATACGGCAGATGTAATTGAAGATCCTATTCATAAACAACTGGCTGAGATGTCAGAAATAGAATTCAGAATTTGGATTTCAGACAAGATTAATAAAATGGAATTAGGAATTTGAGTAGAAATTCAAAAGTTGTCTCAAGAATTTAACGAATTTAAAGACAAAACCACCAAAGACTTAGACACACTGAAGCAAGAATTTACAGCCCTCAAAGATATGAAAAATACAGTAGAATCCCTCAGGACAGAATGGAGCAAGCAGAAGAAAGGATTTCTGACTTTGAAGATAAAGTCTTCGAACGCTCCCAGTCTCTCAAAGAGGAAAAGTAATGGAGAGCAAAAATGGATCATTCTCTCAGAAAGCACTGGAATAATTTGAAGAAAACCAATATAGGAATAATTGGGATTTCTGAGAATGATGAAGTGGCCTCAATGGGCACAGAGGCCCTTTGGCATGAAATTATGAAAGAAAATTTTCCAGACATACCTAGAGAATCTGAAATTCAGATAGCAGACAGCTTCAGAACCCCAGCACAATTCAACCGCAATAAGTCATCCCCCAGGCATATCATAATTGGCTTCACTAAAGTTAATATGAAAGAGAAGATTCTCATAGCAGCCTGGCGAAAGCAAACCATTACGTACAAAGAATACTGGAATAACTGCAGATCTCTCTGCTGAAACTTTTCAAGCCAGAAGAGGGTGGTCATCGACTTTTAATCTCCTAAAGCAAAATAACTTTCAACCCAGGATCTCGTATCCAGCTAAACTGAGTTTCATTTATGATGGAGAAATTAAATACTTCAATGACATTCATATGTTGAAAAAATTTGCCATAAGTAAACCAGCTCTTCAGGATATTCTCAGACCTATCCTCCACAATGACCAATCCAATCCTATACCACAAAAGTAAACTCACTCAGAAACTTCGGATCAAACTCCAACTTCCACACTGGCGAAAGGATGAAAAATGTCCACTGGACCTTTGAAAAACTCGATACCCAAAATTCCACCAGACTTATCAATACTCTCCATTAATGTGAACGGCTTAAACTGTCCTCTAAAGAGGCATAGGTTAGCTGACTGGATACAAAAACTCAAGCCAGATATTTGTTGTATACAAGAGTCACATCTTAACTTAAAAGACAAATACAGACTCAGGGTGAAAGGATGGTCATCCATATTTCAGGCAAATGGTAATCAGAAAAAAGCAGGTGTTGCAATCTTATTTGCAGATACAGTAGGCTTTAAACCAATAAAAGTAAGGAAGGACAAGAATGTTAAGGGTAATACTCAATATGATGAGATCTCAATTATTAATATCTATGCACCCAACCAGAATGCACCTCAATTTATAAGAGAAACTCTAACAGACATGAGTAACTTGATTTCCTCCAGCTCCATAATCGTTGGAGATTTCAACACTCCTTTGGCAGTGCTGGATCGATCCTCCAGCAAGAAGCTGAGCAAAGAAATCTGAGATTTAAACCTAACCATCCAATATTTAGATTTAGCAGACATCTACAGAACATTTCATCCCAACAAAATTGAATACACATACTTCTCATCAGCCCACGGAACTTACTCCAAAATTGACCATATTTTAGGTCACAAGTCTAACCACAGTAAATTTAAAGGAATAGAAATTATTCCTTGCATCTTCTCGGACCATCATGGAATAAAACTTGAACTGAGTAACAACAGGAATCTGCACACTCATACAAAAACATGGACGTTAACCTTATGCTGAATGATAGCTGGGTCAGAGATGAGATTAAGAAAGAAATCGCCCGCATAAGCCCAAGAGTTAGAGGTTGCTGTGAGCCGTGTGACGCCACAGCACTCTACCCAAGGGCGGTACAGTGAGACTCTGTCTCTACAAAAAAAAAAAAAAAAAGATCAAGAAAGAAATCGCCAATTTTTTGGAACAAAACTACAATGAAGACACAAACTATCAGAACCTCTGGGACACCACAAAGGCAGTTCTAAGAGGGAAATTTATAGCACTGCAAGCCTTCCTCAAGAGAACAGAAAGAGAGGAAGTTAACAACTTAATGGGACATCTCAAGCAACTGGAAAAGGAAGAACATTCCAACCCCAAACCCAGTAGAAGAAAAGAAATAACCAAAATTAGAGCAGAATTAAATGAAATTGAAAACAAAAGAATAAAACAACAGATCAATAAATCAAAAAGCTGGTTTTTCGAAAAGGTCAATAAAATAGATAAACCTCTGGCCAACCTAATCAGAAAAAAAAAGAGTAAAATCTCTAATATCATCAATCAGAAACAACAAAGAAGAAATAACAACAGACTCGTCAGAAATCCAAAAAATCCTTAATGAATATTACAAGAATTTTATTCTCAGAAATATGAAAATCTGAAGGAAATGGACCGATTCTTGGAAGCACTCCACCATCCAAGACTTAGCCAGAATCAAGTGGAAATGTTGAACAGACCCATATCAAGTTCAGAAATAGCATCAACTATACAAAACCTCCCTAAAAAGAAAAGCCCGGGACCAGATGGTTTCATGTCAGTATTCTACCACACCTTTAAAGAGGAATTAGTACCTATATTACTCAACCTATTCCAAAAAGTAGAAAAAGAAGGAAGACTACCCAACACATTCTATGAAGCAAACATCACCCTGATCCCCAAACCAGGAAAAGACCCAACAAGAAAAGAAAATTATAGACCGATATCACTAATGAATATAGATGCAAAAATATTCAACAAGATCCTAACAAACAGAATCCAGCAACACATCAAACAAATTATACATCATGACCAAGTTGGTTTTATCCCAGGGTCTCAAGGCTGGTTCAATATACGTAAATCTATAAATGTAATTCAGCACATAAACAAATTAAAAAACAAAGACCATATGATTCTCTCAATCGATGCAGAAAAAGCTTTTGATAATATCCAGCATCCCTTCATGATCAGAACACTCAAGAAAATTGGTCTAGAAGGGACTTTTCTTAAACTGATAGAGGCCATCTACAGCAAACCCACAGCCAATATCATATTGAATGGAGTTAAATTGGAATCATTTCCACTCAGACCAGGAACTAGGCAAGGCTGCCCATTGTCTCCATTGCTTTTCAACATTGTAATGGAAGTTTTAGCTACCTCAATTAGGGAAGAAAAGGTGATCAAGGGTATCCATATAGGGTCAGAAGACATCAAACTTTTGCTCTTCGCAGATGATATGATTGTGTATCTGGAAAACACTAGGGACTCTACTACAAAACTCCTAGAAGTGATCAAGGAATACAGCAGTGTCTCAGGTTACAAAATCAACATCCATAAATCGGTAGCCTTTATATACACCAACAACAGTCAAGTTGAAAAAGCAGTTAAGGACTCTATCCCATTCACAGTAGTGCCAAAGAAGATGAAATATTTGGGAATTTACCTAATAAAAGACGTGAAAGATCTCTATAAAGAGAACTATGAAACTCTAAGAAAAGAAATACCTGAAAATGTTAACAAATGGAAAAACATACCATGCTGATGGCTGGGAAGAATCAACATTATTAAAATGTCCATACTACCCAAAGCAATATATAATTTCAACACACTCCCTATTAAAGCTCCGCTGTCATACTTTAAAGATCTTGAAAAAACATTACTTCGTTTTATATGGAATCAGAAAAAAACTCAAATAGGCAAGACATTACTCAGAAATAAAAACAAAACAGGAGGAATCACACTACCAGACCTCAGACTTTACTACAAATCGATAGTGATCAAAACAGCATGGTATTGGCACAAAAACAGATAAGTAGATATCTGGAACAGAATAGAGAATCAAGAGATGAATCCAGCTACTTACCATTATTTAATCTTTGACAAGCCAATTAAAAACATTCAGTGGGGAAAAGATTCCCTATTTAACAAATGGTGCTGGGTGAACTGGCTGGCAACCTGCAGAAGACTGAAATTGGACCCACACCTTTCACCATTAACTAAGACAGACTCTCATTGGATTAAAGATTTAAACTTAAGACATGAAACTATAAAAATACTAGAGGAGAGTGCAGGGAAAACCCTTGAAGAAATTGGTCTGGGCGAGTATTTTATGAGGAGGACCCCCCCGGGCAATTGAAGTGGCTTTAAAAATACACTACTGGGACTTGATCAAACTAAAAAGCTTCTGCACAGCCAAGAACACAGTAAGTAAAGCATGCAAACAGCCCTCAGAATGGGAGAAGATATTTGCAGGGTATATCTCTGACAAAGGTTTAATAACCAGAATCCACAGAGAACTCAAACGCATCAGCAAGAAAAAACAAGGGATCCCATCGCAGGCTGGGCAAGGGATTTGAAGAGAAATTTCTCTGAAGAAGACAGGCGCACGGCCTTCAGACATATGAAAAAATGCTCATCATCTTTAATCATCAGAGAAATGCAAATCAAAACTACTTTGAGATATCATCTAACTAGCCTATATCACAAAATGATACTAGCTATATCAGTGAGACTAGCCTATATCACAAAATCTCAAGACCAGAGATGTTGGCGTGGATATGGAGAAAAGGGAACACTTCTGCACTGCTGGTGGGAATGCAAATTAATACTTTCCTTTTGGAAAGATATATGAAGAACACTCAGAGATCTAAAAATACATCTTCCATTCAATCCTGTAATTCCTCTGCTGGGCATATACCCAGAAGACCAAAAATCACAACATAACAAAGATATTTGTACCAGAATGTTTATTGCAGCCCAATTCATAATTGCTAAGTCATGGAAAAAGCCCAAGTGCCCATCGATCCACGAATGGATTAATAAATTGTGGTATATGTACACCATGGAATATTATGCAGCCTTAAAGAAAGATGGAGACTTTACCTCTTTCATGTTTACATGGATGGAGCTGGAACATATTCTTCTTAGTAAAGTATCTCAAGAATGGAAGAAAAAGTACCCAATGTACTCAGCCCTACTATGAAACTAATTTGGGGCTCTCACATGAAAGCTATAACCCAGTTACAACCTAACAATAGGGGGAAGTGGGAAAGGGAGGGGAGGGAGGGGGTGGTGGGTAGAGGGAGTGGGATTGGTGGGATTATACCTGTGGTGCATCTCACAGGGGTATTTGCAAAACTTGGTAAATGTAGAATGTAAATGTTTTGGCACAGTAACTGAGATAATGCCAGGAAGGCTATGTTAACCATTGTGATGAAAATGTGTCAAATGGTCTATGAAATGAGTGTATGATGCCCCATGATCATATCAATGTATACAGTTATGATTTAATAAAAAAAAACAACTTTTTAATTTATATAATCCTTTTGTTGTATAATCCTTTTGTTTTCAATTTCATTTAATTCTGCTCTAATTTTGGTTATTTCTTTTCTTCTGCTGGGTTTGGGATTGGAATGTTCTTCCCTTTCCAGTTGCTTGAGATGTCCCATTAAGTTGTTAACTTTCTCTCTTTCCAGACTCTTACGGAAGGCTTGCAGTGCTATAAATTTACCTCTTAGGACTGCCTTTATGGTATCCCAGAGGTTCTGATGATTTGTGTCTTCATTATCATTTTGTCCACACTACCCAAAGCAGTATATAATTTTAATGCAACCCCTATTAAAGCTCCACTGGCATACTTTAAAGATCTCGAAAAAGTAATACTTCATTTTATATGGAATCAGAAAAAACCTTGAATAGCCAAAACATTACTCAGAGATAAAAATAAAGCATGAAGAACCTCAGTCAATACTATAAATCAATAGTGATCAAAACAGCATGGTACTGGCACAAAAACAGAGACGTAGATGTATGAACAGAATAGAGAACCAAGAGATAAACCCAACTACTTACCGTTATTTGATCTTTGACAAGCCAATTAAAAACATTCAGTGGGGAAAAGATTCCCTATTTAACAAATGTTGCTAGGTGAACTGGCTGGTGACCTGTAGAAGACTGAAACTGGACCCACACCTCTCACCATTAACTAAGATAGACTCACACTGGATAAAAGATTTAAACATAAGACATGAAACTATAAAAATACTAGAAGAAAATGCAGGGGAAATTCTTAAGAAATCGGTCTGGGTGAATATTTTATGAGGAGGACCCCTTGAGCAATTGAAACAACATCAAAAATACACTACTGGGACTTGATCAAACTAAAAAGCTTCTGCACAGCCAAGAATACAGTAAGTAAAGCAAGCAGACAGCCCTCAGAATGGGAGAAGATATTTGCAGGTTATGTCTCTGACAAAGGTTTAATAACCAGAATCCACATAGAACTCAAACGTATTAGCAAGAAAAGAATAAGTGATCCCATCTCAGGCTGGGCAAGGGACTTGAAGAGAAACTTCTCTGAAGAAGACAGGTGCATGGCCTGCAGACACATGAAAAAATGCTCATCATTCTTAATCATCAGAGAAATACAAATCAAAAGTACTTTGAGATATCATCTAACTCCAGTAAGATTAGCCCACATCACAAAATCCCCAAACCATAGATGTTGGTGTGGATGTGGAGAAAAGGGAACACTTCTACATTGCTGGTAGGAATGCAAACTAATATGTTCCCTTTGGAAAGATGTTTGGAGAACACTTAGAGATCTAAAAATAGACCTGCCATTCAATCCTACAATTCCTCTACTAGGTATATATCCAGAAGACCAAAAATCACATTATGACAAAGATATATGTACCAGAATGTTTACTGCATCCCAATTCATAATAGCTAAGTCATGGAAGAAGCCCAAGTGCCCATCAACCCATGAATGGATCAATAAATTGTGGTATATATACACCATGGAATATTATGCAGCCTTAAAGAAAAATGGAGACTTTACCTCTTACATGTTCATATGGATGGAGCTGGAACATATTCTTCTTAGCAAAGTATCTCAAGAATGGAAGAAAAATTATCCAATGTACTCAGGCTTACTATGAGACCAATTTATAGCTTTCTTATGAAAGCTATAACCCAATTATAGCCCCAAAAGAAGGGGAAACAGGAGAAGGAGGGGAGGGGAAATGGGAGGATGGGTGGAGGGAGAGTAATTGGTGGAACCACACCTACGTGCATCTTACAAAGGTACATGTGAAATTTGCTAGGTGTAGAATATAAATGTCTTAACACAATAACTAAGAAAATGCCATGAAGGTTATGCTAACCAGTTTGATGAAAACAATTCAAATTGTGTATAAAACCAGCACATTGTACCCCATGATTGCATTAATGTACACAGCTATGATTTAATTAAAAAAAAAAAAAAGAAACTTAGGTTGTAAAATGAGGAAATCTTTTTACCATTTTTTTTTTTTTGAGGCAGTCTCACTATGTCGCCCTCGGTAGAGTGCTGTGGCATCACAGCTCACAGCAACCTCAAACCCTTGGGCTTAAGCGATTCTCTTGCCTCAGCCTCCCAAGTAGCTGGGACTACAGGCGTCCGGCACCATGCCCAGCTATTTTTTTCTTTGTTGTTGTTGCGGTTTGGCCAGGGCAGGGTTGGAACCTGCCACCTTCGGTATATGGGGGCGGCACCCTACTTACTGAGCCACAGGCACCTCCTGAAGTCTTTTTACTTTGACAAAATTCCTCATCTACTTTTTTCCTCACAGAATCAATTTATGGGAGAACATGAGGTGTTCTTCTTTGGAATTAATGATACTGATATGCAATTATGTTAGTTATTAAGGTATTTTTTCTCAACCCTGAACATACTCTTCCATACTGTTTCATGATGCTAGAAGAAACACTCTGCAAACCACATTTCTGCTTTGCTGACTGGCTTTACATTTGAGTCTTCCTTGGCAGACACTATAGGAAAATGTCCAGGGAATGAGAGTGCAAGAATTTGCTCCATCCTGCTTTCTTCCCATAGGTTTCCAGTTGTCTTGCCTTGAAACAGCATTTAAAAAAAATTAAGAAAGAAAGAAACAGCATTTTTACCTTTGCTGCAGTTTCCTAACACATGTAGAACCAGCTTCCTGTTGTCACCCCAGAAACACCAGCATCTGCCAGAAGCTGCCCTCTTCTCAAAGATATGGGTCCCAGCCCACAACCCCTCCTCTAAACTCAAAGGAGGCAACACCAGCCCAGCACTCGCCCTGCCTCCCTGCCTTGGGTCAGCTCAGCAACACCTTCCCTTTAAGCTTTACACTCTAATACATCTAACCTGTTCCCTGTTTCCTCAACTGCTTCTTGCAGTTGCTATCTCGCTGACATCAAGACTTCTTTTTTGCTCTTTCAGTTATGTATTTGAAAATTATCTAGTTTTGAATTCTATATGTTAAATTTTATCTCTTCAATTAATGCATATTGTTTCTTTTATCTGACTGGATTCTATTAAATAAACACTTGTTGACTTCTTTTGTTTAAATTTATTTACCTGAGGTTATACAATATTTTCTTATCTTTATTTTCTTTTTTTGAGACAGAGTCTTGCTCTGTCACCCCAGCTAGAATTCACTGGCATGATGCTCACTACAACTTTAAACCCCTGGGTTTAAGCCATTCTCCTGCCTCAACCTCCTAAGTGGCTGAGACTACAGGAGTTCACCACCACCCCCAGCTGATTTTACTATTTTTTCTAGAGACAAGTCTTGTTCTTGCTCAGGTTGGTCTGGAACTTCTGGGGCTCAAACCATCCTCCCACCTGGGCCTCCCAAAGTGCTAGGATAACAGGCGTGAGCCACGATGCCCAGCCTGATACTTTCTTTTGGTTTTAACGAAAATACACAGGGGGAATTTTGTACATGAATTCATGGTATAATGTTTGTAGTGGTTGAATGGTGCCACCCAAAAGATGTATCTGTGTTCTAATCCTCAGAGCCTGTGAAGGGGACCTTTTTTGGAAAAAGAGTTGTTGTGCATAGAATTAAATTAAGGATTTTAAGATGAGGAAATTGTTTCAGATTACCTAAATCCGTTACAAGGGCCCTTATTAGAGTTAGTCAGAGGAAGGCTAAATACAGGCAAAGTGACCTTGGCATCAAAGCAGTGAGTGTTGTAGTCACACGTCAAGAAACGCTGACCCACTCTGCGCTCTGACCCCCGGCGCGCGCGCGACCGCAGGCAAAATCCGGGGGTGGAAACACCAGTCGCTGAGAGGAGGCCGCACAGGCGCTGACGTCGTTGGTTCGGAGACCTTCCGCGTTGCCCTGAGAGAGGTGAGACAGGCCCTCCGGTTATGTGTAACACACCGACTTTCTGAGACCTAGGAAAGGCTGCCAAGGATGTCTTCAATAAAGGATATGGGTTCGGAATGGTCAAAATAGATCTGGAAACCAAGTCTTGTAGTGGAACAGAATTTCCTACTTCTGGTCATGCTCATGCTGATACAGGGAAAGCGTCAGGCAACCTAGAGAACAAATATAAGGTCTGTAACTATGGACTTATTTTCACCCGAAAATGGAACTCAGATAATACTGTTGGGACAGAAATCTCTTTAGAGAATAAATTGGCTGGAGTTGAAATTAACTCTTGATACCATATGTGTACTGAACACAGGAAAGAAGTGTGGGGAAATTAAAGGCCTCCTATAAATGGGATTGTTTCTGACTTGGCAGTAAGGTTAATATATTTTTCTGGACCAACCATCTACGGCTGGACTGTTGGCCTTTGAAGGTTGGCTTGTTGGCTATCAGATGAGTTTTGACACAACCAAATCCAAACTGCCACAGAATAATTTTGCCCTGGGTTACAGGCTGCAGACTTCCAGCTCCACACTTATGTGAACGATGGCACTGAATTTGTTGGTTTTATCTACCAGAAGGTTAGTGAGAAGACTGAAACGTCAATAAACCTTGCTTGGACAGCTGGCAGTTAACAATACCCGTTTGGGCATTGCTGCTATATACAAACTGGCTTGTAGAACTTCTCCTGCTAAAGTAGATAATGCCAGCTTGAATGGACTGGGTTATACTGAGACCCTTCAACCAGGAGTCAAACTGACTTTATCAGCTTTAATTGATGGAAAGAACTTCAATGCAGGAGGTCGCAAGGTTGGGTTGGGATTTGAACTGGAAGCTTAATGTGCTTTGAGTAGAACATCAGATTTGTCCTTGGAAGTGAAGAGAAATGAACCCACTATGTTTTAGCCTTAAAATTCTTCTGTGAAATATCAAAAGTGTGAATGAACTTTTTATTATTCCAAAGAATTGTAATCCTCCCACACTGAAGTCTAGAGATTGCAGGTCCATCCTAAGGGAGGTGTTTGAAGGCATGCTTGGAAGTTGTCATGTTTGTGCCACATTTCAGTTCAGTTCTGCAGTGTTAATTTAAATATGTCCTTCAGCGACAATGTAGTGTCACATTAAAGAAAAGGACCCAGTCTTCCAGTTTGTACATTATGTCCTGCATGTCCCATACCACTTTTTCATGACCTTTGACTATATCTGTCTCTGTGCTATAGTGGAGTTTTTGGGTTTTGCATCAGAGTAAAATAAAATAAACCCATCACATTTGGAACATTAAAAAAAAATGAAATGCTGACAGCCACCAAAAGATGAAAAAACCAAAGATTACAAAAGGAAGCCTAGAAAATGAGACAACTTGCTGAAGATCATTTCTCTAGAAAGAAATGGAACTGCCCCATAACTCAAGCAGCCTGCTTCTGGAGCAGCTTACTATGACCAAGAGTTCTTTGAATTAAGCAAGTGGCGAAGATGGTACAGTGGGAGTCCAAAAAGAATTGTGCTACTGCCTCTAAACCTCCTGTCCCCTGCATCCCAAATCATCTTTTTGGCATCCCCTCCCCACCCCGAACATTCTGCTGACCAGAGACCTGGGTTACTGTCTGCTCCAGCACTGCTAATATGTTTTGGGACAGTAGTCACCTTTTACACAAACGTTCTGCAAAGGAGCTTACCACGCTTTGGATTTTTCCACCCTTAACCCAATCTATCTCTGGAACAATTCTACTTTGGTTAATTTCATCCAAGATGGTTAAATTTTTAAGATGACCTCCAAGGGTGGGTCTTCTGATAAATTTTTCTTTGATTTCTTCTCACCACCTGGCTTGCTTCTATTTACTTAAGCCACTCAATCAGCCAGAGGATCATAAAAACATGTGGCTGAGGTCTTCTGAATGCTAGATACCCTGTGTCACCAACTGGATGTTTTGGCTGCCATGTTCAGGAAAGCAGGAATTCCAAAGACCGAGAGCCAAGACCCATTGAGAAACTGCCACTCTAAAGAAACCAGCCAGCAGCCCTGTGCAGTGGCTCACACCTGTAATCCTTGTACTCTGGGAGGCCAAGATGGGTGGATTGCTTGAACTCAGGAGTTGGAGACCAGTCTGGGCAAGAGTGAGACCCTGTCTCTACTAAAAATAGAAAAACTAGCTGTGCATAGTGGCCCATGCCTGTAATCCCAGCTACTTACAAGGCTGAGGGAAGAAGATTGCTCCAGCCCAAGAGTTTGGAGTTGCTGTAAGCTACGCTGACACCACCCTACCCAGAGTGACAGAGTGAGATGCTACTGAGGGGGTGAGCGAGGAAGAAAGACAAGAGAAAGGAAGAAGGTGAAGGAAGGAAGAAAGGAAAGAAAAACACATCAACCATTTGAAAAAAAAAACACTGAAAAAACTAAGCAACACTTAGCAAACAGATTCTACAAAGTAAAAAAATGCAAACACTCACAAACAGTGCCTTTATATCCTCTGAGCAGTCTCTTTCTCCTTGGGGTACCAGAGAAACTCTGTGGTCTGGGATACACGTGGTTCCAAATGCCTCCAGACTCTGGAAGAAGTCCATTAGGCAGGTAGTGGACAGAGGTAATCCAGAGAACATCAAACTCAATGATAGCAAAGTCAAGAAAAGTTGTAGACAAATGAAAAACAACATTTTGGAGAGGGCACAGAACAGACGGGTGGGGCGGAGGTAGAAATCGCAGGCAGAACAGAATGGAAACCTCCTACCACCAAGAAATCCCAGGCACATTGACAAACAGCATTCTTAGGACTACAGATCCAGGGTCTATAAATCCTGGTTGGCTGAGAAAGGACTTTCACTTACAACCTGACTTGCCCAGGCTAAATAGTGACTTCCTGCAACAAAGAAACCCAAGGCAGGACTTTACCGGGGTCTGCCCTCATTAGGACCTTAATCCGCAGAGAAATGCCATTTGTGCTATTCCCCCACAGCGCTGGAGAATGGCAGATATCGCAGGCGCTGCTAAATTGGGAAAAGTCAGGGAAAAAAATCAACAAGGAACAGACACTGAGCCCTGAAGGCACATACTAAAGCATTTTTATTTTGCAGGCGCAGATGATTTGAAACTGATAACGCTTTCATAGAAGGGGAATCTCAAAAGTCCCTGATGCTCTCTAAGGTGCTTAGCGCCAAAGATGGACAAGCGACACAGCCAAGGCTCCCTGAACAGGGCACAACCAATGCCACAAACCCACGCAAGGGGGCGCAAGAAACCAGGCTGGCGGCTCCCAGAATTGTGGTCGCAAGGCTGGCGATGCTCGCACTCGGAAAGATATCTACACTGTGAGATCTCGTTGTCCTGCTGTGTGTCCCTGGAGTGGATAGAACCGGCCAAGGAAAGCTGCTGCAGCGTGATGCTGTCGGCTTCCTCTGCGCGCGACCCCGGCCTCTGGGACCAGAGGAACTCAGTGGGCTGGGCTACACGTGGTGTCACGGTGTTCTAGACTCTGGGCAAATGTCCATTCTTAAGGTACATCCAACTCATCCGCCAAGGAGGACTGGAAAGCAGTTCCAAATCACTGCGGTCCGAACAGTACTCTCCTAGCACAGGATAGAAAGGGAGAGGCCATGACCCGAGGTCTTCTGTGTTCAGAATAGCGGGAGGTTGTGGCTCCCGCAACCTTCCCTCTGGGGAAGCCGGAACGTCCTTCGTAAGGCCAAGAAAATGTGGCTCCACCCCTTAATCGTCAAGCCAGGAGGACACAAGAATTTGAGCTGATGCTGGAGGCAAAGCTTTCTTCACTCCCATGAGCTTGGGTATTTAAGCTCTCCAGGGCTACTGGATGGAGGTAACCAGAGGGCAATAAATGCAGTGTCATCAAGTTCAAGGGTGTAAAACCAGAATGAAAAACAACAGGTACAACTTTAGAGTGCCTAGAGCCAAAAGAAATCGTCATTCCCACGGATAAAATTTAAAAATCGAGCAAATATTAAATTGAAATTTTGACTTGCTGCACCAAAACCAGGACGTACTCTAATTAATGGAAACTGTCATTCAGACAGCAACAACAACAACAAAAGAAAAAAAAAAGGCGGAAAATAAAACCCAAACTCTGACTTCCTGCAACTAAAGCGGGAAGTCTTCTGACCAATGGAAATTGTCATTCCCACAGGAAACTAAAAAATAGGGTGGAAATTAAAACGAAATTTTGACTGGCTGCAGCTGAAGCAGGAAGTCCTCTGACCAGTAGAAAGTGTCCTTCACACGGAGCGTGGGATGGGGGGAGATTGGGCACAAATTAAATCCAAAATTCTGACTTGCTGCCGGTAAAGCGGAAAGACCTCTGACCAATAGCGATTGTCATTCCCACAGGGGAAAAAGAAAATAGGGAGGAAATTAAACCAAAATTTTGAATTGTTGCAGCTAACCCCGACCTCCCCTGAACAAAAGAAATCGTCATTACAGGTAGAAATTAAATCGAATTCTGGTTTGCCACGGCTAAACCACGACCACCTCCAACAAGGAAACGGTCACTCGCCTGACAAACACGATTTGGGCTGTTTCTTTAAAGAGATCGAGGGGGGGTAAAAATTCCCAGCACCTAGAAAAAACGTGCTATTACGAAGAAATCTCGGAGACACGTTTAAAGACATAACCGGCGAAACACCGAAATAATGACTTGCTGGAGCGAAATCGATGATCCTCTTACCAACAAAAAGTGTCATAATGGGTAGCTATTAAACCGAAATCTTGACTGCCTGCAGCTAAATGGTCGGACTAATGTAGACGGTAATTCCGACAGAAAATATATATATATAAACGGAAATTAAACTGAAATTTTGACTTGTTGTACCTAACTCCGACGTTCCCTGCACAAAATAAATCGTCATTACAGTTAGTAATTAAATCGAATTCTGGCTTGCCCCGTCTAAACCGGTCCCTCCTCCAACAAAGAAACGGTCAGTGGGCTGATAAACACGATTAGGGCTGTTTCTTTATAGAGATCCACAGTGGGTAAAAATTCCCAGCACCACGAAAACACCTGCTACCACGAAGAAATCTCGGAGACACGTTTAAATACCACGTTCTTAGGACCGCAATCGCAGACTCCATAAACCCTGGTTGGCTGAGAAAGCACTTTCACTTACACCCTCACTTGCTCAGGCTAAACCGTGACTTCGTGCAACCGAGAAACCCAAGGCAAGACTTCGCAGGCGTCTGCCCCAATTAAGATCTCATTCCTCAGAGTAATGCTGTTTGTGTTATTCCCGACAGGGCTGCAGAATGAGTAGAAATCGCAGGGGCTGCTAATTTGGGAAAAAGACACTCAGAAACTGACACCGAGCTCGAAGGCACATAATAAAGCACTTTTATTGTGCAGGAGGAGACGATTTGAAACTTCGTTTCTAAAAGGGGGAATCCCGAAAGGCTCCTGATGCTCTCTGAGGCTGCTTAGTGCCACAGTTGGACAGGCAACCCCGCCACAGCGCCCAGAATAGGGCACGACAAATGCCACGAGCCCACGCTAGGGGGCGCGAGAAACCCCGCTGGAGGCTCCCAGAATTGTGGTCACAAGGCTGGCCGCACTCGAACTCGGAAAGATGCCCGCTCTGCGAGGCCTCGGTGTCCTGCTGTGTGTCGCCGGGGTGGACCGAACCCGCCAAGGGAAGCTGGAGCAGCGGGCTGCTATCGGCTTCCTCTGCGCTGTCTACTTCTCCTCCGGGCGACAACGGCCTGCTGGACCACAAGTACGCAGCGGAACGGACTCCAAGTGGTGTCACGGTGCTCGGGACTCCGGGAAAACGCCCATTCTGCAGGCGCACCCAGTTCATCCGCCAAGGAGGACTGGAAAGCAGTTCCAAACCTTTGCGCTCCGAAGAGCACTCTCCCAGCACAGGATACCAAGCGAGAGGCCTTGGCCCAAGGTCATCTGAGTTCAGGTTAGGCGCAGGCCGCGACTCGGGCGCCACCTCTGGGGAAGCCACAAGGTCGAGAAAATGCGGCTCCATCCCTTAATCGTCCAGCCAGGAGGATACAGAGTTTGCGCTGATCCACCAGGCAAAGCCTTGTGCACTCCCTTCAGCTTGGGCATTTATGCTCTCCAGGGCTAGTGGGCGGAGGCAACCCACAGAGCAGCGGATGCAGCGTCATCAAAATCAACTGTGTCATACCAGAACCAAAAACGACGCGAGTTCTGCAGTGCCTAGATCCAAAAGCAATCGTCATTCCCACACAGAAAAATTTACAAAGCAAGGAGATATTTAACCGAAATTCTGATTTCCTGTAGCTAAACCGGGAAGGACTCTGACCAACAGCAAGTGTCATTTACAAAGGAGAAAAAAATACCGGAGGAAATAAAACCGATATTGTGTCTTAAAGAAGTGAAACATGGAAGCGCTCTGACCAACACAAAGTGTCATTTCGGGCATAAATTAAACCGAATTTTTGACTGGTTGCAGTAAATCCGACGACCCCTGAACAAAAGAAATCATCGTTACAGGTAGAAATTAAATCGAATTCTGGTTCGCTCCGGCTAAACCCGGACCTCCTCCAACAAAGAAACGATCACTCAGCTGACACACACGCTGACGGATCCCTCGGCTGACAAACACGAACACGGCCGGCGATTTTTGCAGCGGTCGATGGGAGGTAAAAACGCTCGGCAACACGAAGAAACGTGCTACCACGAAGAAATCTCGCAGACACCTTTAAAGATATAACCGGCAAAAATAAACCTAAATTTTGACTTGCTGGAGCGAAAGCGATGAGCCTCTGACCGACAGAAAGTGTCATTACGGGCTGATATGAAACTGAAATCTTGACTGTCTGCAGTTCAATGGTCGGTCTAACAGACAGGGTAATTTCGACGGAAGAAACATATACATATATATATATATATACACACACAGAAATTAAACTGGAATTTTGACTTGTTGCAGTAAATCCGACGACCCCTGAACAAAAGAAATCATCGTTATAGATAGAAATTAAATCGAATTCTGGTTCGCTCCAGCTAAACCCGGACCTCCTCCAACAAAGAAACGATCCCTCCGCTGACAAACACGACGACAGATCCCTCGGCTGACAAACACGATGACAGCCGGCAGTTTTTTGCAGCGGTCGATGGGAGGTAAAAACGCTCGGCACCACGAAGAAACGTGCTACCACGAAGAAATCTCGGAGACACCTTTAAAGACATAACCGGCAAAAATAAACCTAAATTTTGACTTCCTGCAGCGAAAGCGATGAGCCTCTGACCGACAGAAAGTGTCATTAAGGGCTGATATTAAACCGAAATCTTGACTGTCTGCAGTTGACTGGTCGGTCTAACAGACACGGTAATTCCGACGGAAGAAACATATACATACACATATATATATATATATATATATTTACATACATACATACAGAAATTTAACTTGATTTTGACTTGTTGCAGTAAATCCGACGACCCCTGAACAAAAGAAATCATTATTATAGGTAGAAATTAAATCGAATTCTGGTTCGCTCCGGCTAAACTCGGACCTCCTCCAACAAAGAAACGATCCCTCCGCTGACAAACACGCTGACGGATCCCTCGGCTGACAAACACGAACACGGCCGGCAGTTTTTTGCAGCGGTCGATGGGAGGTAAAAACACGCGGCACCACGAAGAAACGTGCTACCACGAAGAAATCTCGGAGACACCTTTAAAGACATAACCGGCAAAAATAAACCTAAATTTTGACTTGCAGGAGCGAAGGCGATGAGCCTCTGACCGACAGAAAGTGTCGTTAAGGGCTGATATGAAACCGAAATCTTGACTGTCTGCAGTTGACTGGTCGGTCTAACAGGGTAATTCCGACGGAAGAAACTTATATATATATGTATATACACATATATATAAATATATATATATATATATATACACAGAAATTTAACTGGAATTTTGACTT